>NW_025999862.1:4701894-4791372 GCF_001458135.2 Marmota marmota marmota
CCCCCCGTGGTACTGGGCCTAGGCATGCTAGGCAAGCATCCTACTACCACTGAGTTCCATTCCCAGTTGGTGCTGGTTACCATGCACACATTGCTGAAGAGTTCTTCCAAAGGGGTCCTATAAGAGTACTTTCACATCTTTGTATCCTCGAGAACTGGCTTTCTACTATTTTTCCTGACCACCTTTCCACAATCTTTGTTTTATCTCATGTACTTTCTCTCCACCCCCAAAAGATCATACTCATATTTTGCTTCTATTGCTGTTTCTCTTGAATCTTATACTTCATGACCCTAATTCCCATAGGTGATGGACAGGGCTCTGTTCATTCGCATGTCCTGGATTATGGGGTCCCAGATCAAGCCAGAACTGAGCTTTGTTTGCCTAGAAATAAAGAGTATACTTATCACACACATAATATTCTATACTTTCAATTAAGATTTCAACCATTTGTAACCAGGCACTGTGGTGCATGCCTGTAATCCCAGGGACTTGGGAGGGTGAAGCAGGAGGATCACAAGTTTGAGACGAGCCTCAGCAACTTATTGAGGACCTAAGAAACTCATAGAGACCCTGTCTCAAAATAAAAAAATACAACAAGGGGTGGGGATGTGACTCAGTGGTTAAGCACCCCTAGATTCAACCTCCAGTACCAAAACAAAACAAAAAATTATTTCAACCATTTGACTGATTTCAAATTGTACTTACTTCCTATAAAGCAGATAAACACAATGAATTACTTAGCTGTAGCTGACCCCAGCCCAGTTTCCACATCAAAACCAAGCCTTGTTGTTTGTATTTAATATGTAATTTAACTTACTTCAACAATCCAGGAAGTATAGATCATTATCTTCATTATCTCCATTTTATGGAGTATAAAACTGAAAAGATTATATGCTACTGTGGTTTTTGTGAACTCGTGATCTGAAAAAGTCTCAGGAAGTCCACCTTGAGATTGTCCAAGGTATACTGTGTCATTATCCTCTTTTTATGGAGGAGGAAACTAAAGATCAGAGAAGAAATTTGCACAAAGCCACTCAGGCTGTGATTCACAGACAAGGCCCATGTGAGACTAAAGTCCAAGCTGTTCTCTCCTACACCACGCCACCTTTCAGATGCATCCATGCTCATTAGTATTCAATTTAGAGTCAATTTTTTTGTGTGTGGGGGGGTGGACCCCTCAGAAGAGGTAGAGTAACAGGAAAGAGAGACATCTTGTTATATTGGGATTATGTTGATTTGGTAACTCTCTCCAAAGTGCTTCTAAGTCCTTGGAAATTCAGATGATTTACTACCTCTGACTGGTCAAAGAAATTAAAGAACCAAAGTAACAATAAATAACAGGTAATCCTTGCCATGTATCTCTATCTGCAAATTATTACGCATAGTAAACTCAGGCATGAGAGACCATATGGTTAATATATTTTCAGTAGACATCTGGTTAGCATGTCATTTTAAAAGTTATTTATGGGGCTGGAGTTGCAGCTCAGTGGTAGAGAGCTTGCCTAGCATGTGTGAGGCACTGGTTCAATTCTCAGCACCATGTATAAATAAATAAATAAATACAAATGAATAAAGGACCATTGACAACTAAAAAAAATTTTTAAAAGTTGTTTACAATCATTTGTTGATTATTATAGTCCAATAAAAGCAACAACAAGCTGAGCATAGTAGCTAATGCCTATGGTTCCAGCAAAGTTCAGGAGCTCGAGGCCGGCTTAGGTAGGCAACATAGAAAGGCTGCATCTTAATAAAACACAACAACAATAACAAAGCAACATTAGGTCCTTGAGTTTGATCTTTTAAATGATTATTTTGTATGTAGGAAAAGTTAAGCACTAGAAGAGTGCTGGCCTTGAACTTGAGATCCTTTTGCCTGAGGCTCTTGAGTGGCTGGGATTATAGGTGTGTGCCACCATACCCAGCATTACTTGCTTCTTAATTTTGCATGAATGGTAGGTAGAAAGAATCTTATTACTATATTAACAGATATGACTGGACTGCCTATTTGCTGATTGTTCATTATGTTTGTGTTGGGATGGAGGGTTGAATGGTTTTATTTTATTTTATTCTCTCTTCTCTATTAATTTAGAAAGCAAAGAACAGAGGATGTTTCCAAACCCTGGTAATGTCTAACTCAAAATAACAAGAAGAAGCAGATAAGCTAAAAGACATAGTGAAATCAAGACCTTGAAGGTCCTAACATTCAGAATAATGCTCATAAATCAAATTTAAGTAGTTTACATCATCTCTTTTGGAATCGAATAATAACAATTAGCTATATAGGAAGATGTTAAAATAAGAAATTAAAAATGCTATAATTAGTCAGATAATAACTGTACTTGGAATTGGATTCCAACTCTAATACTTATTTTTTTTGTACTAGGGATTGAACTCAGGGTGCTTAACCACTGAGCCACATTTCCAACCCTTTTTCTTTATTTTTTAATTTTGAGACAGGGTTACCTTGAGTTGCTTAGGGCCTTGCTAAGTTGCTGAGACTGGCTTTGAATTTGCACTCCTCCTTCCTCTGTCTCCGGAGTCGCTGGGATTACAGGTGTGTGCCATTGTGCCCCGCTCCAACTCTGCCACTTATTATCTAAGAAACTTTAAGCAAGTTATTGAAACTCTATGTCTACACTTGCTCATCTCTAAAAAAGAGGAGCCAGAATTATAAGCCTGCAGTCCCAGCGCTGGGGAAGTTGAGACAGGGGAGTCACTTGAGCTCAGAAGTTCTCTACCAGCCTGGGCAATGTAGCGAGACCCCAACACCCCATCAAAAAATAAATAAATACATAAATGAAAAAGGAGACTAGTAGCTATCTCTTAGGAATGCTGTAAGAATCAAGTGAGTTAATGTGCTCAGAACAATGTCCGGCTTCTGGCAAGTAGTCAATAAATACTAACCACCATTATTTCCATCATTATTCTTCTAAAAATGTTTTTTAAAATAAACATCATTTGTACACAGTTGCGCTGAGCTGTAAACTTAAGGAAAGGCCAAAGGCTGAATGGGCCTCCTAGACTGATGACTCAGTCCCAACAGCAGTTCAGGTTTCCTGACTGATTCAGTCCTTGGCTTCTTTCCTGAGACTGACAACAAGAATGTCAATTAGTGCCAAGAGTGATGAATTTTCGTAACATGGGGTGCTGTCCATTAGAGATGTGAAATAGATCACTTACATCTTGTATAGAACACTGAGAGTAATCTACCAAGTTCAGATTCAACCCAATGACATATAGGTAAAATGCTTCTTGTTACCATACTCCTGAACCATCTGCTTCTGAATTCTAAATTCTCAACTCACTCACTGCCAATGGGCTAAACATAGCTAAAGGATTTAAATTATAATTTGATCTGACAACCCAGGTATCAAACAAGACTTCTTCAGCCAAATAAGTAGAGTGGTGACAAATATCAGAACAGTATATCTACTCTACAGTATGTGCTTTATAACAAGAAAATAATAATTGAGGGTGTTGGTGAATATCTATCTTATTTCTCATCTAATCTAAAAAAATGATGTCAACATAAGTATGGTATTTAACACAGACCAACAAAGCTATTGTTAAGGTTAAGTGATTCAGAGGAGAGAAATCTAGGAAAGTAGGAAATATCTTAGTCTTTCTGTGATCCTGAATTGTCTAATAGATTAATGTTGAATGCATACTAACATCCCATGTGGAATAAGACAAGGCAAATTTAGACTTACTAAGTAAACACTCCTAATGATAATGATGGTGAACTGGGGCAGATGTCAAATACAAAGAACAATGATGACACATTATTTACATGATGAAGTGTTAACATTGTGTTTGAAAAAATGTTTTATTGGTTTGTTTTTATTAGCTATTTCTCATCAGAATCCTGTCAACAGATCTGCTTTAATACTCATGTTTTACCTATGAGGAAACTGACATATGAAAATGACAATTAGTTACGTGGACATTCAATACCAGAAAAAATTTTAGGAGTTTTTATTTGCATAACTGGGCTTAGTGGCTCACACCTGTAATCCTAGGGACTCAGGAGCCTGAGGTGGGAGGATTTCAAATTAAGGCCAGCTTCAGCAATTTAGCAAGATACTCAGCATCTTAGTGAGACCATGTTTCAAAATAAAAAGTGCTGGAGATGGAGTTCAGGAGGAGAGTGTCCCTGAGCTCCATCCCCAGAAACACCAGAAATACGATAACAAAAACAAAAACACCAGAGGTATTATTGCGTAGACCATAGTTTATCTTTTAAGTTGTGGTAAATGTGATTTGTGTCCACATACCTAGAATGATATGATTTAGGAATTATTAGAAGTATTAGTTGATTTTTGTTGTTGTTAGTGTTGCTAGAGACTGGACCTAGGGACACTTTACCACTGAACTGCAGTCCCAGCCCTTTTTATTTTTTGAGTGAGGGTCTTGCCAGGTTGCTCAGGCTGATCTTGAACTTGTGATCCTCCTGCCTCAGCCTACTGAGTCACGGGGATTATAGGTGTGTGCCACCAGGTCGAGCTCAATTGATTTGTATACATTATCACTTATCCATCTCAAACTCAATTTATACCAAAAGATGAGGTGTCTTAGCATCATAACTCCATTTTGATTCAATTTTGCAAGCAAAGATACTGATCAAAAAATCTATTTTAGGAGGCAGGGATGCATAGTGGTAGTATGCTTTTGTAGCATGTGTGAGGCCCTATGATCACAAGTAACACACACACACACACACACACACAATCTCTTTTAAATTTTATTTTTTGATAACACATTTTTTTTTCCATTTTGACTTGTGGTAAGATAAAATTTACCATTTTAACCATTCTTCAGTGTATAGTTTGGCATTAAGTATGTTCATACTGCTGTGCTACCAATCATCTCCAGAACTGTTTTCATCTTGCAAAACTGAAACTCTATACCCATAGAACAGAAATTCCCCAAACCTCTCATCCCCCTAACCCTGGCTTCCATCATTCCTCTTTCTGTCCCAATGAATCTAACTACTCTTAACTCCATATAACCTATTCTCAATAAACATTAAATAATATTTTATTTAATTTCTTCAATTATTCACTTCTGTTCTGTCTCTAAAGTGTTGGTAAGGCACTGTCTTCAGGGTTCACAAAAGACTAGTCCTGGGTGCTCTGAGTTGTCAAGTTGTGAAATGGCAGGTACTTCAAATGGGTGTAAGGGGAACTTTGGGTGTGTGGTTTAGGATTGGCTCTCCCATCTTGCCAGTGCTCGGATGCTTCTGCAAACTATGATGAGAAAGAGTTATTCATATGCACTGACTTTCACATCTTCCATCTTTCAGTTACAAATACCCAGTTTCTGTTTTCTTTGAAAGTGTTTAAATGTAAGACCTAGTAAGATTATTTCAGAGAAGCATAATTTACATGTCACGAGGAAAATTTTGTGATAAAATGCTGTTAGCCAGGGGCTGGGAATATAGCTCAGTGATAGAACATTGTACCAGGCCCTCAGTTTGATCCCCAGGGGGGAAAAATTACTGCTAGCTACATTTTTAGAACATGGTTTTGTCAATTTCTAATTTCTCTAATACTTGAGAAAAATACAATGAACCTCAGCAAGGCCAAAAGCACTGGTTCTTAATCTTTTCAAGGATGAGGACTCCTTTTCCAACATTAAAAAATATGTGGCTCTCTCAAGTGATGATAATTGTTATTTTTTTAAAAATCCACCAATTTGTAAAATACCCAATGACAAAAAGAAACCATAAATTTCATACTGATTACTTCAAACATATTTGTATTTCATTGATTGTAACACTATCAAACAATATTATTTATTCTGTTTTCAGATAATCCTTAACGTACACATGGATTTTTGGATCCATTATAATTACTTCATGGTTCTCCAGGGTTCTTCCTCACAAGTTAGAAATCACCGATCAAAGGGAAAAAGCAGGTTTCAGCCCCAACTGTCTTCTCACTAGCTGTGCAATCTTGGGCAAATCATTCTATATACTTTAGTTACCTCATCTTTTCAGGGACTGCAAAATGAGGGAAATCTTTGTTTTGCTAACATCAGGAAACAACAATGAGTGCAAAATTGAGATAATATATAACATTTAAAATCTAAATGTGATATACAAAATACAATGAGATATATAATTGAATTGGATATTGTAGAAAACACAGAGAAGCATCATAGAGCCCTCCTACACTCTGAAAATTAAAGTAGAAAATCAAAATACAATGAATAATACATGTAAATTTAGGTACTTTAAGAAAATAGCACATGTGTGCAAACCTATAATCCCAGTGGCTAGGAGACTGAGGCAGTATGATCACAAGTTCAAAGCCAGCCTCAGCAATTTAGCTCAGCAAATTAGTTACGGTTTACGTGAAAGCCATTTAAAATTAGAATTCTGGCTGATGCAATATTCTCTTGGGAATTTGGTTAATGTAAGTGCTTAAAATAACTGGATCACTTTTTAAGAATGTTTGGAGAAAAAAAAAACTTACATTTCTAAGTTTGGAAAGCTAAAAACCAGCAAGTGGAACTGGGTAATTTCATCAAGTAATTACAAGCTATAAATTCTTATGACAGGTAACCAAATGGACTTCTCTAAGAAGTAATCTTATAATTCAATGTATAACATTTAGCATGAAATAAACACAAGGCAGGTGTTTCTTGGAGAACTTGCCTTAAAATATTTCCACAGTATAAACAATGGGTATGACATTTGACCTATGATCTGGTGTTATTCTATTCCTCTCCCCTCCTCTCCTCTCTCTCTTTTTCTCTCTTGGTACTGGGGATTAAATCCAGGGTGCTTTTTACTTAACCTTTTTACTTTTTACTTTGAGATGATAGGGTCTCACTGAGTTGCTTAGAACTTTGCTAAATTGCTGAGGCTGGTTTTGAATTTGCAATCCTCCTGCCTCAATTCAGTCTCCTGAGTCATTGGGATTACAGGCATATGCCACCATGCCTGTCTCAGTGTTACTATTTCTAATCTGGAGATGTAGATAAATTGAGGACCAGAGAAAGTAAATAAGTTATTTAAGACCGTAATTGTTATCAATTCAAACTTGAAATTATAATTATGTGCCACCTGGCCTAGCATACGAAACTATTTTCTATGGCCTTTATGAAATAATATCATGGTTATATAATGTGCATATCCATGACTGTATCTCCCCTTCCTGTTTTTATAAGCACTTACTTACTGAGCAATCAAAGGATTCTACTAGGTTAAGATTTTCTTTAAATCTGCTCTATAAGTTTTATAATATGAATAATGCTTAGGAAGGACAGAAATATGGCCATTTACTAAGAATCTAATACCTGTCTACTGTCTAGATACACTATATCTTACTTCATTTATTATTTACTAAAATGTCAGAATGTATACCATATATTTTCTTTATAAATGCATATATTTCATTCCATCAAGTTGTATCAAAGATTATCATCAAATAAAAGTCATCATTATTGCAAATAACTTATTAATCATTTAATCACATATAACATTGACTTTCCACTAAAACTAAATAATGTTAGAGTAATGGTTGTTAAGTGTTCACAAAAAATGAAGACTGGAGGCAATGATGGTTCCCCTTTAGGATGAATCAACAGGTGATACTACAATAGAAGAGGTTTCTCTTTTCTCTTGCCAACACTTATTATTTTATTATTTTTTAATTTTTAAAATATTTATTTTTAGTTGTAGTTGGACATAATACCTTTATTTTATTTATTTATTTTTAGGTGTGGTGAGAATCGAACCTAGGGCCTCACACATGCTAGGCGAGTATTCTACTGCTGAGCCACAACCTCAGCCCCACTTGTTACTTTAAAAAGAAAAAGAACCACAAAAGATTACTGTATAATTCCATTTGTATGAAATGCCTAGGATAGGCAAATCTACAGAAGCAGAAAGTAAATTAGTGGTCGCCCAGGGCTGTGGGTGGAAAGATATGGGAGGAAAAGAGTGACAGCTATTGGACACAGATTTGGGGAGAGTAGGGGGTGATGAAATGTTCTAAAATTGATTGTGGCAATTTTTTGCACAACTCTGATATTATTCTAAAATCCACCAGGGTGTATATTCTAAATAGGTGAGTTGTATGGAAGGTGAATTATATCTCAATAAAGTTGTTATTTTTAATTCTAAATTTCTGCCATTCAATTTCATAATCTCTCACCTGCATCCCACGCAGGCGATGGAATTGGGATTCCTCTGTGTGAGATAGGCTAGCTGAGGAATAAAAGCTAATGAAGGGAAAATCACAGTACATGGGAAGTAATTTGTTAAAGCAGGGTTAGGACGGCTGGTTGATCTTAGGGATGGAGCTTCCACCCTGGAAAGAAAGTGAGCTGGGTCCTGCACTTGCTTTATTTATATGGTGGGAACATCAAAGCTTTTCGATGGAATGTTCCTTGCCAAATAAGGTAGAGGGTGGGCTGTCTAGTTCCCAGTGGGTTACTCCGGAGCTCCTAGAGCTGTCTCATTAGTAGAGTGGGTCAGAGATCTTATGCCCTGGGCAGTCTGATACACACGGGAAAGCTGAGATCATTCCCAAGGGGAGACCTAAGTCCCCCATGGCTCAGTACCCTCAAGTAGCTTTACAGGAGGCTTCCTACAATAATCCCTTCAGATTAACCCAGTGAGTATCAAGAAACCCATTTTTGGGGAGGGGGTACAAGGAATTGAACTCAAGGGCACTTAACCACTGAGTCACATCCCCAGCCCTTTTTATTTCTTATTTTGAGACAGGGTCTCACTAAATTGCTAAGCCTGGCTAAATTGCTGAGGCTGACTTTCAACTTGAGTTCCTACTGTCTCAGCCTCCAGAGCTCCTGGGATTATAGGTAGGCACCACCATGCCTGGCCCCCCCCCTTTTTTTTCTTTTTAAATTGGTACATCTCAAATATAAAGAATGGTGGGTTTCATTGTGGCAATGTTCACATTTACATAAAAACAATTTGATCAACTTTACTCCCCGATACCCTCTTTCCTCCTGAGAAACCCTCTTGATACCCAAAAAGGGTTTTAACATTAACAAGTTTTAACTTCAAAAACCAAAAGGTAAACTGGGCATGGTTATGCACCCATGTAGTCCCCAGTGATTTGGAAAGTTGAGGAAGGAGAATAGCAAGTTTGAAGCCAGCAACTCTAAAATTAAACAAAATTAAATAAAAAGATCTGGGGATATTGTTCAGTGGTAAAGCACCCCTGGGTTCAATCCCCAGTACCAAAAAAAAAAAAGGCAATAAAAAATGAATTCCAGCTCAGGAGACAGAAACTTACAGAAGTAATGGAGAGGGACTGTGGCTATAGCTCAGAGGTAGATCACTTGCCTAGCATGTACAAGCATGTCCTGGGTTCAATCCCCAGCAGCAGAAAAACAACAACAAAAAAACCAATAGAGAATGATGGAAGAATACCCTGATGGGATGGTTCATATAAAATCAACCATTACTAACTTTATCAAATAATATTAGAAAATTCTAATGCTTCACAGGAGTTTATCATCTGTTCCCAATTAATTCAACTGCTTTGTACTTCATCCATGAAAAAAACCCACTGTTGACCATTGAGTCCTATTTGTTTCATCTCTAATCTTCCTTTCTGGCTCTGCAGTATCTCATCCTTTTCCTCTAATAATTTGCTGGTGCCCCTTATTCCTCTTTTCTATGTGATTTTACATATTTTCTGACATCCTCCATAATTATTCCAGCACTTGAAGCAGTACTTACACACCCCAGAGAACTCCAATTTAATGAGCTGTTTGAATGAATACCATGGGTAAGGATGCATATAATTCTTTTTTGCTCTCTTAACTGTTAGATTCCCAGAGGTATATCTTTACTGGGCAATATTCAATCTTTGAATTCTCTGGACATTCCTTTAAGAAATCTCTTGCTTTGCCTCTCAAGTTGAGCTCTGAGAGTGGGCCTTACCTGGCACAAACAGCAGTGGAGCTCCAAAGGCCAAGGAAGTTTCCACAGGGACTCCTGGCCCCTCACCTCATTTGTTGAGGGCAATGGGAAGGCTGCCGTGGCTGTCCCTTCCTGGGCTTGCCCATCCTTCTAATTTTAGGCTGCTTCCTCATGCTGCTGCCATGGGTATCAAAGCATGTGGCTCCCCTTGGAGGAGCTATTTTCTCCTATGAGCCTCACTTGTTTGTTTCCAACTTCTCTCTCTCTTCTCCTTTCCTCCCCACCTCTGTGGGGCTGAGCTATCTTTTTATTTCTCCCCTACTCCTTCCCATTAAACCCAGGAACTCGCACATGCTAGGCAAGTGCTCTTGCACTGAGCTACATCCCCAGCAACTTTTTACATTTTATTTTATTTATTTTTTGGTACTGGGGATTGAACACAGGGGCACTCAACTACTAAGCCACATCTCCAGACCTATTTTGTATTTTATTTAGAGACAGGGCCTCACTGAGTTGCTTAGCACCTCGCCGTTGCTGAGGCTGGCTTTGAACTCCTGATCCCCCGTCTCAGCCTCCCGAGCCTCTGGGATTACAGGTGTGCCACATTTTGAGAGTTTCGATAAATTGTTGAGGCTGGCCTGAAACTTGCGATCATCCTGCCTCAGCCTTCCAAGTAGCTGGGATTACAGGCCTATGCCACTCATGTCTGACTGTGTAGAATTATTTCATACTTAAAAATTAAAAAAGAAAATCTTTCATGGCCTGGGAATGTGGCTCAGTGGTAGAATGCCTGCTTAGCCTGTGCAAGAGCCTGGGTCCCATCCCCAGCTCCAAACAAAAACAAAACAACAACAGACAAAATAAAACAAAAACAAACCCCAGCTCCAAACAAAAACAAAACAACAACAGACAAAATAAAACAAAAACAAACAAACAAAAAACCCTTTCAGAATTATACTCAGTCTGATCTGAATTTACCTTCAAATCCAAGAGATCAAGGGAAAATTTTTACATTCGATTTTTTTTTTTTTTTTTGGTACCAGGGATTGAACTCAGGGGTGCTTAACCACTGAGCTACATCCTCAGCCCTTTTTTATTTTTTATTTTGAGACAGAGTCTCACTAAGTTGCTTAGGGCCTTGCTAAATTGCTGAGACTGACTTTGTACTTGTGATCCTCTTGCCTCAGCCTCCCAAACCACTGGGATTATAGGCATGCACCACCGTGTCCTGCTTTACATTACATTTTATTTGTACCTGCTGAAAGCTAGAGTTCCAGATCATGTTTATCTAACAAATTTACTGGATTCCTATTATGGATAATATGTTGTCCTAGGTCACAGAGATGCAATGATGAGCAAGGTAGACATGTATTTCACTGATGAAATCTTTTTTAAAAAAATGTTTCAGTTATAGATGGACACAATACCTTTATTTTGATTTTTATTGATTTTTTTAAATGTGGTGCCAAAGATCGAACCCAGTGCCCCACACATGCTAGGCAAGTGCTCTACTGCTGAGCTACAACCCTAGCCTCTCACTGATGAAATCTTGATAACAGATTTAACAATTTCTACTATGCTCTGTGTCCTCTATTAAAATCTCGAGATAGGGGCTCAGGTTGTAGCTCAATGGTAAAGCACTTGCCTAGCATATGTGAGACATTGGGTTTTATCCTCAGTACAACATAAAATAATTAAATAAACTGGGTGCAGTGGTACACACCTGTAATCCCAGCAGCAAGGGAGGCTGAGATAGGAGGATCTCAAGTTCATAGCTAGCTTCAGCAAAAGCAAGGTGCTAAGAAAGTCAGTGAGATCCTAAATAAAATACAAAATAGGGCTGGGGATGTGGCTCAGTGGTTGAGTGCCCCTGAGTTCAATCCCTGGTACCCAAAATAAACAAACAAATAAATTAAAGATACTGTGTCCATCTACAACTAAAAATAAAATTTAAAAGATTTGGCATATAGTTAGACTTGGTTGTGCATGCCTGTAATCCCAGCTTGGGAGACTGAGTCAGAAGGACTGAAAGTTTGAGGCCAGACTCAGCAATTTAGCAAAAACCTATCTTAAGATAAAAAATAAATAGGTTGGGGATGTAGTCAGGTGGTAAAGCACCCCTGGGTTCAATACCTAGTACTAGAAGAAGAAAGAAAAGAAAAAGAAGAAAGAAAACGATCTTGAAATATTAAAATCATGAGTAGAGCCTCTTTCCTCAGAGAGGTCACAGATATTTCAATACATAGAGTGTGATTCAAAGAAACAGGTCTTATAAATTCCTGTTGAAATTTAGCGTTGTGAAAATGAACAGATTCATTTATTCAGTTAATCAGTCAAAATAGACTTGAGGTGTTCTCTGAAAATGTTATCCTGCTAGACACTGGAGGTAATAAACAAAAATACATATGCTATAGATCCCTCCCTTAGAAAGACTACAATATAAACAAGAAACAATTGTTCAATTCACAAAAAATTAATGGATGTTTAGTAAATATGTCAATTGTGTGTGTGTGTGTGTGTGTGCGTGTGACACTAGGAATTGAAACCAGAGGAACTCTATCATTGAGCTTAATTCCAGCCCTTTTTATTTTGGGACAAGGTCTTGCTAGTTTGCTGAGGATGTTGTTAAACTGCCTAGGTTGGTCTTGAATTTGCAATCCTCCTGCCTCAGCCTCCCAATTTGCTGGGATTACAGATGTGTGCCACTGTGCCCAGCATGTTCACAGTCTTCCCTAAGGTCTTCTTAATTATCTTTTTCCCTAGAAATATGTTTGTTTATTTATTTATTTATTTTGGTACCAGGAATTGAACTCAGGGGTACTCTGCTGCAGTCTGGCTGGGCACAATTCAGGAGCCACTTGTCAAAAGAAATGAACTTTATTTTTAGAACCACACAGGCCAAACAAAACAGCTCCTCAGGAAAAACCTTCAGAGCCCAACTGCCACCACCGGCTTCCCACAAGCCTCTCCACCTCCCCCACTCCTCCTGCTCTTGAGGCCCGATTGGCTGGGTTGCATGGGCAGAGCCAAAAAAGTCCCCCAATGAGCAGCTCCCTAGTCTGAAAGGGCGGGGAAACAGTCCAATGAGCATCACCGTAGAGGAGCCAATCAGCTAGAAGTTGCTGGGGCCACTGTGAGCCAATCATCAGCTGGCAGTCTGAAAGTTTGCTGGGGCCCCTTCCGCTGTGGCTCTCAACAGTACTCCACCACTGAGCTACATCCCAGCCCTATTTTGTATTTTATTTAGAGACAGGGTCTCACTGAGTTGCTTAGTGCCTTGCCTTTGCTGAGGTTGGCTCTGAACTCATGATCCTCCTATCTCAGCCTCTGGAGCCACCAGGATTACAAGCAAGCACCACTGCACCTGGCTCTAGAAATATTTTTGAAAGATTTTTACAAACTAAATAAAGTTTGCTAATAATTTATTTCTCATATTTTAGTAATTAAAAATAAAAAATGGGGTGCTGGAGTTGTGGCTCAGTGGTAGAGTGCTCGCCTAGCACGTGTGAGGCCCTGGCTTTGATCCTCAGCACAACATAAAAATAAATAAATAAAACAAAGGTATAAAAAAATAAAAAAAAAAAAAATTTCCAGCTAGAGCTTCTGACAAATATGAAACAACTTGTATTCATTTATTCTTAGGGATACATATCTAAAAAGATCTAAGTTCCTTACCTTCAGCTAGCAATCCAGTGATGGAGAATATAGGCAATTGATTATGCTGCAATGTGGCAAGCTCTATAGCAGAGGATGGCACCAAAGAGGAGGGTGTTTCATAATTGGCACACATAGGGCATGTCTTCATAAAGGAAGGACTGCTTAAGTAAGTATTGAAAAATGAGAATCTTACTAGGTTGAAGAGGCAATATGAACATGTAAGGCAATGGAGTGAGTATTGGGGGTGTATACCTACAATCCCAGCAACTTGGGAGGCTGAGGCAGGAAGATTCTAAATTCAAGGCCAGCCTTAGCAACTTAAAGGGATGTGGTTGCTGGGGCTGTAGCTCATTGGTAGAGCACTTCTGGGTTCAATCCCCAGTAACTTCTCCCAAAGATATTTTTTAAAAATGTAGGGAGATGAGAAAGAGTGTACTTAATAATAATTCATAAAACACGAATAATTTGTGATTTTGGGAATGTGGTCAGGGATAAAGTTGTAGAGGAGGATAAAGACTTGATTATGAAGGACTTTGAATGCTGATGATAAAGATTTTAAAGAACTATGATCAAATCAGCATTTAAGAAAGATCACCTCAGTGACTGGGAGGTGAACCCAAGAGTCAAGACTATAGGTAGTTCATGGGCTGGGGCAGAAATTCAGGGTTGAATTAATGACAACCTGAACTGAGACCATGGCAGGAGAGATGAGGGTTGAAATAATTAAAATCCAAAAGCAAAAGCATACATTGTCTTCATATATTATTGATATAAACAAAAAATTGTTTATTAATTTAAAGGATCTAAGTATGCAAGTGCAGTAGACAATATGAAAGCTCTATGTAATATTTTGAGATTTTCCTTTATATACTCCCCCGAACATTTTGTCATTCTATGGAGACAGAGGAATTGAAAAACCTAGAGAAAGCATTCTAGGATTTCAAAGTACAGATGATGACTATCAAGATAACAAGACATTTGGAAAGAGTAGTTGGGAAGAGATCCTGAGTAAAAATGAGTTACAAAACCCCAAGATTCACTGAGTAAAATTATTTTGACCTCTATATGTGTTCAATACACTTTGGAGTAAACTTGGTATATACTATACAATATACTTGAAAAAATACCAGAATGATGTTCAATGTTATGTTAGCAGTATGCATCTCTTGGGTGGTATTTTTATTGTTATTTTCTTCTTTATACTTTATTAAGTTGTTAACAATAAGCATTAATATCTTTAAATAAAAGCTATTTTAATGTTTGAAAATGGGAATTCCCTGAACTAAGCAAATTTAAATTTAAAACAGAAGAATTTTATACCAAATAAGAGAAACCATTTTACCCAGTCTATTGGTAACTGAGTGAGAAAAGGATGATAGGATGTTTCACACTTACTATAGATTAATTTCAGTATATAATTAAATTATCTGACTTGCAATACTTTTAAAAAATGCTTCAAACTAAGAATAATTCTAACAGGTACAATTCCACAAGATTTTTAAAAATATATAGTTTTTAGACATTGATGGACCTGTATTTTATATGAGGCACTGAGAATCGAACACAGTGCCTTAACACATGCTAGGTAGTTAAGGGCTCTACCAGTGAGCACAACCCCAGCCCAACCATAGGACTTTTATTTTATTGTCAACAGCTGTCAGACTTGTGAATGGGAGCAATTTGAAAGCTACTGTTTAGAATTTAGCTTGCTGGGTAATACTTTCTTTTAAAGGTTGAACAGATGAAGTTGTGTGTTGTTTGTTAAGAGGAAACTGTACATGATATGTCAATTTACTTCTTAAGATTCCATGTTTACAAAGAGTAATGTTTCTTGTTTGGCTTCATATATATTTACATATATATATATATATATTTTAAAAACATCTTGGATTATGTAGTGTTTTTCTTGGGCAAACATTTCTGTCATTTTTAATATGGTTAAACTGTATTTAGTCAACATGGAGGTGGCAACTATAATTTATCTTCTAGGAACATTCTGTCCTTCTAGTGACTACTGCTCAATTGTTCCTTCAGGCTATCAGATCTTACAGCAAGATTATAAGAACACATTTTAAAAACTCTAATAAAAACTGTCCATAAAAATGTCAGTGCTTAATAAAAAAAATGTCAGTGCTTTATTTATTTCTGGATACCAGCTATTAGGACAAAAAAAGCACAAGTAACAGTAAACATATTTTTCCAAAAAAAGCATAAGTAACAGTAAACATTTTTTTAAAAATTGCATTTAATATGCATAAAAATATCTGTATGCTAAAGGCAACTAACAGTTGGCTCTATAAACATAGAATGTATAGTTAACAAGAAAAATTCTGGGGGATGGGGCTAAAAAGTTTTTCTATTTCTTTGCTTTTATGGTCCTTTGTTTTGCTTTCATAAAATTTTCAATGCTTAACTAAGAATTTGAATGTGTCAATTCTATTTATAAAAAAGTGATGATCAAATAAGATGCTTAGCAAGGCTGTTTCCTTTATAACATTATTTTGAAAGTTATTAATAAAGGATTCAATAGATGAAGGTATTCATGCTCTGGCTAATTTCTGTTAAAAAAAAAAAAAAAAGCAATACTGGGGCTGGGGTTGTGGCTCAGTGGTAAAGCATTTGCCTGGCATGCAGGAGTGCCTGGGTTCCATCCCCAACACTGGAGAAAGGAAAAAAAGCAATATTGTTAATTTTACAAAGACTTGTAGTTACAATTAATTTCATTCCTGATTCTATTTGATGGCAGGGAGGCATGCCATTTAAAAAATATACATTAAAAATAAAGGGAGCTGGGGGCTGGGGATGTGGCTCAAGCGGTAGCGTGCTCGCCTGGCATACCCAGGGTGCTGGGTTTGATCCTCAGCACCACATAAAAATAAAGATGTTGTGTCCACTGAAAACTAAAAAAATAAAAAAATAAAGGGAGCTGGGAATTTAGCTTTGTGGTGGAATGCTTGCCTAGCATTCAAGAGGCTTTGGGTTTGATCCTCAGCACTTGGAAAAAAAGGAAGAATAAAAAATGAAAATATACATAAACATTCTTCCCAGACTGTATATATCTGACAGCTAATTAGAACTTTCCCACTTCAACTATCTTTTTGGTTCTGGCGTTTGATCCCAGGGCACATACACATAATCACTGAGCTATACTTCCACCAGCCTCCAACTTCAAATATCTTTTTTGAAGGGTCTCATGACTTTTATGAAAGTGTGACTGATTAGCTCTAAAATTTGAGATTCCTCCTTATTATTGCCATCTTAATTTTTTTTAAAGAAAACACATACATTTAAAAGATTCACAGTAGGCTCAGTGGTGCATGCTTGTCGTCCCAGTGTCTCAATTGGTTGAGGCAGGAGGATTGCCAGTTTGAGGCCAACCTCAGCAATTTAATGAGCCCCTGTCTCAAAATAAAAAAGGCAGGGGCTGTAACTCAGTGGTAAAGTGCCCCTGGATTCAATATCAAATACCCAAATAAATAAATGGATTCATATAAGTATGGATCCCACACTTAATATTGTATTATTTTAGTAATGCTCAGTATTAATTAGAACTCATAGAATCCTCATCTTATGATTACTGTGAGATAGTTAATTTGAAAGCATAGTTTTTTCATGCAGTTTTATTCTTTACTGCCATCAAAAACAAAGTAGTTGGAGAACATTTTCTGATGAGAAAGAGTAGTAACTAGAGTAATCGCATTACAATTTCAAATGCATGAATACATCCCCACATACTGGTCAAGGTCCACATTACATGTGATTTTTCAAGTTTATGTCTGTTTTAATGTCATTTCAATTCCTGTAATTAGAGGATGGAAAACAAACACAAATAATCACAGAGTAATAAAAAGAGAGCATTTAAACATATTTCTAATATTCAAAATCCAAAGATACTATTGTTTTATACTTAGACACTGAGAAGGAAACTGAAGCCAGAAAATAAATTTGGAGTGGCAAAGGAGGATGGGATGATTGTGAGAGTGAAAGTTGAGAAGGATTCCTACAGCTAATGCTCAGAATTATTATTCTTTATGTTTAGATTAAGTGACATATTTCATAGCATATAATATAATCAATACAATTCTTTTGCTTGAATGTATTAAAATAAAGGCCCATATATTCCATTCTGCTTTCTCATTTATGTGGCAGGAGAGTTATTTCTCCTGTTTCATTTATTCCTGGGACTGGCCCATACCCATCTAGCATAACAGTGAAAATATTTTTTATTTTTTTGTTGTAGATGGACAGAATGCTTTTATTTTATTTATTTATTTTTATGTGGTGCTTTTGAGGATTGAACCCAGTGCCTCACACATGCTAGGCAAGAACTCTCCTACTGAACTACAACCCCAGCCCCTAAAAAGATTTTTTATTGATAAAATTCAGAAGAAAGAAAGAAACTGCTATGGACAGAATTATATCCCCCATAGAACTCATATGCTAAAATCCTATCCCCCAGTACTTTGGAAAGTGACTATAGTTGGAGATAGATCATTTAAAGAGGCAATTAAGGCAAAATGAGGTCACAAGAATAGGCCATAATCCAATATGACTGATGTCTTTATAAGGAAAAAGACAGGGTTAGGACACAGACCAAAGGAAGACCTCTTGAACACACAGTGAGGAGGTGGCCATTTACAAGCCTAGGGTAGAGACCTTTAGAAAAAAATCAAACCGACTAACACCTTGATCTTGGACTTCTGGCCTCCAGAACCATGAGGAAATAAGTCCCTTTATTTAAGCTGCCCCTCTGTGGTATTTTGTTATGGCTGCCATAGCAAATTAACACAGAAACACACTGTTGATTTTTTTAAACTTAAAGACAAAACAGAACATTTGGCTGGGCACAGTAGCATATGTAATTCTGGTAATTCCGGTAATTCCAAAGACTGAAGCAGGAGTATTGTAAGTTTGAGACCAGTAGGACAATTTAGCAAGACCCTGTCTCAAAATTAAAAATTAAAGGAATGGGGTGTGTGTGTGTGTGTGTGTGTGTGTGTGTGTGTGGTTGGGTGGTAGGAGGTCCCTAGGTTCAATCCCCAGTACCAGAAAATAACAACAACAACAAAAAACAAAACACTTGATTTTTCCTAGTCAAAACTTATCTGTAAATATCACTACTATTCATCAATTGCACAAGTCAAAAAGTTACCAGTGGCTCTAATCCTGTGTGAGCCACCCATATTACAACCTTGTTGATCCTATCCCCAAAATGTGTTCTGAATCTACCTTCTTCACTTCATTTCCATTATTACCATCTTAGTCTCCACCATTATTATCTCCCATTTGGATTTTTGCAAAAGCCTTCTAAATAACTTCTTCCATTTTCACTCCTCTAATTCAGCAATCCTGTCCTGTTCAGCATCAGAAGTTATCTGTTCTCTTAGCATATACACTAACTACTTCTCTCCCCGCTTGGAATAGAACTTTTGGGCATGCCTACTTGATCCATCCTATTTCCAAACATATTTAGTATACCTGTGCTTGACCTCCACTAATTTTCTCTCAGTTCCTAGAAAATGTCAAGTTCTTTTCTGCCTCAAGGGCTTCATTGGTTCCCCTCACCTACAGGGTTTTCTCATCTCTTCATAGTGCTTGATCCTTCTTTCCTTATTTTCATATTTAATGGCAACTCCTCCACTGAGACCTTCACTGCCCATCCTATTTCAAGGATTCACTATTCTCATTTCTACTCTCTCTTTTTTTTTGTATTACAACTTACAATATACTTTTACTTGCCTACCTGACTGATTTTGTCTGTCTCTACTAGAATTGGAGAGCAGCACAGCTTAAGTGCTCAGTAAAGACTTGTTGAATGAATCTGGTGAAACATTTGCCTTGTGTATGTTTTAGGCTGATGCCATAATGCTAGAAAAAAAGCCAAGAAAAAAGATAACCTTGGAATTTTAAAGACAGGATGAAAAGAAGGAAACTCTCCAGATTAGAGGGACTCATTGAGGGACCAAACAAGATATGGCTGAACAATTCCTTAATTGAATAGACCTAAACTTGGAAAGCAGGAATGGATAAAAGTGACTAGAGGAGGCTTTCCAGTTGCACACTCAAGATGGAACCTGTGATGTGACAATTGGTGATATGTTCTTTTGTATGCTTAACAAATGTCCAAAATTCCAGACTAAAAAGATTATCTACAGGCAGAAGATACATAGATAATGTTGGTGTTCCACTCATCTGATGAGATTTTCAAAATATATTTACCCCATAGGTCACCAGAAGGTAGGTGAAAGTCATATTAAGGTTACAGAAAATTAGGAAAATGGAAGAACAGATATGACTTCCTTTTTTTAAAATGTTTTTTAGTTGTTGATAGACCTTTATTTACTTATTTATATGTGGTGTGAGGCACCCAGTGCCTCACACATGCTAGCAAGTGGTCTACTGCTGAGCTACAACTCCAGTCCCCAGATATGACTTCTTGACAAAGGATTGTAGTGGGTTGAATAGTGTTCCTCTCCAAATTCATGTCCACTTGGAAATTCAGAATATGACCTTATTTTGAAATGCTTTTGCAGATTTTTCTTTGCAAATTATGGCTTTGAAGATGAAATTAAGTTATAGATCTAAATTAGGCAGACCCTAAATCCAAAGACTGGTGTCCTTATAAGGGAAAGGAGAGGCAGATCATAGAAACACAGGGAAGAAGCCTGTATGAAACTGGAAGTTGTAGTTATACTGCCACAAGCCAAAGGATGCCATAGCCATCAAAACCTAGAAGGATCAAGGAATGATTTTTTTTCTAAAACCTTTGGAGGGCATATGGCACTACCGACATCTTGATTTTCAACATCTGGACTTAAGAACTGTGAGAAATATTTCTATTGTTATAAGTCACCCAATTTGTGAGAGCAGCCCTAGGAAGTTAAACACAAAAATCAAAAGAAAATCAAGGAGTAATTTAATTTTTGTGCTATTTATTTGTTCCATTCCTTCAGTGGTACAAATAAACCCAAATTTGCAATCTTAGATACTTAGCCCTAAAATGTTTGTCATTTCTCAAACTATGTTTATCAAAACAGAAACTTCTAATCCACTCTAGGGGACCAAATAATTTGGTATGTAATTGATAAAATGGGGATCCTCCAAGCATTAATATTTTAAAAGTTTCATAAAAAATGAATAGCTCGACTTAAACCATATATAAACATGAATATATATTTTGCAGATGAAAGGAATATTTGATTAGCTAAAATTTCTACATTGAATTTTAGGTGAATATAATAATTATGTACTTCTACATTTTGAACCTATTTTGTTTTGGAAGCAAATAATATTTCTCTTACCAATGACATTTCATTTTATATCCAGGACTGAACCCATGGACTGAACTCACTTTTTCACTAAGCTACATCCCCATTTTTTACATTTTTATTCTTTGAGACAGAATTTAAGTTTAAATTTTAAGTCTTCCTAAACTGCTGAGGTTGGCCTCTAACTTAAATCTTCCTGCCTCAGTCTCCTGAGTCTCTGGGATTACAGGCCATTGTGCCTGGCTATCATTGCCATTTTAAAACCATAAGATTAATATTGTTTATAGAAATTTGGAAAATAGAGAAAAAATCTGCTCCAATCTCCAATGTAATGATTTCTACTATTTTAGCACATTTATTTATTTATTTATTTTTTTGTGGTATTGGGGATTGGATTGAGGGGTATTCTATCACTGATACACCCCTAGTCACTTTTTTTTTTTTTTTTTTGGTATTGGAGATTGAACCCAGGAGCATTTTACCTTTGAGACAGGATCTTTCTAAATTGCTTAGGGCCTCACTAAATTGCTGATGCTGGCCATGAATTTACAATCTTCCAGTCTCAGCCACCAGTCATGGGGTTACATGCGCATCACCTGCTCAGCCCTAGACCTGCTCCTGTACTCCCCTGCAGGCCTCAGTTTTTTTGTTTTTTTTACCAGTCTTTAAATTGCCAGGCTGTCTTCAAATTTGCAATCCTCCTGCCTCAGTCCTCCAAGTGGTTGAGATTAAAGGCATATGCCACTGTGGCTGGGTTCTTTTGCATTTTTTTTAAAAAAACATGGCTACAAGTAGGACATATAATTTTGCAGCCTCATTAAAAAATTGAATCATATACATTTTGTATTTGTATTTAAAATCACAATTTTATCAGCCACATATCAAAATTTGCTTATGCAGTTCCCTAATATTGTAATTCAGGTTGCTTTTCATTTTTGCTATTTGAAATAATGCTACAATAAAAATCTTATTCATATTTTTGTTTGCTGCCTTTTTGTTTTTATCTCTCCTAATAGAATTGAGAGGGCGTCATATACTTGATGCTCAATAAAATTTTGTTAAATGCATCTTCTATTTTGTTAGGCTGGAACTCAGAAGTGATATAATACAGGTAAACAGTTTACTTGTGCAATATCTCACAATAAATATTATTATTATCATGAAAAATATTAAGGAAAAAATTTTGGCTCTTAAAATATATTGTCAAATATATTTACTTATTAAAAGAATTGTGATAATTTACAATGCTGTCAGCACCATTAATCAATTCACTATTTCTCTCTCTCTTTTTTTTTGGTTGTTACCAGAGAATTGAACCCAAGGGTGCTTTACTATTGAGCCACATCCTCAACCCTTTTTATTTTTTGAGATAAGGTCTCACTAAGTTGTTTAAAGCCCCGTTAAGTACTTAAAGAGGGTCTAGGGCTGAGCAGGTGATGCGCATGTAAATTGCTGAGACTCGCCTTGAACTTATAATCCTCCTGCCTCAGTTTCCTGAGCCACTGGGATAACAGGTGTGAACCACCATGCCTGGCTAATTCAACATTTCTTGAGTACATACTGTAGTCCAGGAACAGTTCAAGATACTAAAGGACAGAGCCCTGAACAAAATAGACAAAATTCCTGCATTTATGGAATTTTCAGTATAGTGTAGGAGACAAAGTTATACATCTATTTACATAATATATAGAATATAATGTATGGATTAAATGTAATTGCTCATCTATTTCTTATTTATATGTTACAACTAATAAACGTAATGTTGTACAGTTATGTGTTATATAATAAAATGTCATATGACTAAGAAGGAAAATAAAGCAGGATAAGGTAATAGGGAACAAGAAAGTGATTTTCTTGTGCAGGTTGATCAGGGAAGTTTGTGAGTAGAGACCTGAATGAAGTGAGACAAGATAAAGCAGGAACAGTATGGGTGGATGGAAAGGAACAAGAACAGTGAGACAAGAATAAATAACTCTTTCAACGATCTCTCAACCATCTGAACATTATCTTTTTAATTTGAAAATGGTCTGTAAAAAAATCACTGTACTCAAAAAAAAAAAAAAAAAGAAACGAAACTCCTATACTCTTGTTCTAATTTTTTCCCCTTGGTACTATGGAATGCATTTCCCAATATTTTCTTACCACTTCTAGTTTGGGAGAGACAACTAGTAATGGTAAAAGCTAGCATTTACAAGATTCTTGACATATACAAGGCACTACATGTGATTTTATTATTATTATTGTCTTTTGCACTATTGGGAATTGTACCCAGCTACATTCTACTACTGAGTATCCACGGTCCTTTTGATTTTTTGAGATAAGGTTTCACTAAATTGCCCAGGCTGTCCTCAAACTTGCTATCCTCTTGCCTAAGCTTCCCAAGTAACTGGGATTATAAGTGGGGCCATTGAGCCTATCATTTTATCTTATTAAATTCCCACAACAATCCACTTAGATACGCACTATTAACATAGGAATTATTACTAAGTAATTTTCTGAAATGCAGAATGTAAGTAAATGTGTTTGGGGAGCTAGACGGATAGAAGTCTAAAGTGGGCTGTAAGGTTTAGGCTCTGAATCCAGATAAACCAACACTAGCTATAGTCCCAGCTATTCTGGAGGTGGAGGCTGGACAATCTCAAGTTTGAAACCTGACTGGGTAACACAGGCAATAGTGAGACTGAAAAAAAAAAGTCCCACAAGAAAGGAGGCTGTTAAGATAAGAATAAAGTATGTTTTGTGGGTAGTCCCTCCATTCCTAATGTTGAAATTACACTTTCTTTGCTAAGCATCTTTTTTATACTTATTTTTGTAACATACTGTTATCAGTTAAATTTGGTTTCTCCACAAGTTTAACCTAACCTCAGGTACCCGTGAGTGTGCCTTTATTGGGAAACAAGGTCTTTGTAGATGCAATCAAGTTATAAGCTCATAATGGATTATAGGGTGGATCTTATCCAATAGCTGGTATCCTTATAGAAAGAGGGTATTGGGACTCAGAGGCACAGAGGAAACACCAAGAGAAGATGGAGGCAGGATTAAAGTGATGCTTCCACAAATATTGTCAAGAAAACTAGAAGAGGCATTGGAAAACTTTTCTCCCTGAAACTCCAAGAGGGAACCACCCAGCTGTCACTTTTTGTTCTTCTGATCTCCAGAACTGTGAGACAATAAATACTGCTGTTTTAATATACTGATTTGTGGTAATTTGTTATAGCAGCCCCAGGAAACTAACACATATTTAAACATATTCTAATATAGACACTTCATAATTTGAAATATATTTCTCAGTAAAAGATATACAGCCCTGTGGATTCCTTCTAGGTTCTCAACATTCACTCTAAAGTCACAAGTCTTGGTAAATCTTAACTTTAAAATGCCTTGTTGCAAGTTCTCCAGTTTTAAAAGCGATTGTAGCCACTCCCCTGGTTATCCTTTGTTAGAAAGGCCTGTGCATCCTTGAGCATACATCCCTCATTAATCATTTAAACTTGAGGCACAGGGATGATTTGCATGAGAGTTTGTTGGTCTTCCTCCTTTCAAGACTGACGCTGATCAGATTACCAGTTACCAGGTTTCCTCAACTATTTCCTCCTAAGGATAAAAAAAAGTTGAAAGCGGTATTAATGGTTTCTCAGGAAGAGAGTCTGCCATTTTTCTTGATTATTGTCGGCTTACCTTTTCTCCCCCACTCAGGTCTCACTATGTTGCCCAGACCGATTTCCAACTGGACTCAAAAGAATCTTCCTGCCTCAGCCTCCTGAGTGTGGGATTGGCTCTACATATACATATACAAGGCACTTGTACAGGTGCAGGCCACCACATCTGGTTCTGAACAAATCCTTTTTTCTTGTCGTCCACTCCATAGGACCTTTTCATGTTGTGAGTAAACGGACTCCGTTTTGGTAACAAGATGGTGTTAACACTGGCCCGTGAAATCCAGCTTTTTTGAAGCAGGAACTCTAGCTATATGCCTTATTTACTTTTCTGATTGAGAGGGCTTTTTTGAAGCAGGAACTCTAGCTATATGCCTTATTTACTTTTCTGATTGAGCTCTCCCAGGGAGAACTCAAAAAGTCTGAGCCAACGTATATCAGGAACCTGAATTGGTGGTGTTGACAACGCGGTAAGCTTCAGCCATTGCTATCAATGTATCTCCCATCTTCAGATTAGCTCTAATTGAGTCTAGACCCGTCCGCCCTTATATAAAATGCAACCCCATCTTGGGGTTGCAGCTGATTATTCAAAATCTCCTTAGGGAAGGGGAAAGGCAGAATAAAACAACGAAAATACTAATGTGGAGCAGAAAGACTAAATAAAGAGTTTTTTTTTTTTTCATAAAATGGCCCTTGTGCACGCAGAGTGTTAATAAAAACACAGACACCTTCTCTTGTCTTCACAATCTCCAGCTTCTGTATTTGGCGCTTCCCATTAGTCAAAGGAACGCAAAGCAGCCCACCACGCAGGCGCAGGTGTACCCTAGAAGGGTTCTGGCGCAGGCGCGCGTGCCGGGAAGTGGGCGGGCTCGCGCGCGTGCTCCGCGGTTCACTTCCGGCAGGCCCCTCCCCCTCCCCCGCGTAGCCACCTCCTCCTCTCCCTTCTCCTCTTTGGCCTCTCCCTCAACTCTCCACCCCTTACGCTCTCCGCCCTGCTCGCTTTCAGTTCTTCCCCTCCCGCTCCATCCGGGTCGCTGACGGCTGTCTCCGGACTGGACAGTGGTGGCGGCTGCTTTTCTCTGAGGAACCTGGTAAAGTTTCACAGGGACCTGACCCGGGAGCAGCGGAGCAGCGGCCCGAAGCCGGAGGAGCCTTGGTGATCGCCGCCACTGGCTGAAGGAGGGTCCCAGGATCTGGAGACGTGCTTTAGCAGCCGCGCAGCCTCGCTATTTGGGGAGGGGCCGCCCTCGGTCGCCTTGGGTTTTCCCTGCCCTGAGGGGCCGGGTGAGTCGTTGCCCGGGTGGGTTCGGGGGGCGTGTGGTGGCGTTAGGGAGGGGGCAGGCTGGGGCTGGGCGGATACAGGCCGGCANGAGGGGCGGGGGGTGAGGGAAGGGTCGGTGCTCCGTGTGGCCCTGGGGCTGGAATGTCGCACCTCCCTGGGGAAGACCTACTTTGGGCGGAGGCCGCCGGGTGCCCAGACTGGTCTACTGGCCTCTGCGTCTGGGAAGCTGCGGTAATTGACTGGTTGGTCCGCGAGGTTGGGAGTGTGCAGACGATTTCCCTTCCCCGACCCGCGTGAGCTGGTGTAGGTGCCTGTTGAGGGAAAGGATGGTAGTAAACTGCTTCTCATTCTCCTACCTGTTGCTGGAGAGAGAACGCTTTTCCCGTATCCCTTTAGGACCTTTAAGAGAAAAGAGTGGCTAAATCTAGGCGCGCTGAAATCGAGGATATTTTCCTGTCCTCCTCTTAAAACAAACGGGGGGAAAATACGGGAAGACAGTGCAGAACTCTCGGGAACTGTAGAGTTCTGATGCCCCAAAAGAATGAAATCAAACTTCTTTTAATGGATGGGTCATGGAATGGGACACCTTTGGCACTTGCTAGCCGTAATGTAGAAAAATTGGGTTTTGAAACTTTGAAGTTTTGGTGTAAGAAATGTAGGTGATTACAACAGGAATAATGTAGTACCGGTATTATTTAATAACGTAATGCATTTGAAAATCTGTGCAGGTTTAGACTAATTAGACTATTTGTTATTTATTTCTTTGCAAGCGAAGAAATATTCAGTCAATGTACTGGAAAGTTCTACAGATTTCGCCAGCAAACTATCAGTGTCCCAGCCCCCATTCCTATTCTTGAAAAATCAGCAGTCCTGGTGGGGTGATTTTACAATTTTTTCCTCCGTCTCCAAATAGTTGTCCCAGAGGTACACGTACACATAGACGTGGATTGCCCAGGGAAAATTTTTGAGTCAACTGCCGCTCCTAATAGAAAATGTTGAATTTTGGGGAGGTCTTGATATTGAAATTGCGTATTTATTATAATCACATTAGTGTTTAATTTGCAGTGAGGTTGGAATGTTAGTATTTTGACTAAGATCTCTGGAGGTAATTGTTTTAAAGTTAGGGCTTAATAGAATTCTAATTTTTTGTAAGGCCTATTAGTATGAATAACTGAAAGTCATTTGAATTATCGGAAACTTAAATTTTTCCATTATTGGTTTTATTTTTTTTACAGAAAAGAACTTCAGTTTTCTGTTGATGTGGAGGTAGGTGTTGTATTATTTAATTATGCTATGATTTGAGGGAGATTGCAAGGTTATGCTTCTGCAGTTGGCTGTATACTTGACTTTGGAGGTGCATTAGAAAGACGTCTTATTTCCTGCTCTTATTGAAATTATTTAAAGTAAAAACAAATAACTGATTAATTTCATCCACAGTTATTTTCATAAGTTTAATCTATCACAAGACAACAGAAAGCCAAAACTAGTGTTTTAAATTTTGCAAAGAGTCATAGAAAGTGACAAATTTTCCCAAAGCATTTTTGTATGGTGCATTTAAAAGTAAAACAACTAATTGGTTTTAGAAGCTAAATGATACTTATGTAGCATAGTTTAAAATGTTTAGTGTTTACTGTATAGTGATTATTGTAGCCTATCACTTGATCAAAGAGCAGTTAGATGTTTCCTTTTGAATTCATGTTAACTTTTTTCTGTCTCCTCAGACATAGGGTACCTCCAACTTCCCAGTGTTTCAGAAGTGAGTTTTGTATTGAAACTGGAAGACCAAAATAATTACAAGCATGTTGTGCTGGGGAAATGCATCCTTTGGACAACTAGGTTTGGGTGGAATTGATGAAGAAATTGTATTAGAGCCCAGAAAAAGTGACTTTTTTATAAATAAAAAGGTCCGGGATGTAGGATGTGGACTCAGACATACTGTATTTGTTCTGGATGATGGAACTGTGTATACATGTGGATGTAATGATCTAGGACAGCTAGGCCATGAAAAATCCAGAAAAAAACCAGGTAAGTGGAAACATTTTCATTTGCTATTTCTAATAATTATTTTTAAGTTTGAAGTATTGTATTTCTGTAGTCTTAAATCTATATTCTTTATCAAACTTTAAAAGCAAAGCAGGAGTTAATTATATCCTTGACATTTGCTTGCTTCTTTTTGGTTTCTTTTTTTACTGTTATTATAAACCTTATAGTATGGTGTGTAAAAAGTGAAA
Organism: Marmota marmota marmota; assembly: GCF_001458135.2. Lineage (NCBI taxonomy): Eukaryota > Metazoa > Chordata > Mammalia > Rodentia > Sciuridae > Marmota > Marmota marmota. The sequence goes on from NW_025999862.1 coordinate 4,729,890, forward strand.
TAGAGAAAACCAGCCTGCAGTGTATATACATCTTCTTTGGTATAAAGGTATTATAGAACTCTTTAATAAGCTCAGTCACCCTTAATAGATTTTAATTTTGATGTTTTTGTATATCTGGGGGGGGAACCCCATAAGATAATTTTATTTGGTTTAATCAGAAATATCATTTTTACTACCATAATTAGCTACTTTCAAGAATCAATGCTGTCTATGATGGTTTCATGAATATGAGGTATTCTGAGTTTTCAGTAGCTGATCAAGCAGAATTTAAAATAATTTTTTTAAGAAAATGAGAAATTTGAGGAATTTGGTAACATTTCATGTTCTGTTTTCCTGGATATCTTAAATATTTCCATATTTAGGAATATTACTATGTTTTACTTTTGATTATAACAAAAGTTACTCTTAAGGTGGTAAATGTGGGTAAGAATGCAACTATATTGACTTGGTTTCTTTAGACTTTAGCAGTAATTACACTTAAGTATTTTCTATTTTCTATGGCAGTTATTTTTTATAAGTTCACTTTTTAAGTGGTTTCTGTTGTTAGTTACTTTTGAGAGTTAATACAGATATAATATATTCAGGCACCTTTCAGCTTTCATATCATCTCAACACCATGCCAAACTTCAATCTTCCGATAATGAAAATTGTAAATAATGTAGTTTTTTATCCTTTGTTGTGAGGGTCTTAATCTCTCTTGTCTCTTCTGCTTTAATTTGTAATTTAGTTTTAATGAATGATAATGGTACTTAATGTAGTTGGTTTAATTATTGTAGAACTCAAGGTAAATAGCAAGTTCCTTGTACTCACTAAGAATATTTCATGGAATCTTACCAGATTTTCATAATTTCAGGCATTGAGGTGTCACTTGGTAGAAATGAATGAATAGTACTTTCCGATAATGGCTTTGATTTTTATCTGTGCTGTAGAGGCAAATGGGCCCTTTACTTTTTTTTGTTTAGCTTTGGAATGTTGCCTCAGATTGAAATTTTCATGGTATTGGGGCTTCTGCTGTTCTTTATATTTACCATGCTCCATAGAAATAACTGAACTTTGTATACTATAATTTCTGAAAGGATGGATGGCAAGTAGAAAATACAAAGCCAGCACATAAAAATTGTCAATACAGTTACTGCAGTTTTCTAAGATTAAGAAGATTTAATGTTATTAAACACTTGTTCTGCGTCCAGGACACAAGGGTAGACACTGTATGCGTATAGCATGATGATAATGCCTGAAATAGCTTCTAACTTTATAGGTGAGATTCTGAGAAACTTAACTAGCCACTTCTTTGTGGTATTATTGACATTGTGTTGATTGCATCGTGACATCTATATCATCCTATACTTTCATCCTGAAGAATTATGTGATAATACGAAGTTAGGAGTGTGGATTTCCTTAACTTAGGAAACCTCTTTAGGATTTCCTCATTGTTGTCCAGGGTATGCACCACAGTCTGGAATAGAAACATGATAAAATGAGCTTTTTCTTTCAGAAATTGAGCCTGGATTGGGAGTTAAAAGCAAACAAATGAAACAACTGGATAGAATTAAAATTTTAAATGATGTGCTGAATACTTTCAGTTCAGGAAATTTAAATGATGAGAAATGTCACTGTGGGATAGAATTAAAATAAGATTTCAGGGAGAAAATGAGGGCTTAAGTTTAATATTGTCAACAATAGCTGAAAAATAAGTCTGGTATGGTGGTGCATGTGCATGCCTATAATCTCAGTGGCTGGGGGAGGGAGGCATGAGGAACAAAAGTTTGAGGCCAGCCTCAGCAAGAGGCCCTAAGCAACTTGGCGAGACCCTGTCTCAAAGTAAAAAAATAAAAAGGTTGGGGATGTGGCTCAGAGGTTAAGCACCCCTGGATTCTATCCTGGGCACATCCCACCCCCGAAAAAAAAAAAAGCCTTGAGCTGAAATTGCTTAGTTTTATACAGGGAGGATTCTGATCCTGAAGAAAGTCTTTTATTATTAGAAGTCCTGGTTCAGTGATGATATATTGAAGTATTCCTAGGGTTCAGAGGTAGGAAAAAGTGAAAGTTCAAGGACAGTTGATTGTGATAGGGATTTCATTTTTTAACCTCAGTCTTGGTTTAAGCTGCTTTAGTAGTAAATTTTAATGTTTTTAACTAAATTACGTGTTTGAAATAATTCCTAAATTCTGTAAATGTGCCCCTTTCCTAATCCTTTTTTAAATTTATGAGTTCGAGGAATGGATTAGAAGATAAGAAGTTGTTGGATCTTACTGGATTTTAAAGTCTTCTAGTAATTGAACAGTCTGGTTGTATTTCTAGGATCATGTAGTAAGTAAGCATGGTTCATTTCATCAGAGCTTTAAATTTGTCAGAGAAATCAGAAAGAATGGAACTAAGAATTATTTCTAACATAGTTTGACTTTATAAACGTATCCTATAACTAATAAGGAGTGAAAGAGAAAGAGTAAACCTCATTAATGATAAGTTATTCTTGAGTCACAATAATTTACTAGAGTACTTGGCCTTGTAGTTTAGTAAGTAGATTTGGCCTGTGGTCTGTTAGGAGAGTGTTTCCATTCTGGACATTTTCTGATCCACATAGAAAAGTTTAACTGATTTATTATACTAAGAATGTAGATTAAGTTCACATTCATCTCATTTCTCTTGTACGTGTATTCCCCTTGCTATGACTACTAGCTTTTTCTGAATTACTTCCAGAGAGAGACTTTCTGTTTCATTTACATGTATTTTTCCTGTGTAAGAACTTTTTGGGGGGAGGTGGGGAGTGTTAGGGCCTATATTCAGAACTTTCTAATTAATCTTTTTAAGCTAGTATCTCAATTTCCTTTTCCTTTTTAATTTTTTTTGTACTGTCTAAATTTCTTTTCTTCTTTTTTTGTACTGGGAATTGAACCTAGGGGACACTCTACCACTGAGCTATATCCTCAGTCATTTTATTTTTTATTTTGAGACAAGAGTCTTCTAAGGTGTTGAGAGTCTACTAGATGCCAAAGTTGTCCTCGAATTTGTGATCCTTTTATCTCAGGTTCCCAAGTCTCTGGGATTACATGCATGAGCCACTGTGCATCTTGGTTTCTTTATCTTTTTCTTTTGGTACTGGGGATTGAACACTGGTACTTTACCACTGAGCTACATTCCTAGCCCTTTTTATTTTTATTTTGTGATGGATCTTACTAAGTTGCCCAGGCTGGCCTCAAACTTAACAATCTTTCTGCCATTCTCCTGCCTCAGCCTCCCAAATCCCTGTGATTGTAGGTGTGTGCCACCATGCCCTGCTGTGCCCCTCAATTTCTTAATTCATAACAAGTAAAAAATTTAACTTTCAGCAAGCCATATAAGTCCATTTAAATGAATTGTTTTTATACTTTCTTCCAAATTCACTTCTGAAAATTTTAAGGTAACTTGTAGGAAGTATACTTTTCTTAACAAGTTTCTTTTTTTAAAGAGAGAGAGAGAGGGAGAGAGAGAGAGAATTTTAATATTTATTTTTTTTTAGTTTTTCAGCGGACACAACATCTTTGTTTGTATGTGGTGCTGAGGATCGAACCCAGGCCGCATGCATGCCAGGCGAGCGCGCTACCGCTTGAGCCGCATCCCCAGCCCCTTAACAAGTTTCTTTATGGAGTATATATCCAGTCATAGCTATAACTTGGTGACCATGGTCCTAAATGTTTCGTACATCTATTTCCATTTATTTCATTTTAGAAGTGATATTAAACTTTTATGACCATAATTTGTAAATGCTGTGTCATAATTCTATTTCAGTAGCTTTTTGTGCTTTGCAGAGTTCTTTCAGATGGTTTATCTCATTTAATCCTCTCAATAGTCTTTTAGGTAGTGCAAGTGTTGTGTTGCTCATTTTACAGAAGAGGAAACTGAAGTTAAAAGAAATTGAGACTAACAACAGGGTTACTAGACTAGCAGACATTAAGACACCACTCTAAATCCTGTAGTTTTACTTTTATCCACAAAGATTTTATCCTGCCATAGTGAAAAGGTAGAATATTTGTTCACCTAGGAAGAAAATAGTTGTCATTGATATTTTAAAGTAATTCTGAAGGTAGGAAAAAAATTTTTTTAATTACTATTTTGTAACTAAGTTTATACAATTAAGACACCATGTTCTATTACCTCTTGTTGCATAAATTCAAGTCATTTTAAGAACCACATAAGATTGAGAGTTGTTTTCAAGATGTAATATCATGCCATCACAAACTAAAAATCCAAGTATGTATAGTTTATTCTTGGATGGAAGACTAACTTGATTAGCGAAGCCAGTAGTAGGTAAAGTTTTGAATAATGTGATAAAATTAATTATAGTTTATACTTAGCATTTATAGAAGATAAAAAGATAATGAACATTGTTTCTGTTTCCTGTATTACTGTAACAGTAATTTCTGTTGATCGGTCCAGTAATTAAATCTCACAGCAGTAATAACTTACTTTCTGCCTTCATTTTCTGTTCTGTTCTTTCTATTCACAAAACAAAAATCTGCAAATCAACTGTTCTATAAAATACAGTTGAAATTTAAAAAGTATAAGCATGGGAAATTATTTACTGGAGAGTGGGTTAAAAAATATCAAATATTTCTTACTGAACCAAAGTATATAAAACCAAAGAAATTCATTATGTTTTATAACTTATAAATTTCACAATATCTTCTAAGGAAGAGAAAGGTGTAGGTGATATGATGACTTGAAAAAAAGTAATTACTGGGGTCAGAACTGCAGGTTTGCTTTGGACACTTGAGAAACATTAGTAGGCAAGAATCTGTCAAGTGTAGGGAAAAGAAAAACCCTTAATGCAAACAGATACTACTGTTAGAGAGATGTATAATAATACTTTACTTTGTGTAGGACCCTACATCTGAGGAATTTCAAGAGCATTACACAATAATTCATGGTTCCTTTCAAAATGCTTGTGACACAATTTGCAAGAATTATCCTCATCTTAGGGGATAAATTTACGGAGAAATGGCAGCACAAGTTGGTAAGTAACTTGTCGAATAGCAGGTGACTGGTGAACAGCTGTAAATTGAGTCTGAAAGTTAAACCTACCAGTCCTCCTACCTTATTCTAAATTATACTTATGTTTAGAATTATTTGAGGCAGATCAAATATTAATGCACAGGTTGTTTTCCTTGCCATTCTGCTTGATGGCCTATCAAAATAAATTGTTGAGATGATAGCATTATGGTCATGACTCTGTGTGGTATGAGGAATACTGAATTTAGGTGCTGAGAATCAAACCCAGGGCTTCTTGCACATGAAGTAGGTACTCTACCAATGAGCTACATCCCTCAGCCCAAGAATATTTAGATAAAACATAAACTTACTGTGGTAACATCTAGTCTTTTCTCATTTCTCTTATGTGCGTATTTCCCTTTGTTGTCTTAACTGCTATGCTGTTAAGCTTTTTGTCCAAGGTTTATAGAAATTGCTGTGCAGGATTGATTTGGTGGCTAACATTGGAACTTGGATTTGTCACTTATGTTGTATCAAGGCTATCATGTATATACATTTATCTGTCTTTGGGATGTATTGATTTGGTGATGCTTTATGAAACTCAAACCAAACAAAAAATAGTAATAACAGTAGATGCCTGATCTGAGCAGATTTTAACAACTGGCAGCTTCTTTAGAGGGTTTTCTCTTTTTGTTTTTGTAGGATTGGATGTGAATCACTTTCCTTAATAACAGGAATATCATAGATTTCTGTTTCAGGGTTTAGGCAGTTATCAAGGATTCTTGTTGGAAGGGACAGCCTAGGTGGTCCAGTGTCCATCATCTTAGGAGGTTCTTAGCATTCCATGTCCTTAGTATGTTATATGAATGTAGTGCTGTTAAGTTCATTCTCACAAACCCCATTTATTTTTAAAATTACTTTGTTTTTTTAAACTATAAAACATATTAGTACTTGGATGACATTAAAAAACTTACAGAGGACATGTACTCAGTGAACTCATAGATTAAAATTGTGTTAGTAAAATGGATAGTGTTTATGAAGAAACCATATAATGAGCCCATGGCTTATTTCATTTCTGCTTCTCTGGGCTTGTTTTTCATGTTGATGGAATTAAAAAGCAGTAATTTTAAAATATTAATGAATTACGACAGTTTTTTATGTGCATTAAAGGCTATACTGTATAATCAATGTACAAAAATTTATTCAAGTTACTATAGGCAAAAGAAATTTCTATCATTCTTTAAACCGTATATTATATATATGTGTGTGTGTGTGTGTGTATATATATATAATTTTTTTTTAAAAATCTGTGTATACTCTTTTGTCTTTTTAGCACAGTAGGATTTCAGTTTAGCCTTCCTTGATGGTGAGGAAAATATTCTGGAAGCCTTTAGTAATGTTTTCCACATTACTTGGAACTGTCCTAATTATTTTTATTTTTAAATTTTTTTTCAATGCTGGAGATTGAACCATAAGGACTTAAGCTTGCTAGGCAAGTGCTCTACATGTGTGCTGCATCTCCAGTTCTACTTTCTTATTAATATCAAGTTTAGCCTCATTTTATTCCATTGCTAGGTGTCATTATTCTGAAATACACATTTTTAGGTTTTTTTTAAAATAATTTTTTGTTTTTATTATAAAAGTATAACATGTTCTTCTTGCCTAGTTTACCCTGGGTTGGTTCCTTAGAACCACAATCAAGTAAAAAAACAACAAAACAAATAAAAATAGTTCATGTTTGTGATAGAAAAATTGGAAAACATTTGAATATAAAAATTGACATGCATAGATAATAAAATTTTGGGACCTTTTCTGTACTCATGTTTCTGATTATAGTCTGAGAGTGTGTAATTCTAATGCAACTTTTTTTTAATAAAAAGTATTTTTTTCAATTTTCAAATATCATTGAGGGATATTGTGAATGATCATTTAACATGTCATTACTTAGATATACCAAAAATTTGGGTTTCTTTAATTTATTTTCAAATTTTTGTTATAAGTAATGCTGCCATGAATGTATATATTAATTTAGTGTTTATTTGCATCTGTTTATATCTTTAGGAAAGAAAGTCTTAATTTTAGCTAGTCTAGAAGAAACAATAACTGAATTTAATTTAATGTATGTATGTGTTGCTAGGGATTGAATCCCAGGGTCTTATGCATGCTAACTAAGTGTTCTGTCACTGAGTTACTTCCTTGGCCCTGTTTGAGATAGGTGTTGCTAAATTGTCCAAGCTGGTCTTGAATTTGCGATTTTTCTGCCTCAGTCTCATTGCTGGGCTTATATATGTGCATCACCATGCCCCTTAACATGCCAGGCATGGTGGCACATACCTGTAATCTCAGTGACTTGGAAGGCTCAAATGGGAGGATCTCAAGTTCAGGCCAGTCTGGGCCACATAGTGAGAGCCTGTCTTAAAATAAGCAGGGTTGGGGATGTAGTACCTCAGGTTCAATACTCAGTACAGGGTGAGGGGAGGGAGGTAAAAAAGACAAAATTGAGGTCAGATTATAGAATTAAATTTAGGAGCTTGAATTTAATTTGGTTAATATCCACACAGATAGTTGGTCATGGGAATTAATATGGGTTACAAAAGGAAGGATTAGAAAGGAGAGAATTTGGGGTAAAGAAATTAGGCTGTGATAGTAGTCCTTCAAAACAAGAAAGGAGCAGGTAAATGGAGGAGAGATTTGGGAAGCAGAAAGAATGGACAGGTTTTGATTTAAAAGTGAGTACTAAGATGGGTGATGTGGTTCACGCCTTTAATCTCGTGACTTGGGAGGTTTGAACTGTGCTTCAAAGCCAGCTTCAGCAGTTTTAGCAAGGCCCTAAGTAACTTAATGAGACCCTGTTTCAAAATAAAATATAAAAAGGCTGGGATGTGGCTCAGTGGCTAAATTTCCCTGGGTTCAATCCCTGCTATAAAAAGAAAAGGAAAAAAGAATAGTAAGTGTTAAGAACCAGATATGATTCCAGGTGTAATCATTAATAAAAATGAGAATCCAGGAAGAGAAGAAATATGAACTAGTTTTATTTTAGGAGGGGAGAGAAGATTCTGGTGATTAAATTTTGTTGTAAATTTGGTAGCAATATTCAGTAGGTAGTAAGGGAATTTAGTACCATATGTGGGGAGAATATTAGGGCTAAAGGCACAAAATATTTCATTTCTAGTTTTGCTTTTCAAGTTTGGAGTAGGCTAACAATTCCAGTTGTAGATTTCTCTCCTTGATCCAGTGTATCAAGTAACTAATAATCCATTAACAAAGCTGTTTAAAATGCCTGGCAAATAGGATGTCTTTGTAAATTTAAGGTAACCTGAATTATTGCCTATTATGCTTCATCTGTTTTGTAATTTTTATATACAGATGAATGAAAATGTCTGTTTGCCAGGTGCCTTCTGATATGATCATTTGGATTTTGTTAATAGGTTTATTTGCTTATTCTTTAATGGATACAACCTGTTAATTACTATGTTTGCATTACTTCCAGGTAAAAAGCTAGGGAAAAAGCTTTTTGAAGTTACAAGTAATAACATAGATACAAGTTGTTTTGGTTGACTAATAGAAATAATTTTAACTATAAATTGGATATGTGCTGGCAGTTTAAGCAAGATCTCTTGGGAAATATGTTCTCTGAGGCAGTGCTATTTTTGTGATAGGGAAATGGAAGGCAGGGAAGGAATAGGCTATAAAAGAGGTCCTAAGGAGCTGCATTAGGAGTATCCGAAAACAACTGGAAAAAAGTGTTTTATTTCACCTGTTAGTTATTAGAAGTCTGATTTTGTTAATTTTAAGGATGGCATGATAAGAATAAAGTAGAGCTAAGATTGCTTCCTACAGTTGATTCCATCTATTTACAGATAGTGCAAGTATACTTTCTGATCCAAGGATAACTCGACTATGGATTTCATAACCAGGCTCTCTTAACAGGAATGAACTTTATGAATTTTTCAAGAGTAATTAGGTAAAATGCTGATTGGGTGTTACCAGAACATAGGTTTATTCAGTTCAAAAGTTGAGTTAGTCCCTTTAACTGTGAATAAGGAGGAAAGTGTGTATATTTAGAAGTTGGTATGACTGTGTATATGAGAAGAAATATACAAACCGTAGTATCGGAGAAAAATTAATTAATTAATTATTATTTATAATATTGAGAAACTATACTGCTGATATTAAGAAACATGTCAGGTACTATGATTAATTAATTATATCCTATCTAAAAGTCTTATAACCCTTGCAAAGTATGCATTTGCGCAGATTTATTTATCTATCTATTTGTTTGTTTATTTATTTATTTATAGTACTGGAAATTGAACCCAGGAATGCTTTACCACTAAGCTATAACCCCAGTCCTTTTTATTTTTTAATTTCGAGAGAGGGTCTCACAAAGTTATTGAGACTGGCCTCAAACTTTCCATCCTCCTTCCTCAGCTTCTGGAGTCACTGGGATTATAAGCATGTACCACCACACCCAGCTTTATTTGCTCAGTTTTATAGGTGAGGAATATAATACTTTGATAGTTTATATAACTCATCCAAAGTTAAAATTAACACTTAGTAGAAACAATAGGCAGTTGGAACAATGGAAGAAAATACACCATTTGTAATGGGGGGGGGGAAGAGAAAGATGTAAAATAACCCAGGTATAGAGTAGTAAAAAATATGCAAGACCTGTATGAAGAATTAAAAGCACTACTGAGAACACAAAAACTTAAAACAAATGAAAATCACATTTGTGAATAGGGATGCTCAGCCACATTAATCTGTTTTCTCTAGTTTGTAAATTTATTGTGGGTCTAATAAATTCCAGTTGGTTTTTTGGGAACCAGACATGGTTTTCCAAATTTATGTGGAAGTTGCTGGGAAAACTCTGAAAAATAGAGCAGTAATACGTTAAATTCAATATCAACATGTTTTAATTTTAAAACTGTAATAGTTAAAATTATTCCAAATAGATGTATTAAACCAACAACCAAATATTAAAGCTAAGACACAAACCTATATCACCTTAAATCAATAGGGAATAGATTTAGGTGGGCACTATTCAGTAAATGGAATTGGAATGTAGGAATGACATCTGGAGAATAAAAATGCTGGGTTAATTTCTCATTCCATGTACGTATTTAGATAAATTCCCAATAAGCCAAATATTTAAATGTAAAGACTAATAAAAGTACTAGAAGAAAACAGACAAATTTATTTTGGGGTCAGGGAAGCCTTTCTAACTAAAATGCAAATAGACATAAAAAAATCTAAACTATTATTATAAAAGAAAAATAATAAGCTAAGCTGAAATTACTGTATACAAAGTTAAAAAGACAGTTAGAAGGACACTGATGACTTTTGTTAAAGAAGTAAAGCAGTCCTGGAAACTAATGGGATAAAAACAACCCAATAGCAAAATGGACAAAGGATTTCATACAGGCAGTTTTACAGAAAAGGAGATACAATTTTTTTCTTTTATTTTTCCATTTTTTATTGGTACATTATTATAGATAATGGATATGTTATGCCATGTTTATACATGCACATAACATAATTTGATCAGTCTCACCCCCTAGTACTTTCCCTTTCCCTCCACTCTTCTTCCCCTTGTCTGCTTGCTGTACTCTAAAAATATTTTTTATTTTTAATTTTTTGATGTTTATATTTTTGGTGCCAGGGATTGAACCCATGGGTGCTTAGTCACCAAGCCACATCCCCAGCACTTTTTATTTTGTCACAGGGCCTCACTAAATTGCTTAAGAGTTTTGCTAAACTGCTGAGGCTGTTCTGGAATTTGTGATCCTCCTGCCTCTGTCTCCAGAGCTGCTGGAATTATAGACAAGGACCACCACACCCAGCTACGAATGGTTTTTTAATGAGTACAGTTTAACCTCATTCACATTAAGAGACATACAAAATAGTATGCTAAGGTAACCATTGTTTCCACATATGAGGTTAACAAAAATCCTTAGTTTTAAAAGAACACTGTCAGAATTGTCAGTATACAAGTATTTATATGTTTGTGTTAATGTAAATTGAGAAATCTCTACAGGGATGATTTGTTAGCATATGTCAGATTTACAAATGAGCATACCTTTTTATCTAAAAAGTTCCATTTCCAGGAAATTATCTATTAGTTGTATTTGTAAAATAACATGTACTGCAACATTGTTTATAATGACAAGACATTAGAAACAATCTTAATGTCTTTTTGGAATTGGTAAAATAAATTATGGTCCACCTAATCAGTGTAATGCTGTCTAAGTTTTGAAAAGGATGAAAGAGTTCTTGGACTGACACAGGAAGAATTCTCATATACATTAAAAAGAGCAAAGTGTAGAACATTGTATAGAAAACTGTATTTTGGGTAAGTCAAAAAGAAAAGTATACATTTATATTTATTTAGATACATTAAATAAAAACTCTGGAAGGATACATATAATTAATAACTGGTTACTATTGGTGGAGAGGTAGGAAAAAAATTGATGAGAACTACGTTGATGGAAGACATAAATGTATTACTATCAAAATATATATATACTTTATTACTTTTTTTGTAAGGGGTGGGTCTGGAATTAAAGTGCTTATATACAAATCCTGCTCTTTTGCTTATTAGGTTTGTTATCTTTTAGCATATTGCTTATTCTCTGTGTGCCTATGTGTCCTCTTCTGTAAAATTAGGATAATCGTACTAACTCCTAAGGTGGTTGTAAGGTTTAAGATAACATGTAGTGCAAAGAATAATGTCTGGCATATGGTAAGTATTCAATAAATGTTTCCTTAAAAAAAAAAAAAGCTATTAGAGTGAGAATTTAAATTTAGGTGTGCCATATACTAATAACAGTATTATTATATTTGCCTAATGCCTGTTATATATAGAAACAATGCTTGTTCAGTATAGACTATGCTATTTACATGCTTGCCTCTAGATAGACAATGCCTGTCTTTTCATTCAGTAGCTATAGTTCAGGCTTTTACTCAACAAACAAGTTCCAGGCATGAAAGAACTTTGCATTTTAGAGTTAAATACCTTATTTGAGTTCTTTTTCAAAGATTATACCAAATTAAAAAAACAAACAAACTTGTGATGGTATTTTGGAGTAAGGCATACAATGGATGGGTTCCTTTACCTTCAGACTTAAAAAATGATACAGAACAAGAAAAGATGCCATTTTTCTTGTGAGAAGAACATAAGTAATGGAAATTAGGTTGGTTATTGATTTTAATAGATTATTTCATGATGACTAATTATAAGGTATGATTGGTGTGCTGATATTTTCAGGTACATAGGTACTGAATACACTTTTAAACCCTGCCCTGCCCCTCCCAAAATGTTGAATTGACCTTAAAATTTAAAATAAATGCATTTGCTGGGTACAGTGGCCACTTTGGGAGGCTGAGGCAGGAGGATCTCAAGTTCAAGGCCAGCTTCTGCAACTTAGCGAGACCCTGTCTCAAAATGAAAAGGACAGGATGTAGCTCAATGGTAAGGTGCTTGGGGGGCAAGCATTATATTTAATAAATAAATCAAATGCATTAATTAAATAAATGCATTTGATTACACCTTCTTACTCTTAATTTGCATTTGTAGTTATTTCCATATGAATCTAAGTAAATTTTTTGCTTTGTGTATGAATTTATTAATACAGACTGTGGGAGAAATTTAAACATCAAGAAAATAAAAAAAGATAGTTATAACTGAAATTAAAATTAATAAATTTGGAGAACAAATAAGGAACGTTTGAAATGGAAACCATTGTGAGAAATGGAAAAGATAATGAAAACCATCTAGGTTCTCCAGTCTCCTTCTCTTCAAAACTGCAAAAACAACTTATCTTTGGGGTGTTAGATCAGTGGTAGAACTCTTGCCTAGCATGTGTGAGGTCCTAGATTTGAACCCAGTACTAATATAAAATAACAACAAAAAAGTCACTCATCCTTTTTTGTTTTTGTTTTTAGTGCTTCTTGAACTCACCTAGGTTTAAACCTTAGATTCACTTTGTGTTCTGCTTCTTTGCCTATAACGCCAACATTAAATCAATTACTAAAATGTTATCACTTATTTTCTTAGTAACTCTTTTGTCTTTATTATTTTTGCAAATGGTTAACTCTGAATTCGAGCTAGTTGAACTCTTGGGCCCTATCTCTGTCTAATATTCTTTGTTTTCATTCTACTTACATCATTTGTAGTCTATGCAAAAACTGTGGCAACAGTTCTAACTGATTTCCCTGCTCCAGTTTACCTTTCTTATTATTCCAAGTTAGTCTTTCTTATGGCATATTTTCATTTCTGTCTCTTGAAATTTCTCAGTTAAAATACCATCTCCTTTATACTACCTAGTCACTCTTATAAGTACTTAAAAGAAAAAATAACAATGACCTATGTATTTATAAAATAAGCATATTGTGAAAACAAGTTATTAAAACATAATCTTGTTATATTTGCATATTAGCAAAAGGCTGTCAGGTCAGTAAATAGGGAAATGTTTATAACTGTGTTTTTTTGTGAATTAGGCATTGGGCACACTCATGGTATTATGAGGATTAAATTATTAGTCTTTAGTACAGTACTAGCACATAATCTATATGTATGTTAACTGTCTTTTGTAAATAGAATATGTAATAGGGGTTTGAACTTGTGAATATATCAGTTGTGAATTTCATAATTCAGATGTTTCTCCATATAAAGTTTTTTTTTTAATTTTTGCTGTAAACTAACATATATAAGTTATTTTAAATTAACTTTAAATTAAAATATTTTTTGTGGTGCTGGGGATCATGTCTTGTGCATGCTAGGCAAGTGCTCTACCACTGAACCATACCTTTCTCCCCTAACTTTAAATTTTATAAGGAAATTTATTAAAATATTTTTTTGGGTATGGGTCATGCCATTCCAAATTCCTTTTGGTAACTATTGGTAATTTCAGAGAACAGAAGTTTTCATTTAATTTTTGAGATTTTAGTTTTCCTTTAATTCTGAATTTGTTTTGCAGTATAGCTTATGGTCATTATAAGCTGGATATTAGAGGTTCTTTCAAATGTGTCAAATAATTTTTACTTCATCTCACTTAAACAATATTTTTTTCTCCTTTTCAGTAACAGAAAAATTTGTGTATTCAGTGAAATATCTTTTGCTAATTTGTTTTTGAAATAAAATTAGCAATATGATTCTTCAAGGGAAAATAAATCTGACTATACTCCTTTTTTTATCTATAGAAAATAAGACTGTGTGTAACATCTTTTTTTAAAAAAATGGAATTTAGTAATACTTCAAATTTCATGATGGTATCTTGTGAACCTTAAAAGTTAAAATTTTTAGATGTGAATCTTAAGTGCACTTTACATTGCTCCATTTGGAGTTTTGAGTTGTTCAGAGAGAAAGGAAGAGGACATCTATTTTTAGCAACTATTGAGGCATGGTAGGATAAGATTTTGAAACTTACTGTCTGACAGAATTAAGCTCTGAACACCTCAAAAAAAAACCAAACTAAACCAAATCAAAGCAAAACAAAAAAACATAGGTATTTAGCAAAGTATATTCTTTTGACTTTTAGTGTTGTAGTTGTTATCAAGATGGTTGTTTGTTACTATTCATAGCAATAATGTTTTCTATATCCCGATAATTTGAATATAGAATCAACAATATCTTTGATTATTGTTCATACTTTGTTGGAGTTTAGAGTTCCTCCTCCTTTCTTTGTGCAAGTGTTCTACCTGTAGCCCATCAAGATAATTTCTTTTCCTTCTTGTTTTTCCCCTTGCTGTGCTGGGGATTCAACCCAGAGCTTAACACGTTAGGCAAGTGCTATACCACTGAGCTGTACCCCCAGTTCCAGAGAGTTTTTTTTTTTGTTTGTTTTTAATTAAAAAACAAAACAAACAACCAAAAAAACCCTAGGACTTCATGAAATTCATTGATTATACTAAGTTAAGATTAACTATGGACTTGGATCAGACTTGTTAACTGTAGTTTTCTACCAGATAGTCCCTGTTTAATGAACTGATTATGTTTTTAGAAAACTTTGGCTTGATTTCCTCTTAATTTTTTCAGATTTTATTGTGTATATTTGAAGTTTACAACATGATATTTTGAGTTACATAGAGTATCTATCTATCTATCTATCTATCTATCTATATAGAAATTAACCTACCTATCTCACATAGTTACTTTTTGTGTATGACAAAGAGAAGTTAAAAATCCACTTAATAAAAATCCTTGATATAATAGAATTTTATTACCTTTAGTCCTTATTTGGTACATATAATCTCTAGACTTTCTTCTTCCTACCTATCTGCTGTTACATCCTTTAACCTACATCTCCCTATCTACCTCTTCCATGGTAATCTCTTTCATTCTCTTGTGTTTTAAGCTCTGTTTTTGTTAAAAAAAAAAAAAAAGTTATTACAACATGTGAGATTGTGACAAGTTTTCTGGCTTATTTCACTTGGCATAATGTCCTCTAGGTCTGTCCATGTTGAGGTAAATGGGATAATTGCATAACAGCTTTTTTGAGGTCAAATAATAGTCATTGTGTGTTTGTGTGTGTGTGTATATGAGTGTATGTGTGTGTGTGTGTCGCATTTTTAAAAATCTGCTTGTCAGTAGGCATTTAGGATTTTTCCATATCATTGATTATTGTGAATAATGCTGCAATGAACATGAGGGTGTAGATATCTTTATGAGGTGATTTCATCTCTTTTGGGTATTTTCAAAGAAGAGGTATTTCTAGATCATACAATAGGTACATTTTAAAAATTTCTTCAGCAACCTTCTTATTGTTTTCCATAATGCTCGTACCATATATATTCCTACCGACAATAAATAGAATGCGCTTTTCTTCACACTCTTGCCAACATTTGTTATTTTATTTTTCAAAAATATTTTTTAATTGTTGATGGACCTTTATTTTATTTATTTGTATGTGGTGCTGAGAATTATACCCAGTGCCTCACGCATGCAAAGCAAGTGCTCTACCACTGAGCTACAACCCCAGCCCCGTTTTTTTTTTTTTTTTTTTAATAATATCCACCTGTACAGGAGTGAAGTGATGTTGCGGAGTGATTTTAATTGCATTTCCTGTATGATTAGTCATCTTCAACACCTTTTCATTATATCTGTTAGCCATTTTTGTGTCATCTTTGGAGAAATATCTGTTCAAGTACTTTTCCCATTTTTAGTCAGGTTATTGGTTTTTCTGCTTTTGAGTTGTAAGAATTCTTTATAAAATTGTGATCTTAACTGTCTATCAGATATGTGATTTGCAATTATTTCTCCCAGTCCATGTTTTTGATTGTATCCTTTGCAGTGCAGAAGTTTTATAGTTAGATATAGTCTCATTTACTTATATTTGTTTCTGTAGTATGAATTTTTGGTATGATGTCAAATTCAATATCAAGGAATTTTTCTCTTCTAGGAGTTTTTTTTTAGGGGGTTAGAGGGGTTGGACTCAGGGATAGTTGACCACTGAGCCACATCACCAGTCCTGTTTTGTATTTTATTTAGAGACAGGGTCTCACTGTCACTAAATAAAATAGCTTAGCACTTCGTTTTTGCTGAGGCTGGCTTTGAACTTGCAATCCTCTTGCCTCAGCCTCCCAAGCTGCTAGGATTACAGGCGTATGCTACCGTGCCCAGCTCTTTTAGGAGTTTTATGGTTTCAGTACTTATATCTCTTACACCATTTTGACTTGGTTTTTCTGTGTGGTATAAGATAAGGCTCCAATTTTATTCTTTTACATGTGGAAATCCAGTTTTCTCTCCACCATTTATCAGAGATATCTGTTCCATTAGGTCTTCTTGGTGGCCTTGTTAAGAATTGGTTGACTGTGTATGTTTGGATTTATTTATGGGTTCTCTGTTACGTAGGTTTATGTTTCTATGCCAGAACCATACTGTTTTGATTACTGTAGTTTTGTAACAGTTTTTCCCCAGGTGTTAGGTTTGAACCCATGGGCACTTTACTACTGAGCTACAGCCCTCCACACCCCCTTTTAAATTAATTAATTAATTAGGTATATATAACAGAATGCATTTTGATTCATTGTACACAATTGCAGCACAGCTTTTCATTTCTTTGGTTGTACATGATATAGTGTTACACCATATTTTCAGTCATACATGTACCTAGGGTAATGATGTCCATCTCATTCCACCATCTTTCCTGCTCCCATGCCCCCTCCCTCCCTTTTGCACAAAGTTCCTCCATTTTTCCCATATCCCCATCCCCCTCCCCCATTTATGGATCAGCATCCACTTATTAGAACATTCGGCCCACTTTTGTTTATTATTATTTTTTTCAGAATAAAATACTCATTTTTATTTATTTCTTTATCCATTTACTTATTTTGCGGTGCTGGGAATTGGACTCGGGGCCTTGTGCATGCTAGGTAAGCCTGCTACCACTGATGGCCAAGTTGCAGAGCCTGGCCTCACACTTGTGATCCTCAAGTCTCATTCTCCAAGTAGCTGGGATTACAGGTGTGCACCACAGTGCCTGATTTGTAATGTGATTTTAAATCAGAAAGTGTGATGCTACCAACTTTGTTTTTTCTTTTTCAGTATTATTTTGACTCTTTGTTTTTGATATTTATGTGTATGTCTTCATATGAATTTTAAGGTTGTTTCTTCTATTTCTGTAAAGAATGCCATTGGATTTTGGTTAGGGATTTCTTTTGATAGTATGGGCATTCTTTTCTATTAATATGGGATATTTTTCTGTTTATTTTTTCTATGTTCAGTTTTTTTTTAATCAGTGTTTTATATTTCAATGGACAATTTTTTTTACTTCCTTGGTTAAATTCTTTGTCATTTTATTAATAATTTTGATGCTACCATAAATGGGATTGTTTTCTTGATTTCTTTTTCAACTAGGTCATTTTGGGGGGCGAGTATTGGGGATTGAACCCAGGAGTGCTTAACCACTGAACCATATCCCCAGACCTTTTTATTTTTTATTTTGAGACAGGGCTCTGCTAAGTTGCTGAGCCTGGTTTGAACTTGTGATCCTCCTGCCTTAGCCTCCCAAGTTGCTGGAATTATAGGCATGCACCACCATGCCTGTCTTCATTATTCAGCTAGGTCATTATCATTTTTAAAATTTTTTTTTAGTACTAGGGATTGAACCCAGGTGTGCTTCGCTTACTAAGCTACTTTTCCAGCCCTTTTTATTTTGAGATAGGTGCTTGATAAATTGCCTAGGGCCTCACTAAGTTGCTAGGGCTGGCCTCAAACTTGTGATACTTCTGCCTTTGTCTTCCAAGTTGCTGGGATTGCAGGCATGTACCACTGAGCCTGGCTTAGGTCATTATTTTTGTATAGAAATGGTGCTGATTTTTGTATGTTGATTTTTGTATCCTTCAACTGGACTGGATCATTTATTATGTCTTAATGGGGGTTTTGGGTTTTTTGTTTTGTTTTGTTTGTATGATTTTGGGGGGGTTTCTATATGTAGAATCAAATCATCTGCAAATAAAGATGTTTAACTTCTTCCTTTCCAATATGGATACCTTTTAATTCTTCTAATCTTATTTCTTTTCCTAGTTTTTGAATTTCTGAAGCAGTTATCTGTTTTCAAAGTTGGTATCAGTAATTTAATGGGGCTAGAATTCTGGAAGAACAAAAATTGTTTAGGCTTTTTTAGTATGCAGAAAAGGATACTGAGCTCAGAACAGTTCAAAAGTGGAAATATTGATTTTTTTTTTTTTTAAGAGACAGAGAGAGAGAAAGAGAGAATTTTTAATATTTATTTTTCAGTTTTCGGCAGACACAACATCTTTGTTTGTATGTGGTGCTGAGGATCGAACCCAGGCCGCACGCATGCCAGGCGAGCGCGCTACCGCTGGAGCCACTTCCCCAGCCCCAGAAATATTGATTTTTAATACATTGTTTTAAGTATTTCTCTAAGGCTCTAATTTTAAAAAGTATTTTAAAATTTTAATTTAATTTTTGAGTGTTAGAGCTCAAACCTAGAGCCTCACACATGCTATGGAAGTGCTCTACCACTGAGTTTATACCCATAGCCCAAATGAATGTTTTTAAAATTAAATTGTTTTGAATAGGCAGTATATTCACAGGTTCAGATCAAAGCAATATATATTGAGAAGCTTTTGCATTTGACTGTTAAAATTTCCCCTCTGCCTGTATCCTCTATAGAACTGTCTTTGTTAAATTTTTAATTTATCTTTCCAAAGTTTCTTCATGTAGACATAAGCAAATATATATTCTTATTCCCCCTTACCTTATACAAAAAAAAAAAAAAGCAAATTGTGTATTCTTCCATATCAGAATGCAAAGTAAAGTTTGCATTACTTTAGTATACCCTACCAGTATACTATTCAATGTGTACATGGAATCCTTTTACGGATATTTAGAAAATTTTTAGGCTTTTACTCTTATGTAGTGTTGCAAATTAAATTGTTTTGAATAGGCAGTGTATTCACATGTATTCGCACACACTCATGTTCAGTGTATCTGTAGGATAAATTCCTGAACATGGAATTGGTAGGTGGAAAGGGGAAACTCCTGTTTTGTTAGATAATGCCATGGCTGTTTTCTCCATAGAAGTTGTTCTATTTTGTACTTCCACTAACAGTATACAACTGTGTCTTTTCCAGAAGTGAAAACTGGTACCTAGGTATGTGGTTCTTTTTTTTTCTTTTTTTTTTTTTTTTTAAATAAGCTTATTTTATAGCAATTTTAGGTTCACAGCAACATTGAATGTTCTCAATACCCCTATGCCCAAACCCATACATGGATTACCTCTTCACCATTGATATTGTGCATCACAATATGCATTTGTTAAAATCAATAAATCTACATCAACATGTTGTTATCACTAAATTCCATAGTTTACCTCTAGTTTACTCTTCGTGTGACTTATTCTAAGGGTTTTAACAAGCATATAATGGTGTGTTTCCACCATTGCAGTATCATGAGGAATAGTTTTGACTGCCCTAAAAATACTCATGGCTCTACCTGTTCATCCCTTCCTTGCTCAAACTTTGGCAGTCAGTCTTTTTACTGTCTCCATAGTTTTGCCTTTTCCAGAATGTCATCTATTTGGAATCTCATAGTATGTGGTCTTTTCAGATTAGTTTCTTTCACTTAGCAATATGTATTTTAAGTTTCTTACATGTCTTTTTGTGGCTTGATAGCCCATTTGTTTTTAGCATTGAATAATATTCTATTTTCAGGCTGTACCAATTTTGTTATCCATTTAACTAGTGAAGGTTGTGCTTGTATGCTTCCAAGTCTCAGAAATTATGATTAAAGCTGCTATAAACATCCATGTGTGGACATAGTTAAGTACCAAGGAATGCTTTTGTTGGAATACAGGATCATGTATTTGATTATAGTTTGTAAGAATCCACCAAATTATCTTCCAATTACACTGAGCTATATCCCCAACCCTTTTTATTTCTTATATTGAGACAAGAGCTTGCCTAGTTGCTAAGGGTCTCACTAAATTGTTGAGATTGGCCCCCACCAATGAGAGAACTCAAGTTGTTTCATATCCTTGCCAGCATTTGGTGTTGTCAGTGTTATAGATTTTGGCCATTCTAATAGGTGTGTAATTTGTATCTTCTTGTTTTAATTTGCAATGCCCAGATGGCATCCAGTATTGTGCCATCTGATCTTATGCCTACTTGCCATCTGTACATCTTCCTTGGTGAGATAGATACCTGTCTGAATCTTTTGCTATTTTGTAATTGAGTTGGTTTGTATTCTTAACTGTTGAATTTCAAAAATTCTATGTATGTTTTGGATAAATCCTTTATCAACTGTCTTTGTAAATATTTTCCTCTGCTCTGGGACTTACCTCATTCTGTTGATAAAACTTTATTGATGGTTATATTTAGAAAAGTATATTTTTGGCTTTTCAGTGTAGTTTGAATGTATATTTCTTTCATTAGTGAAGTTGAACAACTTTGATATGATTAAGTGCTGTTTCTATTTTTCTGTGAACTTTCATTCAGTTCACATCTTTTACCCACTGATGTAAATTATGAATCTTTTTTTTTTTTTTTTGCCTCTCAGAAGTCTTTAAAAATTGTGGAGGTTAGTTTTGCCCAGATGAGGAACATTTTTCCCCTCATTTTTTTAATCTGGTTCTCAACTTTGCTTTTATATTTTGATTTGCTGTAACAAGTAATTTTAATTCCCTCAAATTGGATACATGGGAATCTCTTCTCTTCAGCTAATGATCTAGCTTAAGAATTATTGCCTTCCCAAAGTCTTCCTAATGTTTTTAAGGATAACATAAGTATCTGTTGTTTCTATTGTCTTTTTTCTATCTTATCATTAATTACATCCTTATTTCACCTGTTTATGCACAAATTGTAAACCTCCTTGAGGATCAGAACTGTTTTATTCATTTTTGTGTATCTAGTGTCTGAAGCACTCGAAGTATAAAACAATGTTAATAACAATGTTAATATTTGATATAAATGATTGTTCTTTGTTTCCTGGACTTTGATTTTATAGCCATTGCTATCTAATTTAAGTACTCTTACTTTGTTATTGATGAACATTAGTCTTACCTGTCTTTTTTTTTTTTTTTTTGCTACTTCCTTTTAGGGTTGTTCTGGAGAGAAATTGATTTATTTTGGGAGCCTTTGTGAGACATAAGATCTTTTCTAAGTTTCACTTTTTTATTCATAATTAGATTTGTAGGAGCATTTTGATGGAAGCAGATCCAAGTCCTTTTTCTTTCTTCTTCTTCTTTTTTTTTTTTTTTGTGGTGGTGGTGGTAGGGAAAACGGTGTTTTATATCTTTTTTTCCTTTTTTGTGTTTCTACAATGTAATTTTATAAAACCATTTAGATTACATACAAAAATGAGATTAAGTGTAAGCTTTCAGTTATTAACTCAATACTTTAAGGTAAGTAACTACAATAATAAATCATTATAGAGTTGTGCAGTTTCTTAGAGGAGATATCTAGGGCTAACCTCTCACTACAAAAATGAAAATTTTAATAATCTAGAAACAATTTGAATTTCTCTGCATGAAAGAATGTGAACCTCCTGTTGCATTTTTTTCTATTATTGAATTGCTACATTTGTAAATGGAGCTAAAATGTGCCAAGAAACCCTAATTGATCCAGTTTTAATCACTTTTGACACTAGGCTTTTAGTTTACTGAAGTCAGTAATTATAAATTTCTTACTAAACTAAAAAATATTAATTTAAATGGTATTTTTAAAAACCCCAAGTTTTTAATGGTACTAGTGAAACACTCACAAACATTGCACATCTCAAGGAAACTAAGGAGACTAGAGAAACAATTTCCATACTGATAATGTCAGTGGTTGGCTCCTTTACAGTCTGTTGAAGTCCAATATTTTAGATGAATTTCTGGCTTAAAACTTGAACACATTTTAACCACATATGGAGTTTCATATTTGTTGATGTTAAAATGGCAGTCCACAAAAGAACCTATCAGTTATGGTCATGTTGCCTTTCTGTTCTTTACTCAGCATATCCAACAGATGCTTTTTTTTTTTTTTTTAAATGAGATATGTAAAGAAGTTATTTTTCATTCAAAAATTACCAATTCATAAAACATTAATTTCAGAATCACTTCACTGCAGTGTCTGTATGGTATGTGTGGGTCAATTATGGTTTTATTGTTAAAATCAAACAGCCAAGTTGTTTAAATGATTCTATTTTTTTTACCTGGACCCTTCTTTTATTGATAATGGTTTTTTTTTTTTTTTTTTTTTTTTAAAGACACATTCTTTTTTTTTTTTAAAGAACACCTTTATTTTCTTTTTCTTTTTTTTTTTAAAGAGAGAGAGAGAGAGAATTTTTTAATATTTATTTTTTTTTAGTTCTTGGCGGACACAACATTTTTTTTGTTTGTATGTGGTGCTGAGGATCGAACCCGGGCCGCACGCATGCCAGGCGAGCGTGCTACCACTTGAGCCACATCCCCAGCCCCTGATAATGGTTTTGAATAGAGTGTACATTATGAGAGAATCTTTATGAACTCTTCTTGACATTATATATCCACTCAGAAAATTATCTGTATTTTACCACAACAATTATTACACATGGAGCATGAATTTGTTAGATTTTTCAAAATAACTGATTATTTTTAGTGTGTATTTAAACATTACCTTAGCTTTTCTTAAATGTAAAATGAAGATTGAATATATTATCATTGGAAGTTCAAAATTAGAATGTAACGTCTCTCTTCTTGACTTCTGTTCTGTAGAGCAGGTTGTTGCCCTGGATGCTCAAAATATCGTAGCTGTTTCGTGTGGAGAAGCTCATACTTTAGCACTTAATGACAAGGGCCAGGTGTATGCTTGGGGTCTCGATTCTGATGGACAACTTGGCCTACTAGGATCAGAGGAATGTATCAGAGTACCCAGGTAACAAAGGTGACCACAAAGAGGTCCTTAATCTTTTAAAATGTGTTTGTTTATTTAAATCATTCTGCTTACTGTGAGCATGTAAGCATTGTCATCTAATTATTTCTTTCCTTTGAATCCTTTAAGAATTTTGTAGGTAAATTAAATTTGAGTTGATGTATTTAATTTGGGTTGGACTATTTATTGATCAGCTACTTTTTAAAATATATTCTTATGTTCTTCACATTCAACAGATTTTATGTTCATAAAGAAAAGGGACAGGGAATTCCTACTTTAAAATAACTTTTATCTTAGTAGCACGGACTGTTTTAAGCTAAATATACTGTCTTGAATATCCCAGCTGTTGAAATATTTACTAAATATCAGTTGGTTCACGATACTCTTTTTTTTCAGTGTGGTTTTTATTGACTATGGCAGTCTAAACATGCCTATTATAAAAAGAATATGCTTTCCACTTTTTTGTTTTACTTAACAGTGATCACAATTTAATTTATATTATTAACGTAGAATTGTGGAATTATTTCACAATTTTAAAATGATGCCTGATCAGTATTATAGTCTTACAGAATTGTATAGGACATAATCATTTTTTTAATATTAAAAACTGAGCATAAAAAAATCTAGATAAAAATATAAAGATTTTAAAAGACGTATTTATTTCTTAAGATACCTAAGTATACTAACTTGTACTTAGATTTTTATATTATACAAATTCTGGTCTCTTTAAACCCTTTTGTTCTTTCTTCCTGGTGGTAATAGTTTTAGGGACAAAAGAACTCTCCAGGGAACCCCAAGATATTCTTATAACTATTTTTAGATTTATTCTAGGTAAAAAAAAAAAAAAATTTTTTTTTGCACACATTTATGTGTTCTATTTTTGACATTGATAAGGTTTGTTTTGATTTAAGGAAAATTTTGTGATAGGACTGGGGATGTAGCTCAGTGGTAAAGCACTAGCCTAGTAGGTCTGAGGTCCTGGGTTCAATCCCCAGTGCATCAAAAAAAAAAAAAAGGTTGCAACTACTAGGGTAAAGTAGAACACAGGAGAAGATATATTTCAGAACAGGAATTTGCAGTTTGAAATTTAATGTTTGTTCTATTATTGAACTATCCATTGAGACATTTGGATACATCATATTCGTATGTTTTCCTTAGTCAACATATAACCAAATCCTGCAAAACTCCTCAAATTTGGTTCCTGTTGTTTCTTCTGCAATATAACAACTAAATAACGTAATTCCCAGTTTGCTTATGATGTCCCTTAATGATGGTGCTGTTGGAAGAAAAATGTTTTTCCTTAAGCTGAGTAAATTAAATTTCTTCAGACAGTTTAGTTTTGACTTCTTTCAGAAAATGGTAATTTTTAACTGGATGGTTATTGACTAGATAATATAGAGCAACCGTAGAAACAGTGACCTTAAATTTAACCTACCCTTTACTACTTTCATTGCTTCTTCCAAGTAATTTTTATAGAACAGGATTTTTAAGATAAGTTTTAAAAAATATTTGTATTTTTCAGATGAAAAAGGACCTATATGTTAATATATCATCTTAATTGATTCATGGCAGAGCTTTCTAGTTTCCCTTATTTTTACTATACCAGTTGCATAATCCTCATTTTGTTGTGGTTCACTTCTGGCATTTCAGTACTATGTAGGTGAAATAATTAAAAGGAGATCGTTTTATTGTGTGAGAATTTTATTTGAAGGTTGCCTATTGATTTTGCAGTGCTGGAGATCAAACTCAAGACCTCATGCATGTTAGTCAAGGACTCTACTACTGAGCCACCTGAAAAAGAACTGAGTTTTTTGTTGTTGTTTAAATATCTGATTTTGTATGTTAAACATCTGTATTAACTTAGGTATTATACTGTTTATCCTTCTCAGGTTTTCAAATTTTTATGTATTGGATCTGATTTGTATGAACATATATACATAGTTTTCATTGATTCTATGTTTTATAAAAGATTATCAGAGATTTTCTTTTTAATTTTAGTACCAAATCATTTTTTAGATATAAGACTTTTTCTAAGTACCAGATGTTAAACCAGATTTGTAAGTTTCATACACATTATCTATACGGGGATTTCTAAAAATTAGTGTTGATAAATTTTCATATGAACAATCAGAAAACTGAAGATTCACATTAGGCTATTTCTCCTCCTCCTCCACTACAGGGGATTAAATCCAGGGACTCATGAATGCTAGGGAAGCCCTGTACCACTGAGCTACATCTCTACCCCTTTTTTTTTTTTATTTTGAGAGTGACTCACTAAGTTGCCCAAGCTGACCTTGAACTTGCTACCCTGCTGCCTCAGCCTCATGAGAAGCTGGGATTACAGGTGTGTGCCACCATACCTGGCAGGATATTACTTTCTTGACACAATTTTGGTTTGTTTTTTGGCTTGGTGCTGGTGATCGTTCTCAAGGCCTCATGTGTGATGGTCAAGTGCTTTACCACTGGGCTACATTTCCAGCCCCCAAAACCATTTTCATGCTTGCAGATAAGAACATCAAAATTAAGCAAAATTAAGCAAGTAGTGTTGTGTAATACAGATAACCCTTAGACATAATGATTTCATTTCCTTTGGATATATACCCAGAAGTAGGATTGTTGGATTATGTGATAGTTCATTTTTTAAATTTTTAAATCCTTATTGCTTTTCATAATGGCTATACTAATTTGCATTTATACCAACAGTGTGCAAGTGTTCACCTTATTCCACATCCTTGTCAGCACTTGTCATTTCAATAATAGTCATTTTTTAAAATATTTTTTAGTTGTTGATGGACCTTTATTTTATTTATTTGTATGTGGTGCTGAGAATTGAACCCAACGTGTCATACATGCTAGGCAAGCGTGCTACCACTGAGCCACAACCCCAGCCCCGATACTCATTCTTAATAGAGTGAGGTGATGGCTCATTGTGGTTTTGATTTCCTTTTCCCTGATGATTAGTGAGTTGAGCATTTTTTTACATAAGTGGTGGTCATTTTTAAGTCTTCTTTTGAGAAATGTCTATTTATATCTATTGCCTGTTTTTAAATCAGGTTATTTGCCTTTGAGTTTTATATGTTCTGGGTAGTAACCCTTTGTCAGATATTTTCTCCCATTCCAGTGTCCTAAAGCATTTCCCCTATGTTTTCTTATATAATACTATATTATATTGGGTTTTATATTTAAGTATTTTTAAATGTTTTTATTTGTGCAGTATAGTTATCTGTGAGAGAGGATTTCATTTAATATAATCATACATGTATGGATTATGGTTAAATCTTTAACTCATTTTGAGTTGATCCCCCTCACCGTAACTGGTGAGATAGAGGGCTAGTCAGTCTCATTCTTTTGCATGTGGATGTCCAATTTTTTTAGCACCTATTTAATGAAAAGTCTTTTTGTTTAATGTATATTTTTAGCACCTTTGTTGAATGTTGACTGTAGCTTTCTATCCTGCTTCATTGGCCTCTGTGTCTGTTTTATGTCAGAAACATGCTATTGGGATTATTATGGCTTTGTTTGTAATATACTTTGACAATAGGTAGTGTAATAGCTCCTTTTTTGTTGCTTTTGCTGAAGATTGCTTTGGCTATTTGTTGTTTTGTTTGTTTGTTTTTGTTCTTCCATACACATTTTAGCTTTTTTTTTTTTTTTAAGTTCTTTGAAGAATGTCATTCATATTTTGATAGGGATTGCACTGAATGCATAGATCACTTTGAAAGGCACGGAGATTTTAACAATATTTTGTTTTTTCCTCAATCATGAATTCAAATGTCCTTAACTTTGTGTGGGGGGGGCGGGGAATGGAATTGCTTTCTTGATACCCATTTCAGGTAGTTTGTTGTTGGCATGTATAGCAGTGCTACTGTTTTTATTTTTAAATTTTTTTTTCTGGTACTAGGGATGGAACCCAGGGGTTCTCTTCCACTGAGAGACATTCTCAGCTCTCTTATAATTTCTACTTTTTATTTTTCATTTTGAGACAGGGTCTTGCTAAGTTGCTGAGCCTGGCCTCAAACTTGTAATTCTCTGCCTTAGTTTCCCCAGTCTCTGGGATTACAGGTGTGTGCCACCATGCAGCTAGCACTACTGATTTTTATATGTTGATTTTGTATCCTGCAACTTTGCTGAATTCTTTAATTATAATAGTTTCTTGTTGGACTCCTTAGAGGTCTTTATATCATAAGATCATGTCGTCTACAGTTACAGATTGACTTCCTTCTTTCCAATTTGGATGCCTCTATTTCTTTCTCTTGCCTGATTGCTCTGGCTAGAATTTCTAGTACTATGTTGAATAAAAGTGGTAAAAGAGGGCATCCTTGTTTTGTTTTGAGTTCTTAGTAAGCTTTCAGGTTTTCTATATTCAGTATAATGATAGTTTGTTTTTGTTTTTGTTTTTTGGTGCCGTGCTGTGGATCAAACACAGGGTCTTGTGCATATACAAGGCAAATACTGTACCACTTAGTTATATCCTGAGCCCAGCTTTGTATACATGATCTTTATTATACTGAAGTATGTTTTTTCCATATCTCTTAGATTTAACAATTTTATCATGAAGGGATGTTGGATTTTATCAAATGAGTTCTCTGCATCTATTGAGATGATCATATAGCTTTTGTCCTTCTTTCTGTTAATGTGCTATATCACATTTATCAAATTGTATATGTTGACCCTGTCTTGCATCCCTGGGATGAATCTTTTTGATGTGCCATTATCTTCAGTTTGTTAAATATTTTGTTGAGGATTTTTGCATCTATGCTCCTCAAAGTTATTGTCCTGTAGTATTTTTGTTGTTGTTGTGTCCTTGTCTGATTTTAGTGTCAGGGTAATGTGTATTTGGATTAATTCCCTTCTCTTCAATTTTTTGGAATAATTTAAGAATTGTTGGGATGTAGTTTAGTGATAGAGAGCTGTCTAGCATGCATTAGTCCCTGAGTTCAGTCCCCAGCACTGCCATAAAAAAACAAAAACAAAAAAGCAAGAATTGGCAGTAGTTTACTCATCAGTGAAACCATCTGTTCCTGGCTTTTCTTTTCTGGGAGACTTTTCTTTTGGGCATGCTAAGGATTGAACCCAGGGCCCTGCCCCTGCTTGGCAAGCACTCTACCACTGAGTTCCAGCCCTACTGATTCAATCTCAGTACTTGTTATTGATCTGTTCAGGTTTTCTGTCTTCATGGTTTAATCTTGGTAAGCTGTATGTATCCAGGAATTTGTCCATTTCTGCTAGGTTATCGAATATTGTTGGTGAAGAGTCATTCATAATAATCTCTTTTGAGCCACTCAGTTGTAATGTCTCCCTTTTTTTTTTTTTTAAATTTGTTTTCTCTTTGTTATTTTGACTAAGGGTTTGTTAGCTTTGTTTTTTTTCAAAAAACCAATTCTTCATTTTTTTTCATTATCTCTGCTCAGCCTTTTTTTTTTTTTTTTTTTAAGTTTTAGGTGGACACAGTACCCTTATTTTATTTATTTATTTTTATATGGTGTTGAGGATTGAACCCATTGCCTCACACATGCTAGGCAAGCACTTCACCACAGAGCTACAACCCTGGCCCAGCTTTTTTTTTTTTTTTTTTTACCCCTCTTGTTCTTAATCTGTAAGATGCAATGATGGGTTATTTGAGTTCTTCTGCTTTTTAAATATAGATGTTGATTGCTTAAAAACTCCCCTGTTAGTACTGTTTTTATTGTCTTACATAGATTTTGACATGTTGTGTTTTGATTTTCATTTGTTTGAAGAGATTTTTGATTTCTTTCTTGTTGTTCAAGAATAAACTTGTGCACTGGGAATATAGTTCAGTGATAGAGTGTTTGCCTAGTATGTGCAAGGCCCCGGATTCAGTCCCCCATGTTGCATCCCACCCTCAAAAGTTCCTTAATTTCTGTGTGTTTAGATAGTTTCCAAATTATTTTACTTCATACATGTTTTTCAGTGCATTATAATTGTACATAATGTTGGGATTTATTTTTACTTGTTTGAGTTTTTAAAGTTTTTCTTGTTACTGATTTCTAGGTTTTTGTTTGTTTTTGTTTTTGGTACCAGGGATTGAACCCAAGGGCACTTAACCACTGAGCCACATCCCCAGCCCTCTTTTGCATTTTATTTAGAGACAGGGTCTCACTAAGTTGTTTAGGCCCTTGCTAAGTTTCTGAGGTAGCTTTGACATTGCAGTCTTCCTGTCTCCCTCTTGAGCTGCTGGGATTGGATTGCAGGTGTGTGCCACCGTGCTTAGCTTGATTTCGGTTTTGAAAAAAAAAATTGAGACCTGTTTTATAGTCTATTATATAATCTGCTCTGGAAGCTGTTCCACCTAGTGATAAGAAGAATGTATTCTGCATGTGTTGTTGGAATGTCCTGTAGAAGTCTTTTAGGTCTGGTCCATTTGGTCTGTGGTGCAATTTAATTCTGCTCTTTCTCTGTTGACTTTTTGTCTGAATGAGATATCCATTGTGTGGGATAATAAAGTCCCTTACTATTATTTTATTGGAGTCTGTCTTTCCCTTTTAATACTTGATTTACATTTAGTGCCCCTATATTGTGCACATATATATTTAGAATCATTATTTCCTCTTGATGAGTTGACACCTTTATCATTGTACAATGACTTTCTTTGCCTCTATTGCTTTTGATTTAAAGTCTGTTTTTATCTGATAGGATTATGGCTGCTGCTCCTTCTGGATTTAATTTGTGTAATATCTTACTATATCCCCTTACTTTCATTGTATGTGTGTCCTCTGAGGTAAAGGTTTTTTTTTTTTTTTTTTTTACAAACATTTAATTGGGTTTTATTTTTTCCTTTTTTAAAAAAAATCCATTCAATCACTTTGTATCTTTTAATTGGAGAATTTTTTATCATTGACATTGAAGGTAGTTATTGATAGGTGGCAAGGTCTTAGTACAACCATATTGTAATTTGTTTTCTGGTGTTACTGTAGTTCTTCTTTTTTTGTTTGTTTGTTTGTTTTTGCTTTCTTACTCTTACAGTTTTCCTTTGTGATTTTGTCATTTTCTCTGGTAGTATGTTTTGATTCCTTATTAATTGTGTTGGTCTCTGCAGATTTTTGTGGATACCATAAGGCTTACAAAAAAACATCTTTTGATATAGCAACTATGCTGAAATAATAGCACCTTAACAAGATTGTAAAGATAAAAACAACAACAACAAAACAAAAAACCACTACTAAAAAATACTACACTTGACTCCATTCCTCTGCACATTTTGAATTTTTCATATCTCATTTTTACGTCTTTATTTATTGACATGAATATGGTCATTATGGTTTTGGTTTTCATCTTCATATTAAAAATATGAAAAGTTTACTTGTGATGAATTCTATAACATTCTGTTGTGATTAAGTATTTTCTAACTTGTTATCTGTGAAAAAATGGAACTTGGGAAAACAATGTAGTAAATTGTTACCACTCAGAATATTTTTTTTTAATTTCTGAAAGCTGAGGAAACAAAGCAGATCCCTATCTCTGTTATTAGTGTTTAATAATCTACCGGAAGATGAAAGGAGATACTTTTTTCTTCAACATAGTAATGCCACAGTAGAATGTATTTCTTTGTGTAATATGTACTCAAGAAATTAGCATTTGTGTTATAGGGCAGTATTTTGGAAAGGAGAGTCACTGAGTTTAAATTACTTTGCAAATTTAGAAGATTTTTGGTAAACTTTATGACTAATTTAATACTAAAGCTTCTAAGACTTTACAGATTCATTTATCCTTTAATAGTGCATTCCTTACATAGTATTTGCCAAGCACTATGGTAGGTATTAGGGATTCTAATGCATATAAGTTACATAGTCGGCCTTTATGGAACTTATTATTTAGCAGAGGAGATTAACATTAAATGAATAGTATGTACACTGGTAATTAGTAATAACATGCTGTGAAGAAGAAAAGCATAGTGTTTTATGAGAATGTAGTATTTTGAAATGTTTGGTTTTGCAAGTTCAAGTAGATAACTGAAATAGTTTTTTCCCCCAAATATTAAATATAGTGAACAGATGAATGAAAGATGTGTTTAGTGCACATAATAATAGTAAGTTTACTATTTACTAAGAATAAACGGCATAGTTGTAATTTCCATGTTTTTTCATTCCTAATTCTTTCTGCATTACCAGTGTTTAATTTTGCTATTGGAAAAAAACCAGCATTTTGTTACATTTGAAAATTTGATCCTACATTGGATCCTGCTAATTTGTTGGATTCTGCTAAATTTTAGCACTACAGACTCTCAAGCTTTGTAGTTAAGAACATAAATCCACTAAATAAAAATATATCTAATAAAACAATATGGAATTAGAGTAACTCTCCTTTTTCCTGCTCACAATTTGATTTGCTGAAGCTGCTTCCCGAAAATCATGGGTATCGACACTCTATTCAGAATTTGCTCTGGACTCTCATTTGGCAGAATCAGGTCAGATGGCAGTATCAGGTAAAGGGAAATAAGAAACATGTTTTTTTTTTCCCCCCCCGCCCCCCCTTTTTTTCCTTGAAAGCATTCACTCAGGAAAAACAGTAGAAAGACCAGGAAAAGGGGAAGTATATAACATGATTTAGGATGGTTTGAAGCACAAGGTTAATAGATATTTGTAGTGTTTTTTTTTTTTTTCTCCCCCAGTTAGCCTTTAGAATTGCATTGCAATTAAGCAAACATTAGAAAGGGAGGTGGGATTATAGAAGTATTAGAACAAACACAGATGACAGAAAATAAGATTTAACATATCAGTGATAATCATAAATGTGAGTTGATTAAATTTCCCTAGTAAGAAAGTTAGATGTCACTGATTGATTGATACGTAAACAAAACGATGACCTAAAAGGAATAGATTTCATAATTTGTGAATTGATAGAAAATATGATAGGAATCCTTATTGGTTCTAAGGAATCTAATAGAGAAGAACATGTATTAAACTAGACCAAACACCAATTTAAATCATATACATTTATTTTACAAATATATTGCCTCGTTTCACACAGTATAGATTTTTTAAAATTTATAATAAAAGGAAATTCTGAATTGTCAGAGCACTATGAAGAGTATTTGACATGTGAACATTGTTCACTTTGCTTAAGTATTTTCTTTGAGGGTTTTTTCTTTCATAGCTTTTACTTTTTTATATTTAGATCTTGGTTACCGATTTTTTTTAATATAATTTTTTTGGTAAATTGGCCTTAATTGAGGTCAGTATGAAACTCTGCACATAGTACATATTCAGTAAATAGCATGAGTAAGTGACATTCAAGATCCATTTGTTAAATGGAATGAATTGATCCTGCTCTTTCTTCTTTTCTAGAAATATTAAAAGTTTGTCAGATATCCAGATAGTACAGGTTGCTTGCGGTTACTATCATTCACTTGCACTTTCTAAAGGTAAGCATTGTTTTTATTTTCTTCCAATTTATTACTGATGCTTTGAGCAGAAAGGGCTCTGACTTTTTAATCTTTCCCAAGATTGTCCTGGTTCTTCTTGATCTTTTTCATCCAATATAAATTTTAGTATTAGCTTGTCAGTTTTTTTAGACAAAGAACTTGATGGAATTTTGATATTTTGTTGTCTGTAAATGAATTTGAGAAAAATCTTTACAGTATTGAGTCTTGGGATCTTGAACATCTAGAGCTCTCTGTTTTTTAAGTCTTTTAATATTTTTCTTAGTATTTTGTTTTATGTGGAGAGATCTTATACGTTGTTTAATTAGTTTTTTTTTTAACCTTTGTATAATTTATTTTTATGTGGTGCTGAGGATTGAACCCAGTGCCTCATATGTTCTAGGCAAGCGCTCTACCACTAAGCCAGCACCCCAGCCCTTTTATTAGATTTTTTTTTCCCTCTTAGGTTTGCTTTTTTTTTTTTCTGTTTGTGAATGGTGTCATTTTTAGTTGTTTATTATAGTGATGAAATTTATTTTTGTTTTTAACTTTTCACTTCATAATTAAAAACTATTTTTTCATAGCTGGGGAAGAATGTCCTCCAATCTCATTTTAAGCTCACAGATAAACTTTTTGTGACTAAAAGTAGAGAAAGTATTTAAACATACTGTTAGCTTTGTGTTCCTGTTTTACTGATTTTTTTTAAAAAAATATTTTTTTAGTTGTTGATAGGCTTTATTCATTTATATGTGGTGCTGAGAATCACAAATGCCAGGCAAGTGTACTACCACTGAGCCATAGCCCCAGCTCTTATTACTGATTTAATTTAATCTTTATATTCCAGCTGAGAACTAGGACATAGGTTAGTAAAGGACCTGCCATTCTTTTTCTTTTCTTTTTTAAGACCATTTATGAAAATAAGTTCCTGGGTCTTTTTTTTAATCATCATCATTATATTATTAAATTCAGTGAATGTCTAGGGTGAGCTACTATGAATAAAATACTGGGATAGAATTGTGAGGAAACAAACAAACCAAGACAGTTTTAGGGGCTCTAAAGTCTAGTGGGAGAGGCAGATATCCAAATAGTTTGAGGAAGGAAAAAAATAGTTAATATTTTGGTCAAGATAGAAGTAAAATCCTTTGAGGTAAATAAAAAGTCATTGGTTCTGATTAATAGAATGGTAGCATAAGGAGAAGATTGCTATTTGGTATGAGTCTTCAAAGATAAATAGAATTTAAGAAATATAGAATTATTAAGTGGTTGGGGTGTTGACAAAGGGGTTAGTATTAGTAAAGACATGGAGCCAAGAAGGTGTTGTAATTGAGTATTGGCATATGGTTTTATGAATTGTGAAGGTTATGGGAGATATATTTCAGTTGAGGCTGAAATACAAACAAAAATGTGTTACAAAAAAGGACCTTTAATGTTGTATTAAGGAATTTGGATTTCTGTAGGCATCAAGGAATGAGGCATCTCTGTATTCTTTGCTGTTGCTCTGCTGCCTTCTTTTTTGATATTTTGGTAGGTAGATCCAGCATATATTTAGACCCCAAGAATATACAAATGAGGGCAGTTTTCCATCTTGACCTTGTTTTTTTTTTTTTTTTTTTTTGGTGTGTGTGTGTGTGTCTACACAGCTTATGCTTTAGCTAGTATCACATTCATCTAACAATTTGTTGAACATTTAGTGTGAACTAGGTACACTGTAGTATATAGTGATAGGCAATACATAGGCCCTCATGATAACAGCCATACAATAATGATACATACTACCATAGGGTTGTAAAAAAAAAAAAAAAAAAGTTTGAAGTATCTAGAACATTAATAGGGAGGACTGTCCTTAATCTGGGTAATCAGGGAATGAAGACTTCTCCTGATAGAAAGTAGAAGGGTACCAGATAAAGATGAGGGGAAGGTTTAAACAGGGAACAACAAATGTGTGAGGAGCAGCTATTGAAAAATTCAAAGGAAGACAACTAGGATTAGAGTACAGTGAGTGAAGGAAGGTATGAAATGAGATTGGAAACATGTAGATCATACAAAGCCTTACATTCTTCAAAGTGTTGTCCCAAGAGCAATTAGAAAACACCAAATTTTTTTTTCAGGCAAACAAAATTACCAAATCTGCCTTTTTATAATATTGCTATGCAAATATGTAAATATCTTCTTGTATGCATATAGAACATTTCTGAGAGGCTGAGAGGACTTACTAGTAAAGGGTAGAAATAGTTCTTAGAAGAAGAATTTAGGGACTTAAGTTATGGAGGGAAGCTTACTTTTTTAAAAATTTGATACTGGGACTTGAACCCCAGGGTCTCTTTACCTCTGAGCTACATTTCCAGTCCTTTTCCATTTTTTATTTTGAGACAAGATCTAAGTTGCTTAGGGCCTCACGTAAGTTGCTAAGGCTGGTCTGAAAGTTATGATCCTCCTGCCTCAGCCTCCCCAGTTGTTGGAATTATAGGCACATGCTGCTGTACCTCATAGATGCTTGCTTTTTAAGTGTGTACGATTTTGTGGTAGGAATTTTTAAAAAATGCTTGTGTATTGTGCTTGGGTTGTGGCTCAGTGGTAGAGCATTTGCCTAGCACTTGAGGCACTGGGTTTGATCCTCAGCACCACGTATAAACAAACAAACAAATAAATATTTGTGCACTGAAGCATTTAACTAGTTTAATGCCAGTTATTGGTTTAATAAAGATAAAAAGATGTCTGAAGTTATGAAATAGTCTGGCACTGGGGGAGTAAAACAAACTGGGGAAACTTACATAACCAGGTACAATGGTGAAGAACAGATCTGTCATATTTTTCTTTAGAAAGGAAATTATATATAATCTAGTGATATGGATATGTATGATATAAGAGATGAGGGGTTATTAATGATGGTTCCCTAGTGTGTTACTGAATAAGTTACTGTTATTTACTGAAATGGGCAACACTAAAAAGAGGTACAGGTGTGGAAGATAGAGTGGAGATCATGAATTCAGTTTGGAACATGCTTAGTTAGAAGTGCATTTGACATATCCAAGTATGAACGTCAGGTCAACACTGGGTTATATGGATTTTGCTCAGGAGAGATTTGGGCTAATGATAGATTTTGAATGTGATCAGCATACAATTGATAACTGAAGTTTTGAGCTCTAGATGAGTACCTCTTGGGAGATATTGAGGAATATTAAAATAGAAGAATATTAAAAGAGCTAGCTATTGTGAAGGATCGTAAGGACAAGATTATCCTTACTTAGATAATTCTCCATCAGTGTAATTAATCAAAATAAAATGTAGAGGGCTGGGGATGTGGCTCAAGCGGTAGCGTGCTCGCCTGGCATGCGTGCGGCCCGGGTTTGATCCTCAGCACCACATACAAACAAAGATGTTGTGTCTGCCGAAAACTAAAAAAATAAATATTAAAAATTCTCTCTCTCTCTCAAAAAAAAAAAATGTAGAATGTTCTTATAGATAATACTCTAGGTAGTATAAGTATTTTTTATGTTTATATGAAATAAACCTAAATGCTAAAAAGATCATGAATGTTTCCATCTACTGAGAGGAGCAATGTCCCAAAATAGCAGATGATCTTCAAATCAATTTTTTTTGTATGTTAATAATAATTTTGTGATTTTGTTATTTGTTTTATTTTTGTTTTACAGCAAGCGAAGTTTTTTGTTGGGGACAGAATAAATATGGCCAGTTGGGTTTAGGCATTGAATGTAAAAAGCAAGCTTCACCACAATTGATTAAGTCTTTGCTTGGAATTCCGTTCATGCAAGTTGCAGCTGGAGGAGCCCATAGTTTTGTACTTACCCTTTCTGGAGCTATCTTTGGATGGGGACGCAACAAATTTGGTCAGCTAGGTCTTAATGATGAAAATGGTAGGTTCTCATTATAGTTCAAATGTACTTTTTAAAAGACATGCTCTTTCGAGTTGAATGATTTTTATTGTGTCAGAGAAAAATGTGTTCATATTTTCAGAGGATCAGACTGATATGTTAATTTAAAAATATCTTTTGATAGCATTTTGAAGGAATGGTGGGAGGCAAGAAAAAAGGTTTAATTGTAAATTATATCTGAACAACATTTTTGGATGTTCCTTAAAAGATAGTTGAAGAGCATTCCTTCAAATTGGTAATCAGCATGTTTCATTATTGGCCACCATCAATTGAAAGAAGCCGTAAAATTATTTTGGCAAGGGGCTGGGTGCTTGCCAGAATACTGCCCCTCGAGAAAGGAAAACAAAACAAAAACTTCTGTAACCTGAAGTTTTAAATCTGTATTTCAGAGAAATACTTACATGATCTGGGTCATTAAAATTTTTTGGTTGCTTTCTCTTCTGACAGCGATGCTAGAGTCTTGACAATAAAATACTTTGAATCATAAGAAATTTTAACTATCTGAAACAATCAGGATCTTGGATGTGATTTTTCATAACTGCAGTTGATTAGCCAATATGGTACATAACAAAAATGGTAATTTTATAAAGTTCAGCATAATTGTGATGACTGAAATGTACAAAAGTGAGTTGTTAATCAAGTAACAACTGGTAATGATAAATAATATTCTCAAAGAATTAACTAATAAATCTATATAAGAAAAATGTGCCATGATACAATAGTATATATCATTACTGCTACAAAAATAGCAGAAAATAGAGTTTTCAATCTACTAAGTAGAATCCTGTGAGCATAATCACAAGGTAAATATATAAAGAATGATGTGTATATAGAAAATTAGAAGCAGTTAAATAAATTTTTTAACTTCCTTGATTGCTCAGTCCTGTGCTTATTGGCATATAGGTTGCTTAACACTTAAGTATTTAAATCCTTACTTTATCACAGTATAATGGATAGATAGGCCTGGGAACCTAAGTTTGTAGGCTCGTACTGTAAAATCATTGACTCATAGTTAAAATTATTCAGTCATCACTGTGTTGAGCTTGGGAAGCTGTATAGAAAACACATTTAAAAGAATTTCAATTTAAAGAATATTGTTAACATCTCTTGTTGGAATTTTCAGATAGGTATGTTCCTAATTTACTGAAGTCGCTAAGATCTCAGAAAATAGTTTATATTTGTTGCGGAGAAGATCATACAGCTGCGCTAACCAAGGTATTATGCTCCTAAAACTTTATTATTACTCATAATAGTTCTTCCATAATTAGTGAATGTTTCATGATTTTTATATTAAAACTTTAGGTTGAAATTGATGTTTCAAAAATAACTAGTAAAAAGACCTAGATTATTATTTATTCTTAAAAACAATTTGCATTAATTTTCAGCCTTAACATTATAAAATATGATATACTTCTTACATGTTATGTATATTGTGTTTCTCAACAGTTACATGAAATAACTGGTTGAATAATATTTTTGAAAAAATTATCCCATTTTAGTTCATCAGACTTGCCATGCTATGTGTATCAGTCCCATTTATATTACATAGCTTTATCTAATTTGAAGTTACCTTCTATTTACTTATAAACATTTTAGAACATGTAGTAGAGGAAACTTAATTTCTGTTATTTATAGCCTGAGTATTGGACAATTATAGTGAACTTTCAACACAGTTTGTCGATGGCTTTAACTTTTTCATCTCTCAATTTCTTGGGTGTGTGCCAACTCACTATCAGTACTGCCTAGTTTTCTAGTGTCTAGGAGTTAAATGAAAATGAAAATATTCAGGCTGCAGATGTAGCTCAGTGTTAGAGTTCTTCTCCAGCATGAGAGAGCACCAATCCCCAGCATCAAAACCCAAAGCAATAGCAAAAAACTCCATTCTATTAACCTTAACCGAAAAAGTATTTATTATAGTCATTCATGTGAACATAAAGAATTTGGCAAGGTTTTCATTGACTAAATTAGAAAATGGTGTTTTTATTTCTTTATCTTTGTCCTGCAAGTAGATAAAATTAAGAAGGAAATTATCTTTTAATAGACTTTTAAAATTCTGTACTTTTATTCTCTCATATTGAGAATTTTGGCATGACAAAGATTGTTTTTAGTCATTGTCAAATTTAGCGAATTTTAAAAAATGACCAATTATAGAAGTTAATGTTTAAATATTTAATCTTACTTGCTGTTAGTAAGGAAGTCTTTACTGTAAGTACTTACCAATCCTGTTATGTTTTGTTGTTTTTTTATCATTAAAATTACAATTGTAATTACTAAAGTCTTATTTTTAATCACTTTGTTTTATAAATTTTAGTCATTCTATATAGAAATAACAAAAATATTTTGTGTCAAAATATGTTTCATATGGTATCTAATTTTGTGTGGTAATTTGTAATAGACTAATAATGCTTTTCAGATAGAATCTATCGAATAACCATTTACTATCCCAGGATAGTAACTGTATCCATTGAAAGTTTTAAAAAATGTTTTCTACCAATCTTCTGCATTTATCTTTCAGAAGACAATAATTGGTGATATTTGTTCACTAGAATTTTTGGCATACATTATTTTAAAGAAAACTAGATTTTAAAATTCCAAAAGTAAATATTTATTTTCCTTTAAGTTAGAATATATGCCTCATATCTATATATCTTCTCCTTTGTGGAAGAATTTCTTATGCATAGATTAGCATTGCTTTATGAAGCAGCTTCCTTATGTAAATACCTACGTTAGGCTAACTGCATTAAGAAAGGTTTAAAAGCTGATTTTAAAAATACAATAAATGGAAAGACATGTAGTATTAGTGAGTATGGAGATACCACCAAAACATTCAGATTTTTTAAAGTTCATTTGCAAATTAATTATGTAAATCACATATAAATATACCTTTTGACTTAGCAATCCCACTTTTAAGAATCTACCCCAGAGATAATGAAATTTTACATCAAAGGTCATAGTTTTGCTATTAAAACAATTCCACAATAGCACACCTGTAATCCCAGCTAGGTAGGAGACTTAGGCAGAAGGATAATAAGTTTGAAGCAATCCTGGGCAACTTTGTGAGAACTTGTCTGAAAATAGATATTAAAAAGGACTGAGATACAACTCAGTTGTGGAGTAGTTGCCTAGTATCCATGAGGCTCCAGGAATGAGCCCCATTAATGCAAAAAGCAAAAATTCAAAACAAAGCATGGCCTGGGTTTTAGATGACTTAAGAAGTTAGTATTAATTTTGTGAGTGTGGTAATAGTATTAAGATTCTGTATTTTTTGTTAGAGACTTGAGCCATCAAATATATATACACCTTGATGTGGGAATTGACTTGATGACCACAATTTACTTCAAAGCATTCCAGTGCTTTTTTAAATTTTCACATAAAGTACTTCTCAAAAAGGTAAAGAGGAGGCATAAATATAATAAGATGTCCATTCTTTTGCCAGTTACTTTTGCCAGTTAGTGTAACTGAGCGGTGGCTGTATAATAATTGTATTTTCTTTCTACTTTTGTACATTTGTTGCTTTCTATAAATTTTAAAAAGAAAAAAATTTGTTTATAAAGAACATTTACATTGCACTATCTGCTTAAAATCACGATTTGTGCACTCTGGTTGCATGTAATTTATGCAGAGATTTATTTTCAAAGCATAATTAGCTTGCAAAATTTTATTAAGGTACTATCTTTAGGTATTTGTGAAATTTTATAAATGTGTACTTCAAATTCAAGAATATAATGAGGTTAAAGGCAATGCAAATAAGTAATCATTTAGCAAAAATATGAGCAACAACAAAAAATCCCCAAAACATTAAGTCTTTCAATGTAAAATATGTGAAAATTATATACCTTTTGGCCTGGAATTCTCTTATTTTGAAGACATTTTTTTCTTCAATGAATCATCTGTTAACTGTTAAATTTTGAAGACAATTATAAGAGACAAAATTGAGTCCATATTTAAGATCAGCTTATTTTTCTGAAAATCAGTTATTTTATTGACTTAGGCCTTCTAATAAATGGTTTTGTCTTTTTTTAGGAAGGTGGAGTGTTTACTTTTGGAGCTGGAGGATATGGTCAGTTGGGTCATAACTCTACCAGTCATGAAATAAACCCAAGGAAAGTTTTTGAACTTATGGGAAGCATCGTCACTCAGATTGCTTGTGGAAGGTAAGGTGTTCTAGAAAAGAACATTTTGGTCTTGATGCTATTATTATTTAGGGTTTGTTTAGTAAATTGTTTTAGGTATCTAATAATCTGAAATGAAACATAAATGCTTAATTTGCTGCTAAGGAATCATCAGTATAGGAAAACCATCTTTTATGTAGTGTTTTTTTTTTTTTTTTTTAAGGGAGTGCTCTCCTGTTTTTCATAGTGGCTGTATCATCTTATATTTCCACTAATAGTGCACAGGTTTCCATGTTCTCCATATTCTTAATAACACTTGTTAGTTTCTCTTTTCTTTATTTTTTTATTTGTTCTTTTTGGTTATACATGACAGTAGAATATATTTTGACATATCATACATACATGGAGAATAACTTCACACTTTTTTGATTATATATGATATGGTGTTACTCTGGTCGCGTATTCATATTTGAATATAGGAAAGTTATATCTGATTCATTCTACAGTCTTTCCCATTTCTCCCCTTTCCTTCCTCCCACTCCCCCAGTTGTTTTTTTTTTTTTTTTCCCCAAGTAGCCACCCTGGTAGGTGTGAGGTGATATGTCAGTGTGGTTTTTCTTTGCATTTCCCTGATGTTTAGTGATGCTGAGTATCTTTTCATGTGCTTACTGACTATATGTACACCTTTGGGGAAATGTTTGTCCAAATTCTATTCCCATTTTTGAACCTAGGTTTGGATTTTGTTTAAAAGTTCTTTCTGTGTTCTAGATGTTAATCCTCTGTCATGATTTAGAGCTATTTTCTTCTGTTTTTTTTTGGGTTGCCCTTGTATTATGTTGATAGCGTCTCCTCCCATCCCTTTGGCTAAATTGAATTGTTTCCTTATTATCTTGTGTGTGTGTGTGTGTGTGTGTGTGTGTAGATAAACTTTTATTTTTATTCATTTATCTATTTATTTAATAGATTATGACAGTGGAATGCATTACAATTCTTTTTTTTTCCTTCCCAGTTTGGATTTTTATTTATGTATTTATTTTTTAATACACGACAGCGGAATGCATTACATTTGTGTGTGTGTGTGTGTGTGTGTGTGTGTGTGCTGGGGATTGAACTCAGGGCCTTGTGCATGCAAAGCAAGCACTCTACCAGTTGAGCTATACCCCAGCCCCTACAATTCTTATTACACATATAGAGCACAGTTTTTCATATCTGGTATATAAAGTATGTTCACGCCAATTCATGTCTTTGTACATGTATTTTGTTTTTTTTTTTTATGCATTACAATTCTTATTACACATATATACCACAAATTTTCATATTTCTGTTTGTATATAAAATATGTTGACACCCAGTTGAGTCTTCATAAGTGTACTTTGGATAATGATGTCCATCACATTCCACCATCCTTGCTAATCCCCTGCCCCCTCCATTTCCCTCCCACCCCTCTTCCCTATCTAGAATTCATCTAATCCTCCCATTCTCCCCCTCCCTACCGTGCTATGAGTCAGCCTCCTTACATCAGAGAAAACAATTCGGCATTTGTTTTTACAATTCTTATTACACATATTGAGCACTGTTTTTCATATCTCTGGTTGTATACTATTATCTTTACAGTATATATTTTATGAGGGTATTGCTGTATTGTCTGGGCTGACTCCAGGTTTCTGTCTTCAACTTCTTGAGTAGATAGGTACGGGCATGCACCCTTACACCTAATAATGTCTTTTTTTAAAAAAATTTTGCTTTCTTTCTTTCTTGCTTTCTTTCTTTCTTTCTTTCTTTCTTTCTTTCTTTCTTTCTTTCTTTCTTTCTTTCTTTTCTTTCTTTCTTTCTTTCTTTCTTTCTTTCTTTCTTTATATGGTGCTGAGGATCAAACTCCTTGCCTCACATGTGCTAGGCAAGCACTGTACCTCTGAGCCACAACCTAATAGTGTCTTTTGGTGCACAAAATTTTTTAGTTTTCATGAAGTCCTGTTCGTCTACTTTGTTCTTTTGTTGCCTGGGTCTTTTGTGTCATATCCAAGAAATGATCACCAAATCCAGTTTTGCACTGTTTTCTTCTAAATTTTATAAGTTTACCTTTTAGGTTTAGATGGATGACTCATTAGAATTTAATATTTGTGTGTGGTATGAAATAAGGGTTCACCTTCATTTTTTAGTATGTAGATGTCTAATTTTCCCTGACCATTTATATAAAAAAGAATGTTCTTTCCCCCAGTGAATGTTCGTGGCATACTTGTTAAAAATCATTTGAACATATTAAGCTAGAATTTATTTCTGGGTTGTCTATTCTGCTCCATTGGTTTATATGCCAGCACACTCTGTTTTCATTACTAGACCTTTGTAATAAAGTTTGAAATCAGGAAGTGTGAATTCACCAGTTTTTTAATATTTTTTTCAAAATCATCTTAACTAATTGCAGTCTCTTGATGCCATAGGAATTTTACGCTGGGCTTTTCTAATTCTGCAAAAAAAAAAAAAAAATGGAATTTTAATAGTATTTATACAGACTCTGAACATTGCTTTGTGTGTCATAAACATATCTTAATACGGTCTTCTGTCCAGGAACATGGTATGCTTATTTTTTTAAGCTTTCATTCTGCTGCTTTGCAGAACTTTCTTTATTGTAACAGATGGTTTGTGTGTTTGTATGAACTCAGTGTGTTCTACATATACAGTGATTTTATCTACCTCACATATAATTTTACTTCTCCCTTTCCAGTTTTCCTTTTATTTACTGTCAAATTGTTCTGGCTTGAACATCAGGACTGTGTTGAATAGAAGTAGTGAAAGTGAGCATCTTTACCTTGTTTGTGATCTTAGAGAAGATCACAATCTTTGATCATTGAATATGATGTTCACTGTTAGGCCTCCCTGACCCCCACATTTTTTATTGGTGCATTATAGTTCTACATATTTATGGGATTTGTCATTACATATATGATTATGCACACAATATTATAATATAATTTGGCCAGCATCACTCCCCAGCACTTACTCTTCTGTTCTCCCTCTCGCCAATTCCATGGTTCCTTTCTTTTACTAATCTCTCTTTGATTTTTAGGAGATCCACTTCTACCTTTCTTTTACTTTTTCCTCTCAAGCTTCCACATATGAAAGGAAATACACAATCTTCTGAGTTTGACTTATTTTACTTGACATGATGGTTTTTAGTTCCATCCATTTTCTTGCAAATGCCATGATTTCATTTTTCTTTATGGCTGAATAAAATTCTGTTGTATATGTACGACATTTTCTTTTATCTATTCATGGATACCTATTGATGGATACCTAGGCTGGTTCCATAGTTTGGCTATTGTAAATTGTGCTGCTACAAACATGGGTGTGCATGTATCATGTAGTAAGATGATTTTAACTCTTTAAAATAAATACTGAGGAGTGCTATAGCTGAGTTATATTGTGGTTCCATGCCTAGTTTTTTGAGGATTCTTTATACTGATTTCCATAGTGATTGTACTAATTGAGTCTCACCAACAGTGTAAAAGTGTTTCTTATTCTCCACATCTTCTTTAACATTTATTGTTATTTGTATTCTGTATTCTTGATGATTGCCATTCTGATTGGCCTGAGATAGTGTTGATTTGCATTTCTCTAGTTGCTAATTTTGTTGAACATTTTTTCAGGTATATCTTCTTTTTGAGAATTGTCTGTTAAATTCATTTGCCCATTTATTAATTGGGCATTTGATTTTTTTTTGATATAAAGTTTTTGAACTCTTTATGCATTCTAGATATTAATCCTCTGTGTCAGAACAATAGCTCGCAAAGATTTTCTCCCATTCTGAAGATTTTCTCTTGACATCCTAATTGTTTTCTTTAGTCTGTGCAGAAGCTTTTTAATTTGATGCCATCCCATTTGTTAACTCTTGACATTATTTCCTTAGTTTTAGGGGTCTTATTGAGAAATTCAATGCCTGTGTCTAAAAATTGGAATGTTGACCCTACATTTTCTTCTAGGAGTTGGATAGTTCCTGGTTTAATTCCACGGTCTTTGATCCATGTGTCGTTGATTCTTGTGCAAGGCAAGAGATAGGGTCTAGTTTTATTCTTCTATATA
This sequence comes from Marmota marmota marmota, assembly GCF_001458135.2. Taxonomy (NCBI): domain Eukaryota; kingdom Metazoa; phylum Chordata; class Mammalia; order Rodentia; family Sciuridae; genus Marmota; species Marmota marmota. Next base: position 4,774,676 of record NW_025999862.1, read on the forward strand.
TGGATGATCAGTTGCCCCAGCACCATTTGTTAAAAAAAAGGCTGTCTTTTCTCTATAGTGTTTTTGGCACCTTTGTCAGGGATCAGATTACTATAGCTGTGTATTTGTCTCTTTACCTTTATTCTGTACCATTGGTCTGTATGTTTGTTTCTGTGCCAGTACTGTGCAGTTTTTGTTTCTGTAGCTCTGTAGTATATTTTAAAGTCATGTGTTGTGATACCTCCAGTATTACTTTTTTGGCTTAGAATTGCTTTTGCTCTTATGTGTCTCTTATTTTTTCTAGTGAATTTTAGACCTTTTTTTCTAATTTTATGAAGCATGTTGTTGGTATTTTGATGGGGATTGCATTGAATCGGTATATTGCTTTTGGTAGTATGGCAATTTTAACAATATTAATTCTGCCCATTCATGAACATGGGAGGTCTTCAGTCTTCTGAGGTTTTCTTCAGTGTTCTGTAGGTTTTTTTGGCAGGGGGAGGGGTGGGATTTAACAACGATTTATTGGATAAAACACCTGGACCTGGGTCCTGCGAAAGATGTTATGGGCGGATCTGGGCTGGGCCTGGGCTCACTCCTTAGTCTGCTGGTGTGAACCTTTTCTGGAGGCTGGGCTCCAGCCGATGCCTGCTGGTGGAGGGATGGACCTGGGCCTACTCCAGTGTTCTGTGGTTTATAGAGGTCTTTCACCTCCTTGGTTAGATTTACTCCTAGGCATTTTATTTTATTTTTTTAGGCTATTGTGAATGGGATTGTTTTCCTAATTTCTTTCTTAGCAGTTTCATTGTTGGTATATAGGAAAGCTATTGATTTTTGTAAATTGATTTTGTAAAATACTCTTTTGCCAAATTTGTTTATTAGCTGTAGCAGTCTTTGGTAGAGTGTTTGGTTGTTTTTATTATTCAGGTATAAGATCACATCATCTGCAAACAGTGATAATTTGACCTCTTCCTTTTCTAGTTTTATCCCTTTTATATCCTTCTCTTGCCTAGTTGTCCTGGCTAGAATTTCTATAAAGGAAATGCTTTCAGTCCCCTCTCCCCCCCATTTACTGTGAGGTTGGCTTTGGGTTTTTCCTTCTTTCTTAGAAGTTCTTTCTGTCCCTAGTTCTTCAGTGTTTTTATTATGAATGAGAGCTGAATTTTGTCAAAGGCCTTTCTGAATTGTTGAGATGACTAAGTCATCTTGTCCTTAATATTACTTATGTGATGAATTATATTTATTGATGTGTGTGTGTGTGTGTGTGTGTGTGTGTGAGTGATTGTAAATCTTTATTTTTATGTGGAGCTGAGGATCAAACCCAGTGCCTCACATGTGCCCCTGATTTGTGTATATTAAATCATCCTTGCATCTCTGAAATAAAACCCAACTTGGTCATGGTGTGCAATCTTCTTGGTATGTTGTAAATACAATTTGCTAATATTTTACTTATCTAAATTAATCAGGGATATTGGTCTGTAGTTTTCTTTCCTTGATGTGTCCTTATCTGGTTTTGGTATGAATGTCATACTGGCTTCATAGTATAAATTTGGAAGTGTTCATCTCTTTCTATCCCTTTATATTTTGTGGACTAATTTGAGGAGTATTGACATTAATTCTTTAAAAGTTTGTTAGACTAGGTGAGAATCCATCTGGTCCTGCAGTCTTCTTGATTCAGTTTTTGGCACATCTTGTTTTTCTAGGAATATATCCATTTCTTCTAATTTTGCCAATGTGTTGGAGTATAAGTTTTCAAAATAGTTCCTAATGATCTGCTAGATTTCTGAGATGTCTGTGGTGATTTCTCCTTTTTTTTTAATCTCTAGTTTTATTAACTTGATTTTTCTCTTTTTCTTTTGGTGATTTTGGCTAAGGATTTATTAATTTATTTATATTTTCAAAGAATCAACTCTGATTCATCTGTCTTTCGTTGTTATTTTATTCTCATGTTCATTGATTTTGCCTCTGATCTTAAAATTTTCCTTCTAATGGTTTTAGAATTGGTTTTCTCTTCTTTCTCAAGGGCTTTAAGATATATCATTAGGTTGTTTACTTGGGATCTTTCTGATTTTCTTATGTAGGCACTCATAGTTGTAAACTTTGCTGTTAGACCTGCCTTCATAGTGTCCAAGAGGTTCACTGTTCTCATTTGAGTCTAGTAATTTTCCAATTTCCCTTGATTTCTTCTATTACCCCTTTATCATCATTCAAAAGAGTATTTGTTCAGTCTCCATATGTTCATATGGTTTCTTTAGGGTTTTGTCATATTTATTAATAATTTCATTCCATTGTGATCTGATAAGATTTAAGGAATTGTACCAATGTTTTGTATTTGCTAAGAGTTGCTTTGTGGCCTAAACATATGGTCTATTTTGGAGAAGGTTTCATGAGCTGCTGAGAATAAAATGTATTAAGCTTTTGTTGGATGGAATATTCTGTAGATGTCTGTTAGGTCCATTTGATTTATAATATTTTTCAGGTACAGAGAGTCTTTAATGGGTTTATGTCTGGATGACCTATCTAAGGGTGAGAGAAGTGTTTTGAATTCACCCAGTATTATTGTACTTGTGTCAGATATATCTGAGACTTCAATTTGAGTATTATCTCTTTTATGTAATTAGTTATACCCATGTTTGGGGCATAAATATTTGTTACTGTTTTATCTAGTTGGATTGTTCCCTTTACCAATATGAAGTGAACTTGTTTGTCTCTTCTGATGAATTTTGGTGTGAAATCTGCTTTATCCAATATGAGAGTAGCTATTTTGGCTTGTTTGGGGGTTCCATTTTCATGGTATATCAATTTTCATCCTTTTACTTTCAGTTTGTGACTGTCTTTGCCTCTAAGTTGCATATCTTGCAAACAAATAGTTGGGTCTAGTTTTTTAATCTATTCTGCCAACCTGTGTCTTTTATTTGGAGAGTTAAGACCATTTGCATTCGCTGTTATAATAGAAGGATGTTTATTAATTCCTGCCATTTTGGTTTATTTATCATGTTTAATTTTGTCCTATTTTTCGCTTGCTTAGCTACCCTTCCAATGAAATTTGTTCTTTTGTGAGCTCTGATGTTTGGTTTTTATTTCATTTGTGTTCAGTATTTCTTACTGCAATGCTGATTCCATAGCCATAAATTCTTCTAGTTTCTTTTCATCTTGGAAGGTTTTTATTTCATCTTTGATTTTTGAAGGATAGTTATGTTGTATGTAGCAGTCTTAGTTGATAGTTATTTTCTCTCAGGATTTGGAATATATTGTTCCAAGCCCTTCTGGCTTGTCCAGTTCATGCTGAGAAATCTGAATTGATTTTGATTGACTTGCCTCTAAATGTGACCTAATAGTTTTCTCTTGAGGATTTTAAAATTTTATCCTTGTTCTGTATGTTAGGGATTTTATTATGATGTGTTGTGGTTCTTTTTAGATCTTGTCTCTTTGGGGTTCTGAATGCCTCTTGTATCTGTATGGTCCATCTAATTCTGAAGGTTTGGAAAATTTTCTGTTAATATTTCCCTGAAGAGTTTGTCCATTTCATTAGCCCAAATCTCACAACCTTCCTAAATTGTGATTCTTAAATTTCATCTATTAATGTTGTCCCAGAGTTCTTATATAGTCTGATCACAGTTTCTCTCTCTCCCTCTCTCCCTCTTTCGAATACTGTCTGAATGTTTATTGCTGGCCACTGTGTCTTCCAGCTCTGAGATTCTGTCTTCAGTATGGACTACTCCATTGGAGAGACTTTCAGCTGAACATTTTATTTGAATTATTGTGTCTTTCATTCATTTCCAAGATTTCTGTTTGGTTCTTTTTCAGTATTTCTATCTCCTTATTGAATTTCTCATTCATATTCTGTACTTTGTTTCTTTTTTTTTTAATTTTTGTAGATGTAGATGGACAGGACAGCATGCCTTTATTTTATTTATGTTTGTATGTGGTGCTAAGGTTTGAACCCAGTGCCTCACACATACTAGCCAAGCACTCTGCCACTGAGCCACAGCCACAATCCCTGTACTGACTTTAACTTGGTGATTTTTCTCTGTTCCTTTGGACTTTATTGATCATTTTAATAATGATTCTTTGAATACCTTATCTGATATTTTCTCAACTTGGTCTCTCTGAGTTGCTTAGCACCTTGCTGTTGTTGAGACTGTCTTTGAACTCATGATCCTCCTGTCTCAGCCTCCTGAGCTGCTGGGATTACAGGTGTGTGCCACCGCACCTGGCTTGGCACAGTTTTTACTTGCTGTAGTGTCCTAGAGTAATCTACATTGAGACCCATTTGTAGGTGTGATATCCAAAGTCTTTGTTTATTTATCTCTGTTTTTGCTATAGCTGTAGCATTGGTTATCTGTAGGTCGGACCTGGTGGCCCACCCCTAGACATTTGTACTTGGGGCCTGGTTGTCAGTTTGGGTTTTTGTCTCTTCTGATTTTTTTTTTTTTTTTTTAAGTATAGCTGAAGAACGAGTATCATTAATTTGTGTGCGAAGCAAGGTGCGCTGACTTCATTGAGTTCAGCAGTAGAGTTCCTACCTTGTGAACTTGTGATATCCCTGTAGGTTTCAGTACTTCATAGAGTAGGGGTAAACAATCAATAGCAATAACTAATGCAAACAATATATGACATTAAACTAAATACTTGGTTCCTATCATAATATCTACAATGTTAATTGCCACAAAAAACAAATGGTAGGGGCAGCAGTTGCCAACAGCAAACACAGTAAAAACAGCAAAAACAGTAAGTAACCATTAACTATCTAGCATGAAAGCAAATAGCAGGTGTCAACTATAGTCATCCATAGGAACAGTATTAATGGTGGGGGCAGGAGTTATATAAATCAATTAGTGCTAAAAGTGGTAAGAATACAGTTAATTAACAGAAAAAAAAAATGAGACAGAACGGTAGAAAAGAGTTTACAGTTGCAAAAAGTGATAACAAAAATGCAGAAAACAGCATTTGATGGTTATAAGGAAGTAGGAAAAATACAAGTAACAAAGTGAAGGGTGATCGAAAGAATAATAGAATTTGGCTATTACCATAAGAACAGAGAGGTAAACAAGAGAAAGAGACAAATAAAAACAATAGAAAACAAAATCAAAATATACTAATCAAAAATCCTAATCCTCAAAAGACAAAGCAAAGAAAAATAATTAGTTTTAAAAATGCTAAAAATGAGGAAAAATGAAAAAACATGTAATATATATCTATGAACCAATCAGCACAGCAACACACACACACAAATTAAAAAGAAAAAGAAAAAAGATTCTTAATGAAAAATTAAGGAATCATTTCCACTGAGGTGGTCAAAATAGTGTGGACAAGAATAGATGGTCACTGTGCCTGACTTTCTTTCCATTTCTTCTTCAGCTGTGTACTTAGAGTGAGAACAAGGATTGAACATCATTAACCCCTTCCTCTTTTTGTGGTGCTCACCAAGTTTCTACTTGGAGTGGCATAAGACTATAGCTGTTTCAAATAATTCTCGGCTTCCCTTCTCCCAGTATGAGGTAGGATGAAAGGGATAGGATAAAAGGGATGGGAAGTATTGTCCAGATGGATGCACTCCCAGGGTGAGTCTGCTGCAGAATTTTTTTTTTTTTGAACCGGGGATTGAACTCAGAGGCACTTGACCAATGAGCCACAACCCTAGCCCTATTTTGTGTTTTATTTTGAGACAGGGTCTCAACTGAGTTGCTTAGCACTTCATCATTGCTGAGGCTGACTTTGAACTTGCAATCCTCCTGCCTCAACCTCCGAGCCACTGGGATTACATATGTGCAACAATGCCCTGCTCTACTGCAGAATTCTATGAGGGGAATTCTGTGGTGGGGCTTAAGTCTAATCAGGCCTCAGGTGTTTTGTTAGGTGGTATCTGCTCTGGAGAGATGTGATCAACATATCCCTAGGGCTTGGTGATTGCTGATATCTGCTGGGAGTCTGGATCTCTGGAGCCTCCCAAGGATTCTACTCCTAGAGTATGAGGGCCAATCTTTCAACCCTTTCCCAGGCTTAGTCCCTGGGTGTATTCACACCTACCTTTTCAAATTCCTGATGCTGTTTCAGCTGGTTGTGTTATCTGCCAGACTCAGAGTGAAGCAAATTGGGCTTCCTTTGCTTTTCCAACTTGAATCTTCCTGGGCAATACATTATCTGTACCTGTTTTGTTTCTGTTCTGTGAGGTACACCCCAGGCCACACAGTAGGTGCTTGCCAGGACAGTATAGGCATGTTTGCTAAGATCTTCCGTTTTCCACAGCAGCAGCTGCAGTATGGCTGCTGCAGGATGGCTCTTGCCTCAGCTCTCCATGGCCATTTGGGAAACACTGGGCACTTTTTAACCACCAGTACATGGTGCAGCCTCTGAATCGTCTAAGGGCAGACTGCCTTTCTGATATCAGGTTTCTCTGTACGAAATCTGTTACTGTTTTCTCTGTGTTGAAGCAGCATAGCTACTGCTACCACTGCTGCTGGCTAATGTGGTTTTTCTTCTTTGTTTAAAGTACCCAAATTTTTGAGTCTCTTAAGACACTGTGTCCCATATTGAGTTTTAGTGAAATCCTGTATTCACCCTCCTCGCTGAGAAGCAGTACTCCTTCTGCTTGAATCCTGAGCTACAGAGCAGTGAGGAATGCAACTTTCCTCTAGCCCCTACCTTCGACAGTCCACCATTGGGTTTTCTTTTGACTTTCCTTATTTTGGGTAGTTTTTCCTCCTTCCCAGTTTGTCAGGTTTTTGTTGTTTTGTTTATTTTATTGTAAAAGTGTGTTTAAGTTTGTCAAGTGCTCTTTCTGTAGCTATTTGAATTATAATGTGTTGTTTTTCTCCTTCATTCTGTTAATAAGGTATACCACATTTTTTTTTTTTTTTTCCATTTTGAACCATCCTTGCATTCTAGGAGTAAATCTTGTTTGGTCATGGTGTATAATTGTCTTAATGTGCTGGTGTTTTTTATTGAAGATTTTATTGTACTTTATTGAAGGTTTTGTTTTGTCTTCTGCAGTACTAGGGATTGAACGCAGGAGATCCCCTGCCCTTTGTATTTTTTATTTTGAGACCGGGTATACTTTTTTGCTGAGGTTGTCTTAGAACTTGAAAGTCTCCTGCATCAATCTCTCACATCGCTGGAGTTACAGACGTTCACCACTGTTCCAAACTATTGAGGATTTTTGCATCAGCGTTAACAAGGAATAATGACCTATAGTTTTCTTGTAGTCTTTGGCTTTGTTATGAGGACAGTGCTGACCTCATTGAATTAGTTAGGAGGTGTTTGGAGAAATCTGAGAAGGATCCCCCCCCCACGAAATATCCAATCTCAGATTCTCTGTTTAAGCAACAAAAAAACATTCTCAGACATTCATAATAACCCTTCCTGTCACATTACTTTTTTTTTTTTAGTTTATATTTTTTTCTGTTAACAGAGCTTTCCTTGCCCCTTTCCTGTGATGCTAGGGATCCTGCTGAAGGCCTTGTATATGCCAGGCATGTGCTACTGAGCCACACCTCAAGCCCTGTCCTGGTCTCTTTGGGTTATTTGCATGAAATATTTTTTCTAGCCTTTTCATTTTCAGTTAGTTTATGTTTCAGATTTAAAATGAGTATCTTGAAGAGAATGTGTATAGCCACATGTAACAGCAATGTTCTAGTCTTAATGGGCCACATGTATGATATAGTCCAAAAGATTATAATAGAACTAAAAAATTGCTGTCACCTGTAACAGTATAGCCATCAAGACGTGAAGCATAATAAATTATTCCTGTGTTTGTGGTGATACTTGTGTAAACAAATCTATTGCACTGCCAGTCATATAGAAATACAGCACATACAATTATGTATAGTATGTAAGACTATACAACTATGTGGCTTATGTATTTACTATGAGTTCTATAGTATAGTGTGCTCCTATTATTTATTAAGTAAAAATATTTAATGAAAAAAACTATGCCATGTTACTCTAGCAGGAGCCTCATCTCATTTTTACTGAACCTCTTGGTTTTGTCATCTTTCTATTGTGCTTGATTTAATTTTTGTTCGTTATGACTCCTATGTGTACAAAATCCACTGCAACTATTGAATGAATGACCTGGAAAAAAATATGAGTAAGGACTACAAAAATGGAAATTCAGTGATGGCTCTTCCTTGTAGTCAGACATAACCAATTCCATCATAACTATGATTTTGAAGAACAGGGACAAAGTGATAGCAGTGGGATATTAAGTGAAATCATCCAGGTACAGAAAGACAAATTGTACATGCACTCATATGAGAACTAAAAATGTTGATCTTATAGAGGACTAGAAAGTGGTTACCAGAGGCTAGGAAGGGTAGAGGTAAGGGGAAGTAGGAAAGAGTTGATAAATGAGGGGGGTGGAAACATACAATTAGGAAGTTTAAGTCTTGTGTTCTTTAACATAGTAAGGTGATTATAGTGATTAATTTATTATATATTTCAAGAAACTCTTTTGTGAATGCTTACAATACAGAAATAATAAATGGTTGAGGTGATAGATATACTCATTTCCATTTAATGTGTTGTATGTATGTGTCAAAATAGCATACTGTACCCAATCACTACATATGATCATTATGTGTCTGTTTAAAAAAAGAATAAAGGACTAGAAGTTGTTAAGGATCTGCTTCATTAAATGCAAAAAGATTAATAGAAATTTAAAAAGTGTATGTATTTGTGACTGGAGAAACATCTAATGACCTGGATTGAAGACCAAACACAGAAGCATATCTCTCTAAGCACCATGAGGATCATGAGTGAAGCAAAGTTTGTTTGTATTACTGAAAGAAAAGGCTAGACCTGACTATAATAAATTTATTGCTAGCTCTGTGTGGTTTAAATTATTCAATCATCATTATTTATTACATCACGTGAAAGTAGTTAAGTATGAGTGCTGAGGTGAAGGCAGCTGAAGAATTTTTTGGAACTCTAGATATATACAAGAAAATTACAATCCTGCACCTTTCCTTGGGTGTGTAATTGTGACTTATATCCCTCCATATATGTGGTTGCTTTTGAATGTCCTAGACCTCCCAACAGGGGAAGAAGGAAAAAAGTGAAGGAAGGATAAAAGGGGTGAAGGGAAGAAGAAAGAAAAGACTGCGCCAGCCTTATAAGTCTTCAGCCAGAATGAGAAGGGTACAACGATAGCTATCTACCTTTCTGCATCTTGGCAGTCAGAAATGATAATAAGTGATCAAAACTCCATTCCCAGTATCTGGATAAGGTCCTTATTGCCCACCCTGGCACCTGTAAGCTATTCCTGGAACATGTTCATTGATGTGTGATGCAGAGAAGCCAGATGAATAGCTACTGCTGTGCTGAGAGCTGAGATTTCCTTGAATTAGCTACAATTTTCCATCTAACCCATCTCCAAGAAGTTGCAAGCTTTAAATAGGCTAAATAATTAAAAAATGGGTATATCAGATAGACTCTGCCAGTGTAATTGTTACGTAGGTGGGAAAACAGATTCTTGGTGTGTCCTAGGCTATCATTTTCTTAGAATTCTCCTGTCTAGCTACAGTTTTGAAAATCCTCCACCCTCCTGCTCTATCATGCCACTGTTGCCATAAATTAAGTACTGTATGTACTTGCAACTTGAATACCATCACCTTACTAAACTCCTACTAATAACTTATTTATGTATATAATCATATCTGTTAATCAGTTTAGTTTCTTTCCGTTATTTTTATTTAACATTTATATAATTGTCTTGCCTTAATGTGTTGGTTGGGACACTAGTATAATGTTAACTAGAAGTTCTGAAGATCAAAGAAACATCATGTCCTGTTTCTTTGTGGGAAAGCTTCCAATATTTCACAATTGTTTGTTACAAGATTTTTGTAGATAATCTTTATCAGATTAAGAAACTTTCCTTTATTACTACTTTTAATCGTGAACAGATGCTAAGTTCTCAGCTTATTTCAGGATGATTATGATTTTTCCCTTTTAATCTGTTAAATTTCTATAAATTATGGCAAATTATGTTAATGAAATTTTCTAGTAAACAGCTTTGTTTTTCTGGAGTAACTGATTTGGTTATCAAGTTTAGTCTGACAAATTGAGAAATGTATCCTTATTTTCTTTTTTTTAAAAGTAAAACCAAAAGGTTGGGCTTGGCATTTTTGTTTTTAAAAATTTAAAGACATTCTTTTATTTCTTTGGTGGCTTCAAAGGTTGCTTTTGTTATTTCTTCGTAAGTCAGTTGTTTGGAAGTGGTGTTTTTTTCCAAGAATTTAACTTTTTAGTTAAATTTTAAGCTCACTAAACATTTTGTCTGAGCTGGGTACAGAGAGACACATGCCTATAATCCTAGTGACTTGGGAGACTGAGGCAGGAGGATTACAAGTTCAAGACCAACCTCAGCTATTTAGCAAGGCTCTCAGCAATTTAGTGAGATCCTGTCTTAAAAAAATAAAAGGGGCTACATAACAATTACACTGGCAGAGTCTATCTGATATACCCATTTTTGAATTATGTGGCTCAGTGGTAAAGTGCCTCTGGATTAAATCCTCAGTACCAAAACCAGCAAAATAAAAAAGTAGGATATATTTTGGGAAGAGCCAACATTTGTTTAATTCTGCTCTAGAAGAATAGGAATGATTAAGTGAAAGACTACAGAAATAATGGTTGAGAATTTTCCAGACCTGACTAAAGACATAAAACCCAAGACCATAAGGCCTACTTAACAATATTTAACTTATTTGTAAACATAGTTAAAATATCAGAGTTGTACAGATTCATGGAGAGTAGATTGATTTTCATTCTGTAGTTTCTTAAGTTTGTTTTGACCATAGTACCTTCATAGGGGTCTGGAGTAATAAATATATTGATGGGTTTCCTTAGAAGAAGGAAACATTATTGCTGTTGTGATGGATGCCAGATTACTTGCTTAGCTCTTAGCCTAAAACTTTTTTTTGAGTGGTGCCCAAAGACAAATAGGGAAAGTGGAGGAAGGACCTCCTTGGACATCTTAGTTGGATGCTACTCCTGTGCTGAATCATCTGTTGTAAGAGATTTTAGTATAAACCTTTGAACATTTGAAATTTGAATATTTTAAACTTGAGCATTTTCTGAACCATGCTTATGCAACCTACCTGTGTGATACTGAATTGATTTGTTATAGATTAAGGTTGTTGATATTGTACAAAAGTTTTATAACAATTGTTTTTATTTATTTTTGAAGAGAAAAATTAATTTCAGTTATTATTTTTTTTAATGTAAATTGTTTGGAATATAATACTAAGTCTGAGGTTTTCTATCATTTTAGGCAACATACTTCTGCTTTTGTCCCTTCATCAGGACGAATTTATTCTTTTGGTCTTGGTGGTAATGGGCAGCTGGGAACTGGTTCAACAAGCAACAGGAAAAGTCCTTTCACTGTAAAAGGAAATTGGTTTCCATATAATGGGCAATGTTCGCTAGATAGTGGTAAGTAATATATTACAGCTGTGTTACACATACTAAGGTTTTCAATAAAAGGTTGCTCTTAAGTGATGAAGCTTTTTATGTTTTTAAGTTAAAATAGCAAGTTTAAGAGCAATGCATATGGTTGCTTAATTTGTTTATTATATATAGTTAAGGAAATTCTTGATAAAGTAAAAGTGGTTTCTAGAGGGTGGGTAATATAAGAACTAAGTGGTGGCTAGAAATCAATGAGAGGGAGTTTTTGTTTTTAAATTGGTAAAGTTAAAAATAACTAAACTAACCAACTTAACCATTTTTAAGTTCAACAGTATACAATTACTAAATACATTAATATTTTGTATAATCGTTCTCCAGGACTCTTCATCTTGTAGAATTAAAGCTCTATGTCCATTAAACACCAGCTCTTTGTTACACCCCCACCACTATCATTGTGCTTTCTTTCTCTGAATTAGATTTAACTCTTAATGGAATGGAATCATATGGTATTGTTTTTTCCTAACTGGTTTACTTAGCATAATGTTATCAAGGTTCATCCATGTTGTAGCATGTGTCAGAATTTTTTATTTTTATTTTTAAAGACTTAATGTTCCATTTTATGTTTATACCACATCTAATTTTACTTATAGGCTTTACTTATTTCCATCATTTAGGCTATTGTGAATAATACTGTTGTGAACATGGGTGTACAAATATCTGAGATTCTGCTTTTAATTATTTTGGGTGTACACAGGAATTTAAATTGTATATCAGAAACTAATTTTTTAAAGTTTAAAGTATATAAGTCTACCTATTCAAGATAGTAAATTTTTAATTTTCTTTTTATTCCCTTTTTGTTTTAGCCGAATGTGTATTTCTTTATTTTTATTTCTATTTTTGCAGTAGATCTGGGTTTTTTTATTGACATATAATATGAAATATTAGAAATATTTGATGCTATTTTTGCATTCATTTGGTTACATGCTATAATGAAGAGATGTACTTCCTTTTTATGTTTTCTTTACCATCCTAAATTGTTGAACCCAGTGTCCCACGAATGTGAGGCAAGCACTCTACCATTGAGCCACAACCCCAGCCCTCTTTAAAAGATCTTAATAATCAGATATGGTCACACTCTGAGGTATTGGGAGTTAGGATTTTAGATGTGATCTTTTTTGTTGTTGTTTTTTTTTTGTACCAGGGATCGAACACTGAGCCACATCCCTAGTTCTATTTTGTATTTTATTTAGAGACAGGGTCTCACTGAGTTTGCTTAGTGCCTCGCCTTTGCTGAGGCTGGCTTTGAACTCGTGATCCTCCCTCCTCAGCCTTCCAAATGGCTGGGATTACAGGCATGTGCCACCATGCCCACTAGATGTGAACTTTTTGTGGGGACAATTCAACACATCACAGGAAGGCAAAAATCAGTGTGAGAGGAAATTTGCACATTTCATTAAGGTACATACAACCACAGTCCATTTGCTGTACAGGGGCAGAGAGATAAGGAAAGTACTGGGAGATGAGATTGTTTAAATTATGTAATGTCATGTATGAATATGGAATAATGATCCCACTATTATGTGTAATTATAATGCCCCTATTAAAAATAAATTAAAAACTTAATGGAAAAAAATGGTTTTAGATTTAGAAATCAAATTCCGGTTAAAACTTTCAAAGTAGATGGGCAGACCTGAAGGGGGTGAAATGATTTTTACCTTTACAAAATTTCTTGTTTTTCTTTTGTTTCCTGTCTTATTTCATATTCTCTTTCTTTCTTGAAACAATAGTAATTAAATGGTTTTGCAAAAAAAAAAAAACAGTTAATAACTGAAGTATGAATTATAAAGGAAAAAATAATCGTGGGTACTTAAAAAATTGTACTTGCTTACCTTTTTTACTAAAGTGACAATAAAATGGTTCAAAAAAATACATAATATGGTTTAAAGTAATTTTAGCACTCATAAGTGAAACACTTTGTTCTTTTCCTCCTTAAATAGTGAAAAGCAACATGAAGCATAGGAAATTATTCTAGTAAGACAGAATATGTGCTACCTGGAAGAGTACACAAAAGTGTACAACAACATTTTATAGGCATGTATCGGTAAACAAAAAAAAAACCAAAAAACCAGACTTTATGAAATTTGCTAAAATTTTAAACCATTTTAAAATCTTAGAGTCACATATAAACTCTAAGGCAAATAAAATCTAGTTACCTAATTGTGTTTTTAAACTTTTATGTTCTAGAAAAAAGTGATACTTTGGCTTTGTGAGTATTCATGAGGCCAAAATAGTCTCTGTATTTTTAAGTTTTCTGGTTGTAGATGTATACAATGCCTTTGTTTATTTTTATTTACTTTATGTGGTGCTGAGGATCGAACTTAGTGTCTTACATGTGCCAGGCAAGTGCTCCACACTGAGTCACAACCCCAGCCCCAAAGATGTTTTTTATGTTAACATGTAGTGCATTCATTATTGATGATCTTCAAGTAAATCAGTATTAAAAAATTTTTTTAAGTTGCAATATGTTTAAGTATTAATGGTTTCAGCTTACATAAATAAAAGCCATTTGGGATGCTGAATTAAGTCCTAAGGGAGTAGATTGTTTCAGAGACCATCAAAATGCCCCCTTTTCTTTTTAAAAAATTTCTGCAGTACTGGAGATTGAAACTGGGTACTCTACCACTGAGGTGTACCTCAACCCTTTTTGTTTTTTTTGAGACAGGGTGCCTCTGAGTTGCCCAGACTGGGCTTGAACTTGTGAACCTCCTGTGTCATTGGAATTACAGGCATGTGTCACAGTGCCTGACCAAAGCTGTTCCCTTTTGGGGCTTGAGGTGTTGCTCATTGGAGCACATTCTAAGATTACATGAGGCCTTGGATTTGATTCCTAGCTCTTCAAAGAAAAAAAGAACTGGTTTTTTTTTTTGTTGTTGTTGTTTGTTTGTTTCAAAAGTTTATAATTTTCCCTGATAGTAAATTGTGAAAAGTGTAAGGAGAGAATAAATTAGCCCTTCTAAATGTGGCATCATATACTATAAAACTAAGAGTTAAATCAGATTATTGGTACACATGTAGATATTCAATGAATCCTTGTATATATTTGGGCTAGGGTTGTGGCTGAGAGGTAAAAGTGCTCACCTAGCATGTGCAAGGTCCTGGGTTCGATCCTTAGCACCACATAAAAATAAATAAATAAAATAAAGGTATTGTGTCCAACTACCCCTAAAAAATATTTAAAAATAAATATAATATAATCAAGAGTAAAGTTCTTTTGTTGTTTTGTGGTACTGGGGGGTTGAACCCAGGGGCTTTCGTTAGCCATCAGTACCATTGTACCATCAATAGCTACCATTGAACTACATCTCCAGTTCTTTTTCATTTTTTATTTTGAGATAGGATCTGACAAAGTTACTGAGGTTGGCTTTAAAGTTGGGGTCATCCTGCCTCGGTATGGGTATATTAGTTTGTTTTTGCACCTCTGTGAACGAAAGGAACAACTTAGAGGAGGGAACATTTATTTGGCGCTCGCCATTTCAGAGGTCTCAGTCCATAGACAGCCAAAAATAGCAAGGCTGAAGAGCAGGTTGGAGAAAAACACCTCATAGTGGTTTTGGGGACAGAGGAAAGGAGGGGGAGAGAGAAAGGGGAAAGGGCCAGGTCACAGGGAAGATGGATCTTTCCAGGGCATGCCCCCTGTAACCCATCTCTTTCATCTCCTCCCTATTTGCCTACAGTTATCAACCAGTCAGTCCCATTCAAACTAGGATGGACTGATTATGTTACAGCTCTTAAATTCCAATCATTTCAACTTTAAACGTTACTACATTAACAAAGGAGCTTTTAGAAAAAAAAGTTTGTAATAATTACAACCTAAGGTTAGTATCGTAAATATCAAAAGTGTTTTTTCATGTTGATGAGGAAGACATTGAAATATCTAGCAGATAAATAAGACATTAATAAGATACCCAATAGATAAAGGAAATTAATATTAATAAAAAACAGAAATTTATTACCTCTTTAGTATCAAAGAAGTGCAAATTTAAAAAACAAACGGATAGTTAATAAATGCACATGATTGTGTACTAACATTCCCTTTCCTATTACAGGGTTACTGTATAGTAGATTGGGGGGAGCTAATTGTCCAGCTAAAATATGAAGAAATAATGGAGCCTATATTACCATTTTAAACGCACAATGAATTAATGTTCTAAGCATTGAGTACGAGTGCTTCCAGGAATCACAAAAAAAAGGAACTGAACCCGATATTGTGTTTCCTGATGGAAGAATACCCCCAAACCCCCAGTATAGTAGTTTTACTGAAATAAGGTGTGATTGAAGCCTTTTTTTTTTTTTTTAAGAGAGAGAGAGAGAGAGAATTTTTGTTTTTAATATTTATTTTTTAGTTTTCGGCGGACACAACATTTTTGTTTGTATGTGATGCTGAGGATCGAACCCAGGCCGCACGCATGCCAGGCGAGCGCGCTATCGCTTGAGCCACATCCCCAGCCCCCAGCAATATTGGGAGAAACCATAAATATAGTCAGCAAATCCAATCTCCAGCAAGTTGTACATGATAAATGACTAGATTTCTCAGACTTTTTGGAGTAACAGTTGGAAGGAAATTAAGGAAACTAATTTCTAGTGCCTAACCCAGCTCCTATCAACCCGTTCATATAGTCTAGATTAGTTATCCATCTTCTAGGGAATTTTTAGTGGGCAGAATCACTTAGGGACAAATAAGCAACATATTAATAAATCTTTTTGGGAAAGGAACAATTTCATGTATACTTGTGAGAATGATGTGATTTTTTAAAATTAAACAATCAGCTTAATCTGTTCTTGAAATATATTTTGGTCATAGGGCATTCTTGTGACTTGTGAAAACTTTTTTTATTAATGTTTTGAACTCTGAAGCTTTTATTACTATGTGCTAAGCTAGATAAAATTTATTTTATATTGTTTATTCAACATATGGTCCTTACCCGTCATCGGATGAACTGACCTCTAGGCGTCAGCCTCCTGTCTTAGGTTGGTACCACTGCAATTGGATCATACCCGTCACTGACTACCGGTCCAGCATACAGCTATACTTGTGGATAGGCCTTTGCACCAGTGGGGGGGTGAGGTTCTTTGCCTCACCTCTGTTGGCCCCCAAATTTTAGACCATCACTAGTAGAGGAGGATGCAAAATGCCATGACATTAAGCCAATTGAGGGCTCCTTTGAAAAATTGTACCACCGGTGACATCATCAGCAAAAATACCCCAACACTACCACAAGTCGCTGCACCAACAGATAGTTCACAATGCATACAGGTGA
>NW_025999862.1:4792751-4816061 GCF_001458135.2 Marmota marmota marmota
CCAGGATCATATGCAATTTGTTGCTGCTGATCCTCATAAGGTCCCTTTCCTAACAACATATCTAGATTTCTCTGAGGATAACCAGCTGCTGCATTTCGCCTAGCCGTCTCCTTGCAAAATTCCTCATTGGCAACCTTCCATAACAGGTATTGTCCTCCATTTAGCACAGCTTTACACATATTAGCCCAATCTGCTGGCGTCATGTTCAAGTTGTTAATGGATTCGACCATGCTTACAGTGAAGGGTGCTTGAGGACCATAGGTTGTTACAGCCTCTTTTAGCTGCTTCACTGTTTTGAAATTTAAAACTTGGTAAAATCGCTGCCCTCCTGCCTCAAATACAGGGCATGTTAATATTTGAGATCTTGTCTCAGGATCCCAACTATCAACTGCGGGGGTTGGGGACCTCCCAGCATATGGAGGTGGCCTTGTTAGTTGGACACTTACGTCCTCTGGTGATAGAAAGGTGTTAGTAGCAGTCTCCTGTTGTAACTTTCCCCCTGATGGCTTTTTCTGTTTTACACTTTCTTTCTCTGTCTGACTAGCTTGAGAGGCCTTCTCTTTTACTTGAATCTTTTCCTCTGTCTGACTAACTTGAGAGACCTTCTCTTTTACTTGAATCATTATGTCTTCTTCTTCCTCTACCATTGTCTGAACTGAAGGCTTTGGACTAAGCAAACAAGATATGAACGTCCACAATGGCAATGTGCCAACTGGCAGAGTCCCTGGGCTTTTCTTTTCTATTCTTTTTAAATCTTCACCATGATGGTTCCATTGTGATATATTTAACAACTCCTCCTTAAAAAGCCATGGGCTACATTTTTGTATTGTATCAACGTATGCCCTGATTGTTCTTGATTTTACTGAGATGCCTCCTTCCTCTAACAATTTACTTAACACTCTTTCAGTTTGTTTTTTACTAATTTCTGATCCCGTATTTCTACTATAATACAACTCAACAAGATAACGCCTAACAAAACTGAAACTGAGTGAAACAAAATTGGAACAACACAAAATCATTATAATAGCCTCCTGAAATGTCCATCCGTCCTTTCTCCCTATCTGTTCCTCAGATGTGAGCGGTTTTTCTTCCATCTTACACATCTCCAGGGACAGGCAACTTAAAACAAAAGTGAAACAAAATAACAAAAGAAGAATCTTAAAATGGCTACCCATCCTCTTGCCCTGCCCTCAGGGGCGAGCAGTTCACTTACCCTCAGTCGCTCCCCGTACGGGCCACCAAATGCCGCAGTCTGGCTGGGCACAATCAGGAGCCACTTGTCAAAAGAAACTAACTTTATTTTTAGAACCACACACGCCAAACAAAACAGCCTCTCAGGAAAAATCCTCAGAGCCTCAACTGCCACCACCGGCTTTCCACAAGCCTCTCTCTCCCACACCAGCCTCTCTTCACCTCCCACAATCCTCCTGCTCTTGAGGCCGATTGGCTGGGTCACGTGGGCGGAGCCAAAAAAAGTCCCCCAATGAGCAGCTCCGTGGTCTGAAAGGGCAGGGAAACAGTCCAATGAGCATCACCGCAGAGGAGCCAATCAGCTAGATGTTGCTGGGGCCGAGGAGCCAATCAGCTAGATGTTGCTGGGGCCGCTGTGAGCCAATCATCAGCCGGCAGCTGGAAGTTTGCTGGCAGCTGGAAGTTTGCTGGGGCCCCTTTGGCTGTGGCTCTCAACAATTACTATGTGCTAAGCTAGATAAAATTTATTTTATATTGTTTATTCATATTGCCAAATATTTACTTAGTTATTTTACAAATGAAACACTTTACTTGATAGTAGGGAATAATAAAGAAAATTAAGATGTGGTCCTTGAAGAGAATTTGTAATTCTCTGTAGCAGGTATGGTAACTAATAATATAAGGTGAAGAAATAGAAAACTAAAGAGATGGAGGTCATGTATTATATTTAGAAATAACTAGATTTAATTTATAGTAGCTGTGTGTGTCATCTTTTAAGCAGATATATTGAAAGAGGAACTGATTTTGCATTATAAAGTATTCACTCAAATTTTAATTTTTACTGTGTGTATATACACAACACACACACACACACACATATAGATAGATTTTTTAGTTGTCAATGGACCTTTATTTTTTATTATGTATATGTGGTGCTGAGAATCGAACCCAATACCTCACACATGCTAGGCAAGCACTCTACTACTGAGCCACAACCCCAGCTGAGTATCCTTTGTTTAATTTTAAGCTATCTTGCAGCTTTCATTCTGTTTTTATATTATCTTTAGTTTAAATTGAAATGTAATGAGGTAGACTAATTCTTGCATGAATGCCAGAAGGATGAATTGTAAACTTATTAAATGCTGCTTATGCTTGTGGAATCATTGAACATTCATCCTTTGGTCTGTCTCATCTTCAGAGCAATCAGAATATTTCATGAGTGGGGGGTCTAATTAAATTAGATGAGTATGACAAATTCAGTAGTAATGTGATGTTCTGGAAAATATGTTGTGTTTTGGATTCTAATTTTTGCATTTTATTTGTATTACAGATTCTGAAGAATATTTCTGTGTGAAAAGAATTTTCTCAGGTGGAGATCAAAGCTTTTCACATTACTCTAGTCCCCAGGTAATAATAGTCATGTAAATTATTTAGCTAAATAATTTAAAATTTTTTTTTCATTTGTTCTTCTTAGTTATACATGACAGTAGAATGTATTTTGATATACTATACATACATAGAGTTGTATATGATTTGGAGTTAACATTGGTTGTATATTTATATAGAAGAACATAGGAATGTAATGTCCAATTTATTCTAATGTCTTTCCTATTCTCATCCCCTCTCCCTTCCCTTCATTCCCTTTTGTCTAATCCAGTGAACTTCTATTCTCCCCTTCCCTCTTGTTGTGTGTTAGCATTCACATATGAGATCATTTGGGATTTGTTTTTTTGGGGATTGGCTTATTTCACTTGGCATGATAGTCTCCATTTCCATCCATTTACCAGCAAATGCCAAAATTTCATTCTTTTATAGCTGTAGCTCAATAATTTCGAGGAAGTTTTAAAACACTTTATGTGCTTTACATGTTACAGAGTAGTTGCTTTAATTTTTATCCAAGTCTACAAAATTTATATTTTGATCTATAGGCTAAGTTTTTTGTTTCATGTGTTTACTGGAGATTAACTTTTGTTAAAAAATATATACTAGGAGGTTCTTAGTTTTGAATTATAGATAACACCCCTTCCCTTTGACTAATCTCCTTAATTTTATAATTTAGACTTGTGGGCCACCAGATGACTTCAGATGTCCAGATCCTTCAAAGCAGATCTGGACAGTGAATGAAGCTCTGATTCAAAAATGGCTAAGCTATCCCTCTGGAAGGTTTCCTGTGGAGATAGCCAAGTAAGGAAAGCATATTACCTACACAAAGACAAACTCAACTTCTCAACCTTGTGGTAGAGTAACCTTTACTGGGAATTTTCATTTCAGTATTAATTTCATTGAAGTTCACTCACTGCATGGTTTATATGTATAAAAATTTAAATATTTATAATTTTCATAATGAGTATTTTTTTAAGAATTTAAACTTTATTTTGTTTGTTGTTTATTTGTTTTTATGTGGTGCTGAAGATTGAACTCAGGGCCTCACCCATCCCTAGGCAAGCACTCTACTACTGAGCTACAACCACAGCCCATAATGAATCTTTTTAAAGATCTCATTTAAATTTGTACAAGTTTCAGAAATTTGTGCAAGTTTCAGTTCTAACGTAGATATGTTAAATGATAAACTGTGGAATTAGCTATTTTGGGATTTGAAATATGTCCCCTTTGACGACATAATAATCACTCTTAATTTTTTTTCTCTGAAAGACTTGAATACTCCTTTTTTCTTGAATATTGTGCTTATAAATTAATTTGTCTAGTACCGGTCAATGACAGACCTCTGTTATTTGGTCAGTGTACTGCCCTGGTCCCATGAGATTATAATGGAGCTAAAAAATTTCTGTTGTCTAGTGACATTGTAGCTGTCATAACACAATGCATCACTTGTGTTTGTGGTGATGTTGGTGTAAACACTGCATTGCCAGTTACATACAAGTATAGCACATTTACTTATGTAATAACTTGATGATAAATGACTGTTATTAGTGTATATGTTTACTATAGTGTGCCTTTTATTGTTACTTTAGAGTTTGCAGTACAACAGTATGTTATGCTACATTGTCAGCAATTTCATACATCTTATATTTGCTGAGTATCTAGAGTGCATCACTCTTTCTTGTGCTTTATTTAATCTTGAGTGGTTTTGTCAATCATAGTCCTAAGAGCAATAGGCTATGGATATACACTATATAGCCTAGGTATGTAGTAGGCTATGATGAATTGTTGAATGCCCCATTTCTCAGAACATGCCCTTTTGTTAAATGATATATGACTATTTAAGCTGTTTTGTTATTTTAGATGTCTAAAAATTTTCTGAAAATCCCAGTGTAGGCCTGAAAAATAGCACCCACGGTTACCAAATATCCAGAGTTATCCAGTGACCAAGATTATCATTATACCATGTAGAATTTTACAAATTAAATGTGCATGCTTAAAAAAAAACGCTTAAGAACATTGGCCAGGGACAGTGGCATATACCTTCAATTCAAGCTACTCTGAAGGATAAGGCAGGAGGATTGTAAACTTGAGGCCAGCGGGGAAGTTCAGGGAGATCCTGTCTCAAAAGGATTAGGGAGTGGAATTCATGCTTAGCACAGGTGAGGCCCTGGGTTCAAACCCCAGTTTTGCAAAAAATAATGTAAGAATATCATATTTGTTTGATAAATTAGAAGATGAAAAGCACATTTGAGAAAATTAGGGCATACGATTATACCTTTTCAAACATTACATAATCTTCAGTAAGTTACATAATTCTGATTCATTTTAATTGGGTGTTGTTTAGAGGAGTGCTCTGTACCGTTAAATATTAGATTGACTGTACATTTTCATTTCTGTAAAAAATGGCAAACAAAAATCATTTTTTTGTGACTTTTAAAAAAAATTTCTTTTTAGTGAGATAGATGGAACATTTTCTTCATCTGGTTGCCTAAATGGAAGTTTTCTAGCTGTTAGGTAAGTGGCAATTCCTTGGTTTGCTGAAACTTTTTAAATTTATTGTATTAAATGTATATAAAGGTGAATAATGTTTAAAAAGTTTTTTTTTTTTAATTGTCATTTTTTTGTTCTTTAGCAATGATGATCACTATAGAACAGGTACCAGGTTTCCAGGGGTTGATATGAATGCTGCTAGGCTTTTATTCCACAAACTTATACAACCTGATCATCCTCAGATATCTCAACAGGTTTGTTTTTAAAGTATTTCATTTTTATAATATTTAGCTGAGGTTTTGATTCCATGTTATTTTATGTGTTGTAACCTAATTAACTTCACTGTTTCATGGACTCCTTATGATGTCCTTCATGTAATTTTATTACATGCACTAATAGAAGAATTAAAATTGGACTTCATTTTATAGCATTTGTAATTTAGCTGTCAGAGATCTGTGTATCTTTCCAAATGTTAATAGATTCTGAATTAATATCATTGTTTTGGTTGAGTCTGTTTATGATTATAGAGGTAGAATATTTATTAGACTTTCACACAAGATTTTTAAAGTTATCTTGGCAATGCTTAGGCATTGATTTTCATTGTGCTCCGTGGTACATTTATTGTATGATATTGTCTTATCTTTTTATTTCTTCACCTTTTCATGTTTGCTATAATACCATTTTTTAAAGTGAATTCATTTTAAATGAAGTAGGTTTTACTTTTTGTCAAAATATAGGTGGCAGCTAGTTTGGAAAAGAATCTTATACCTAAACTGACTAGCTCATTACCTGATGTTGAAGCATTGAGGTTTTATCTTACTCTACCAGAATGTCCTCTGATGAGTGATTCCAACAATTTCACAACAATAGCAATTCCCTTTGGTACAGCTCTTGTGAACCTAGAAAAGGCACCACTGAAAGTACTCGGTAAGAATTTCAGTATTTTTTCTTTTGAAACCTTTTCTCTTTAAATGAAAAATGCTGATAAGTTCTTTTTGCTGTTTGACATTTTGCTGCCTTTCTTTTTTGACATAGTTCTACAGGGAAAAATAAAGCTATTTTTCCTTTTGTCGCTTTTTTTTCCTAGTCATTTGCTTCTAATTGTCGGAGTTGCTGAAAGCAAAACTTGTTAGATACAGAATTTTAATTAAACACAACAGCAGAATTGGTATCAAGAAAGAAAAATTGTTATCTTTATTTCTCTCCCTCATTGCCTTGAGAGTGATCTTGCTATTAAAGAAGTAAACGAGGAAGAAACAATTAAAACTGAATAAACATGGGTTTTATATCATCCTTGAACCCTGATGGTCAACCCTTTGCCTCATGTTTTCTTTGCTTGCTGATTTCCTAATGTTTGATTTTATTTTTCTGCTTGTAGACAAGATTTTATTCCTCATCTAATCTAGCAGTTCTGTCTCTATTTGCTGTTTTTTTTGCCTAACCTTTTCTCACTTTAATCTTTCTAAATTATGGATTTCATTTCTGACTCCTAATCTTTATAGTTTGCTTGCTACATTTAATCCATTGCTTTCCTTTCTGATAGTATTTGCTAAATATATGGAGTGGAAATATATGAGTAATAAAATAAGTACGAGAGCCTTTAAGATGGCGGGTGAGCAGAGGAAGCAACAAGCAAGGGATGGAAAACTGGAATCTGAGGAAATTAGCTAGTAATAGAAGAGTGAAGCAGGAATTCATATTATTTCCCTATTTCAGAAGATTTCTTTTTCCCTACTTGATTCATGAGATTGTAATATTTATAGTTAGCAACAACAAATTGTGAATGTGGAAAACGACATACATGTTACAACTTTACATTATTAAGTTTCCAGGAGTTTCTTGCATTGTAAAGTTGGTGCTATACAACATTTCAGCTTTATAGTAAGCTGAGAGAGAAAATGTGGAAAAATCCATAAATATTAGAGCAAAATCATTTTTAAGTATATTTAATTTTAAACATCAAAATTCTGATAACAAAAACACTGTAATAACTGGTTTTAATATTAGGTACAGTATATGGTGGATTTTAAAACATAATGTAGGAAACTAATAGTGTAAATTCATAGGCTTTTTATACTTTATTTTTTCTTTGAGCACTTTTATGGACAGTATATTTTAACTTGGTGGTGTTTGGGTTGGGGGGTGTTGGACACTGTAGACATGTTATATAAAATATTGCTATGTGCACCTTCTTGGGATTTTCAAAGGGTTAAAGAATCCCTGCTTTAGAAGAAAGTCAGTATGGTTTTGAAAATTGTGAATTTTTTTTATTCATTTTATTTGCATGTTCACCCTTTAATAACAGAAAACTGGTGGTCAATACTTGAACCTCCACTATTCTTCAAGATAGTAGAACTTTTTAAGGAAGTTGTGGTACATCTTTTGAAACTCTACAAGATCGGCATTCCCCCTTCTGAAAGAAGAATTTTCAACAGTTTTCTTCATACTGCATTAAAGGTTTTAGAAATATTACATAGGGTATGTCCAATAGTTCCTTTATTTTTCTCTTTTCCCATTCCTACTAACAGATTGATAATGTTCATTTTAACATTAATATATTACATATTTAGATTGGCATAAAATATAAAAATTTGGAAACATTTGTAGTTTGTTTTAAATGAAATAGTATATCTGTACTTCAGTTTTGGTCTTACTTCAATAGGCATTTATAAATAACTTGTTTATAGTTGGGCAGAACAATAGCATACTAATGAATTAGAATTCTTATATTTTTCTTGTGAAGAACATAATTTGTTTAATAATACTTTTTTTTGTTAGTTATAAGTGGTTCTCATATGAAAAAGAGTGGGCCCTAGTTCTTTTTATGAATATTTAAGCTTATGGTTCTTTTGCTATTAGATACTAAAGGCCTCAAAGTAGAAAGTTTCATTTGAAACAAATGACTAATTTGAAATTGGAACCATATGTAATTCATTAATTTGCCTATTGTTCTTTCCTGCCCTTCTTCCCAGTGTAAGAAATAGTACCCTTTACACTTGTAGCAGTACAGTTATATGAAGAAGTAGAATCTCAGCTGTTTCATTAAAGATGGATTTGAGTCATCCCTGACAGTTGGTAGGTATATCTTTGTTATGCCATTTGGTATTTTTGAGTTATTATTTAGATGAGACATGACCTAAGGGAGAAGCATTTGTTTCTAGCCCATAGAGTGACTGAAAACCTCAGATGAATCTTTAATCTTTAGTTTCTTTTCCTTAACAGCTTCTTTGTATTTCCAGATTCTTCTTGCCTAGTGATCAGGTAAATAATAAGGGGATAAAGGAGATAGTCCTTTTGTTCTCTGTAAGAAAAAAGCTTTATGGATAATTTATTTTCCTTTTTATTCTTTTAGTGAAGCTCCCGAGTATTTTTCTCAACTGCTTAACTTTCTGAACTTTTTCCTTTTTTAGTCTGTCTGAGATTCCTAGAGAAAACTAATTTCTCATTATAATTAAAAGAAATGAAAGCCATTTCTTTCCTAGAGAACAGGTCATTGCCCAGAACACAGCTTTCTTGCAGCATATCAGGGTCTGGGTCTGCAGTAAACTGCTGTAATGAGGATACTCTTAACTTCATGGGATGGGTCTCTCCCTTTCCATATACCTTTTGCCTAGGATTCAAGACATTAATTAGATTTTTTTTTTCTTTCCTCTGAACAACTTCTTCCTACTATATCTGCAAACCATTTCTTTTCAGGTGGACATATTCATAAGTGATTACTCAGTCTGTTTGTCTTATCTGTTGTTTACTTATCTTTATTCCCCCTTTTAAAAATACTATTTTTCCTTAGCTGTAGCTTTTTCCACAAGAAAAAGAGAAGGGAGGATCAGGGGAGGAAATCAAATATTTTGTCTTTCATAACTACAGAAGGGACTTGAATAAGTAACTTATTTGCCTAGCTCAGAAACCTCAATCTCTACCAAGGAAGAAAGATACAGAGTTCTATTTCTAAAGGCTTTTTTTTGGTGTGGGGGGGGTAAGATTAAAATCTGGAGTTAGGCAACACTTTATTCCATGGAATAGAATAAGTATTCCTCAGTAACCTTTTTGATGGAACCATACTAGGATCCAGTTTTTTGTTAGGTTAATTTTCCCTTCACCTTCAACTAACATTTATTGCTTGCTAACAATGTCCAGAATTGGAACCTCTTCTGTGTGAGCACTTTGTATATATTACTCATTTAACTTTTGAAAACCCCATAGTGTTGGTATTTTGCCCATTTTTAGACTGGGAAATGAATCTGAACATTAAAGATCATGAACCAGTGAGTAGCACAATTGAAATATAAATCCGTATCTACTTCCAGTGTCCCTGCTGGATCCAATGTTTCTCTGTGTTAGCATATACAGTAACATGTTTAGGAAGGGGATTTGCTTTTATGTTAAACCTCTCAATCTTCTGGATGGCAGATACTATGGTATTATGTTATGGGACCTGGATTAGGAATCAGAAGATCAAGGTTTTAATCCTTTTTTATAATGCTTCATACCAGTGTGATTTTTGAACAAGTATTTCTCTTCATCATATATGTAAATGAACAGTTATATACAAAGTAATTAAAATACCAACCCCAATAATTTTCTAGGATTGATGTATGGTTTAAATATTATAATATATGTATGTTGTTATACATTCCAAAGTCAGTGATTTCATTATCACACATCACCATTTGAGTGGAAAACCACTTATTTTGATTTGATTTATTGGGTTAAAAGGAAACTGGGTTCTTGTTATTAAATACTTTAAAGCAGAATAATACTGGTTGAATCAGAGTCTTTCTCTCTCTCTCTCTTTCTCTCTCTCTCTCCCCCCCTCCCCCGACCCTCTGTCTTTGGTATTGGGGATTGACCCCAGGGATGCTTTGCTACTGAGCTATATTCCCATCCCTTTTTATATTTTGAGACAGGGTCTCACTAAGATGCTGATGCTGGCCTCAAAGTTGTAATCCTCCTGCCTCAGCTTCCTGAATTGCTGTGATTGCAGTTGTGTGCTACCATGCCTGGCTGGGATGAATCTCTTAAGCATCTCCTTTTGGGTGTCCTTAATGCAGTCAGTTAGTTATCTTTACCTCTTAACTTTAGAGAAAACTTGGCTTCATCCTATTCTACCATAAATAAATACCTATGGATAATTAGCCACCAGGGATGATTCATTTTCATCTTTAAAGAAACCCAAGTTACTTATCAGAAACTTTTTTTTTAAGACACTCTCTGACAACCGTATACATTATGTTTGACAACCGTATACATTCTTCTTTCTGCTCCATGGTTAAGAATTAGGGAAAAATTCCTGTTTCCTTCTTGACCTAACCCTGGAGCAGGATTAGAAACTAGAAATTGCATATTGTGTTTCCTGTTCATTATAGGTTATGTGGATGTTCTTGTTCCTCCCATATGTCATGTCCTTTGGAAAGCTTTTGAATTAAAAATCATTTCCTGTGCTCCAAATGGCATCATAAGAAAATACCTTTGGTACCTGCTGTCAGGAATGGACATATCAGAAATAAGTTTACTGGCAAGTAATTGGGTTATTTCTGAGTTTTCACACAGGACATTGTAGTGATACTAGTATGACAAAAGAAAAGCCTTATACTATCTGTCCAGCTTAGTTGCTATATGTTGTGCTGATCTTCTAAATCAGTGATTTTTTTCAAACTTTTTTTTTCTTTTGCAATGACCTCTTAAATAATATATGTACTCAGTATACCACCCCTGAACTGAAGTTTGTAAACCAGGATTCTAAATTGTAATTAAAATATTAAATAAAAGTATTAAAATAAAACATATACAGATTTTATGTATTTTAAGTAGCAATTCTGAATGTATAGATTGTTTTGAACTTCTCCCATGTGATCTCTTCTGTTTTTATTTTGTAAATATTTATTGAGTGCCTACTGTATGCTTATCATTATATTAGATAACAGGGATGCAATGATAACTAAAAGATGTGATTTCTGCCCTTGTTGAGCTTATAAAATCAAGGGGAGTTGTACCATATACAAGTAAATAAACATTTATGGTATACATGGTAAGTGCTTGATTAGGAAAAATGTAGGTTGCTAACTCTGAATGGTTAAGAAAGACTTCTTGGGACAAAGGATGTCTTGTTAATCATCTACCTATAGATTTTTATTCTATTTTTTGAAACTCTTGATTTTTGTGTGTTAATTTGTAATGTATGTCTTCTGGGATTAATCTTATGTTCCATATCTGATTTTCCTATTTTAAAAGCAGTGTTAATTAGTTTTCTCTTTAGTTATCAAATCAGTGGATCTGAATTAACTACCAGCCAGAAGCTTTTCACAAGTCTTAAGTTTGAAATTAATCTGGTTTTGAAGCAAACCTGTTTTTTTTTCATCATTAATTTTAATTCTAGTATATTAGCATTTCTCTTAAGAAAACTTACATAGCCAATATCCACAAGATATGCAGACTGCCAATTACAGCATAGTTTCTTTCCTTTTAGGAGAAAATATTAAAATATTAAGGATGAAATATATATACTAGTTCAATGGAATGTGAATGATCCAGAGTCATTAAATTTTAGAGTGACTAATGTGATTTAAATGTGATTAGATGCATATATTTATAAATTTCAATATGGGGAGGGAAACCATCGTGTTTTGTATAATTGTGGGGGGTCTTATTTTTATTTTTTGGAAAAGGAGTTTGGCTAATGATTTTAGTTGTTTAAAGCAAAATACTAAAACCTCTAGGGCCTGATAGTAAATATTTTATGCTTTGCAAGACATACAGTTTTTGTCTCTCAACTCTGCTGTAGACAGCATATAAGTGGATGGGTATGGATGTTTTTCAGTAAAACATTATTTATGAAAACAGTGGGTGATATGTAGGCCACAAATGGTTGTTTGCTGAACTCTTGCTCTACGATGAAGATTTTGATCATAAAGTAGGTGCCTTTGTTTTATTTGAAAAGCCAGTGATAGAAGTTTCACTCTAGTCTCTTTCTTCCAGATGAGTACCTTAGCCACAGTAAAAAATTAATCAAAACAGTGAACAAAAAAAAAAGCTCAAAGTGCTTTTGTCACTGAATAGAGTGGTGACAAAAATCAACTTTGTACTAAAAATAGTATTATTAAGTCTGTTCTTAAATTGGGTTATCTGTACTTAAAAGAGTAAGCCAAAGAAGCAACCATTTTAAACATTCATAAAAAGTAGAAATGTGCTAAATATATATTATATGCATTTATATATGCAGATATGGACATATTTTAGCAATTAGAGAGTATGAATTAAGAATGCATTGTATGAGAGATGCTAATATAGTTCAGTCATAGATTGTGTACTTATTATGAAACACTCAGCTTCAGCCCCCAGCATTGAGGGTATGGGGAACGCTTGATGTTAGAGAGGCTTGTGACTCTTCCTTATGTGACCTAGGTTGACTTGATTAAATTCTAAGTCTTGGTATACTCATCTATATGATAATAATAATAGTTTCTATTTCATGGGATTATTTAAATGAGTTTGGGTACAGAAGATGTACTTGTATTTCATAATGACAGCTATCATTATTGGAACATAAAGTTTGAGTGAATTTCAAGGTAAAGTTTAATTTCATTCAAAATTTTAGCTTGCCATCTTGATATGAAGGATAAAGACCTGACATTCCTCCTCCCCTCTCCAGGAAGGAAGTAGTAGTGGTATAAAGTATATATGTGTTCTTATTTTCCTTTGGACTTCAGAACAAAAGGTTGAAAAACATGGAAATTATATAAGCTGTTCTCTTTACCAAAAATTTGGACAACACATTTCAATAAAAATGCACAGACATACAATTGGGTAAACTATATACATATTTCTTATTTGTCCAAATGTTCATTTCATATTTATTGAGCACTGTTTGGACACTGGCATTGTCTGGTTAGATTTACACCTCTACTAGATGATTTCTTTGGTTCCTGTTCAGACATTGCTTAGTTGATTTAGTTAGTATGTATGTGAATTTCCTACTCTTGCCCCACTAAGATTGACTTCTTTCCTGGCCTGTGTAATTGTATGTGTATTACCAGCTTCCGCTGCCCCTTTATTGAAGGGTTAAAATATTAAAGTTGTCTTTAACCCTTCACTTGACTTTTCTATTCATTTAGCTACCATCACTTCTCCATTTTTAAAAATTTATTTATTTATTTGGTATTGGGGGTTGAGGCAGGGGCATTTACCACACTGAGTTATGTCTTTGGTCCTTTTTCTGTTTTTTACTTTGAGACAGGGTTTCACTAAATTGCTGAGGCTGGCCTCGAACTTATAATCTTCTTGCCTCAGTCTCCCCAGTAGTTGGAATTATAGGAATGTGCCATCACACCTGGCTTCCATTCATTCTATCACTTGACTCAAACCTTATTTCCCCATGTACGGGTTCTTGCCACAATATGCTCTACAACAAAACATGCCCAAACTCAATGAATAGTGAGCATTTATTCTAATTCTTACTAGAGTGAACTGTGTTTTGGCCTGAAACCTAGACTGTTTAGCTCATCCTAGCTTCTAGCTGCACTTTTGGTCCAGTTTTGAACCATGTAGTTTTCCTATTCATTTTATTTCAAGTTATTATTTTGTAATAAAATGTTAAAAGACAAATAAAATTAACATATGTATGCTTCCTTTATAGATTTAGCAGTTAACTTGCTGTCAAATTTGTTTTTCTCTATTTTTATATATACATTTTCATAAATCATTTTAAAGTATAAAGCATATATCACCCTTTAATACTTCAGCATTTGCTAAGAATACAGGCATTTTTCTAATAATAGTAGTATCATTCAAGGAATTTATAGTCCTAGAATATCATCTATCTAGGGATATTTAAATTTTCTCATTTGTAATAATTTTTTTTCAATCAATTGTTTAAAAACTAGAGTCTGGTTAATTTCATTGTTTGCATTTGTTTATTCAATCTTGTTATTCTCTTTTCCAATCCACAAACATGTATATCTCTTCATTTATTTAGGTCTCTTTATTTTCTCTCAACAATGTATTGTAGTTTTCAGAGGTCTTTTACATTTTTTTAAAAAGTCACTCCTAAGCTGAGCGTGGTAGTGTATACCTATAATCCTAAACACCTGAGAGACCGAGGCAGTAGAATTGCAAGTTTGAGGCCAGCCTTGTTAACTTAGTATGAGACCATCTCAAAATAAAAAGTAAAAAAGGGTAAAGGATGTAGCTGGGTGGTAAAGTACTGTGGTACTGCAAATACATAAATAATTTAAATATATAAATAATTCCCAGTACTGAAAATACATAAATAATTTAAAAATTAAAAATTATTTGTAAATGTTTTATGTTCTTGACTGTATTGTAAATAATGGTTTTTATTTTCAGTTGCTTATTGCTAGTATAGAGATATTCAGTTGAATTTTTGAATATTGAATTTTCACCCTGTGGTCTGGTTAAATTATTTATTAGTACTAATTATTTCCTTATAGATTGATTTGAATTTGAGCACACAGTCATGTTATCTTCTTGCCATATATATATTTTGTGTGGGGGGATGGTTGGATTCTGCTCCATCCCCCCCAACCCTTACCATAATTACCAGGGATTCTAATACAATATGAATTTAATGATTACAGTGGTCATCCTTGCCTATTTCCCATATCTTTGAAAGAATTAAATACTTCACCTGTATTTCAAATACTTTAACTGTAGGGGTTTTGTTTTTTGATTTTGGTAGGTGGCTTTGACTATTTGAAGAAGTTTCCTTCTGTTCTGGTTTGCTGGATGTGTTTATTATGAATGCATAATATTGAATTTTATCAGATGCTTTTTCTGCATCAAGATGGTTAAATCAACCTTGCACTATAGAAATGAATTCCACTTTAGCATTATGTGTTATACTTTATTGTTGGATTTAATTTGCTAATATTTTGTGACAGGCTGTCTATGTTCATGAGGGATGTTGATCAGTAATTTTTATTTCTCCTATTGTCAGTTTTTGCTTTCAAAGTTATTCTGGCTTCAAAAAATGAATTAAGAAATGATCCCTCTTAAATAAAGAAAATGTTGATATTATTTGTTCCTGACATGTTTGGTAGAGGACCAGCAGTTTAGCTCAGTAGTAGAGGCTTGCCTAGCATACATACGCCTTGGGTTTGATCCCCAGCACTGAAAGGAAAAAAAAAAAAACAAAAAACTGATTCACTAGTGAAGTCATATTGGTTCTAGAGTTTTCTTTCAGGAAAATTTTATATTAAAATATAGGGCATTTCAAGTTTCCTGTTTCTTCTTCAGTCAGTTTTTTGTTGTGTTGTTTTAATATTTTTTTAGTTGTAGTTGGGCACAATATCTTTATTTTATTTATTTATTTTTATGTGGTGCTGAGGATTGAATCCAGCACCTCGCACGTGCTAGGTGAGCACTGTACTGCTCAGCCCCAGCCCCAGCCCCAGCCCCATTGAGTCAGTTTTTATTGATAAGACATCTATGTGATAAGATCTTTTTATGCCTGATAGTAGTAATTTGTGTCTCCTCTTTTTGTCAGTCTGGCCAGAGGCATATCATATTTTTTAAAAACCTATTTACTTTTTTTCCTTCTGTTTTCTGTTTTCTCTTTCATTGATTTGTGTTTTCTTTCACTTGATTTGTCCTTATTTTTTTATTTTTATTTTTTTTTATGTCCTGCATTACCAGCATCCCACAAATTTTGGTATGTTTTAGTTTTCAGTTCAAAATATTTTCCTAAAATCCCTATCTTCTGGTTTCATCATCTGGGTCATCTCTGAATCTGACTCTGTTGATTGTTTTGTTTCTAGACACTTTTTGTTTTGTTCTTTGTTTACTTGCTTTTTGGTATGTTTCATAAGTTTGAGTTGTAATAAAGTACGAGCTGAAGTAAATTCAAAGCCTGTTAATGGGTACACCTCATCTTTCTGCCTATTAGTGTGGCAATTAAGTCAGTCTAATCAGGAGTTAAGCTGGAATTGAGTATTTATTTGTTTGTTTGTTTATTTTAGTTACTGTAATTGCACCACAAGCCTCAGATTCCCCAGATATTGCTTTGGGTTTAGAGTAAAAGTGGGTGTCAAAGAGTTCTTTTCTAGTTCTGCTTGCCTGTTCCATAGAGGGATTTCTCTTCTCACTCTTCTCCCTCATCAATAGTATACTTGAGTTGATTGTTACTTGGTGCTTTCAAGATTGGTAGGGGGGAGGGGAGAGAAAGTGTTCTTTTTCTTGCTCTTATTTAAATTATGTGTACCTGAATCTCAAGATGGGACTTAAGAGTCGTGCCCCTCCTCCCTTTAGGAGCCAGATTCTTCTTTGCATCTTTAGTGTGTCTTGTGTGGAAGTGAGGTTATGAGGAATTTCCAAATATATTTTTTCTTACCGATTTTTAATTCCATTATGGACAGGGAACATATTTTATATACTTTTGGATTGCTTTCTTTTGTTTGTTGGAGGGTGTCTTCCCCACCCCGAAGTCTCACCATATGTATTCATGTTTTAAGAGTTTGCCAAAGAGGTGAGGGGAAACTACATGCAGATTTTTGGGGGCTTTCCCCTCTGGATTCCTTTCTATGATTTTTTTCCTTCCTCATTCTCTGGCCAGGCCAGCAGTCCCCCTCTCTCTGATGTATATATGGCTCCTCTCTGGTAAGATGTCTGTTTTCTGCCTGATCTCTTATCTCCTACTGCTCATGCTGATTTGGGAGTAAAATATGTTTTCTGTAGGTAATTAATTGTTTCCATGCCTTTTTTTTTTTTTTTTTTCCTTATTTGGGCTGCTTTCCAGTATTTTTATGTATTTGCTTTATTATATATGGTCCAGAGTTTGTAAATTGTTTTTGTCAGATGGATTAATTACAAATTATTCTGCCATATCTACCCCCAGAATTCCTCTACTCTCTTTTAATTTGGAACAACTCTCTCCTTTCTATGCCCATTACCTTGACTTTTTATAAGTCCTGGCAAATAGTAAAAGACCCACAATCTGGATTTCTCTGGTTGTTTTTTCATGGTTGTAATTCCTTATATCTCCTCTGAACTGGAATTTAGATCACAAGAGTTGATTAAATTCAAGTTTTCTTTTGATACATAAATGTTGTGTATACTTCCTTTTTTGCACTATTATTAGAAACGCAGCATTTAATTATCCCAGTATTGTTAATGATTACTTTGATCACTTGGTTAAGGTCATTCTCTACATTGTAAAGAGTTATTTCTCCCTTTGTAATTATCAGGTAGTCTGTGGGGTGATAATCTGTACCCTCTTCATTTTTCACATCTTTATGTCACCACTTAAAGTTTATTCTAATGAGATGTTAGATAGATTATGACACTTAACAAGCATTAGCTATTACTACTGTTATTTAAGTCCCTTACTCTAACCTGAAGTCCTTATAGTTTCTAGTTTATTCTAATATACCTTAATTATATATATTTTGTTCCATCTTATGGTTATAAAGATATTTACATTCCTCTTTTCTATTAGTTTTGTGTACTGAATGCAGTTGTCACATCTATGAATATGGTAGCACTTAACTAGCATATTGCATATAGTAGGCACTCAGTAATTATTTTTTTACAGGAAGTGAAAATTAGCTAAGAAATCACCAAAGGCTTTTTCTAATTAAACATTTTTCAGTCTCTGTCATTGATTAAACTTAATTATACTTTTTTTTTTTTTTAGGTAAATGAGAAGGCAGGACAGATTATACAGTATGATAAATTTTATATCCATGAAGTACAAGAATTGATAGACATAAGGAATGATTATATCAATTGGGTCCAGCAGCAGGCCTATGGAATGGTATGTTTCCCATGCATTGTGTGATTTCATTTTTGTATGTCATTTGCTCTAATATGAAAGTAACGAGTGTTTTTGAAACACTCAAGTTTTTTCAGAGCTTATTTTTCAAATAAAAACACGTTACAGTGGAGTAGCTATATTTGTAAGCAAACATCCTCCTCTTCTGCCAAAGACAAAACAGAGACAGATTACATTTTTCTAAAGAAAAATGCAAATGTGACATATATTTTCAACTCTCATTTGTTTTCTATGAGCTTGTTTCTCTAATGCTGAGAATACTAGAGTCTCTGATAATAGAACTCTAAGAAGGTGTTATTGTTGTGGGACCACTGCTTCAAAATCAGAAGAAAACTCTAGGATTCTGTTTTCGATTTTTCCTTTTATGTGTTTAATTTTATTTTAGATTATTTATTTATATTCATATATTGCATACTTCTTTGCATCTAGCTAAGTGTTTAATAAATAGACAATATTCCATTAAAATAGTAGCTTAACTTTATAAAACTTTAATTAGGCACATGTAATTTTAATTTAGAAATGGGTAAATAGCTAGATACAAAGAAGCTTTAATATTTATGTTTGCTAGCCATTTTAATATACTTGAAGTCAACTTTTCTGCTTCCAGAGCAGGTAATTTGTATCCAGTGGTTATAGAAGTGGTTTATTCACCAGCAATTCTGGTAGTGTCTGGAATGTGTCAGGTAGAGATTTTTAAAAAAGGACAGTACTTTTTGAACTTGGTTTGCATGTTATTTTTAGGATACTCTCACTTTTAAGAATTAAGACACTGATAGAACATCTCTCCTTTCTTTGGTACTTGACTAGGAGAGACTCATTGGGTTTTTGTTTGTTTGTTTGTTTTCTTCTCTAGAATCACTGGGAGGTGAGATCAGGTTTATGGCCATTTTTTAGATTTAGATCTGTTTATTTGTCATTCAACAAATACTTATTGAGAATCTCCTGTGTAAGAGGTACTAACTATTTGAAATACATTGGTAAACCAGACACATAAGGGCCCAAGTTTTCATGGAACTCATAGTGTAATGGGCAAGATTAACATTAATCAAAGCAAAAAATATCAGTGAACAATATATACTATGCAGAGAATTAAAATCAGGGAACATTGTGAAGAATATTTTTGAGGTTGGGCCATCAGAAAATACTTGTCTGCCAAAGTATGAGTAATAGTCTGATGAAAAGGATCAGCTTTGTTAGATCAGAGTAGGGAAAATTTCAAGAAAATGAAAATCTAGTGGAAAACCATAGGTGTGAATAAACTTAACATGTTTAAAAGATAAAGTCAGTATATACAGCTAAAATATTGGGATGAAGGGGAGTCAGAGAAATGGAAAGGGACCAGATCATGAAGAGTTTAGTAAATTGGGATTAGGAATTGGAATTTTATCTAATAAAATTTGTTATGATAAACCATTGGTGGTAAGCAGTGGGAAGTATAATCTGATTTATATTTTTGATGACTTCATGGGCTTTGTAGAGAATGAAGTATGGGAAATAGGGCAAAAGTGGGAGACCAGTGAAAAGGCTATTTTAGAAAACTAGGGGAGAGAGAATGGTGGGTTTGACTAAAATAGCAGTTGTGTAGACTAAAGAAAGAAATGGATTTGGAATACTTCTTGAAGGTAAATGGGACAAGTGTCAGGACACAAATCACTGATAAATTGGCTATAAGGTGAGGAAAGAAGAGAAATCCACTAGGGGATTAAAAAGGAGTGGCAGGTGAGGTAGGAGAAAAAATAGGAGTGTTTTGAAAACCAAAACTAAAAAGTAATGAGAGCCTGTGTTGAATGCTGCTCAGAAAGAGAACAAAACTGTAGAATTAAGCAGTGAATTTGGTTACAAGGTTATTAGTAATCTTGATAATGGCATTCTAGAGTTGGGGTATTGCTAAAAAAGAAAATTGGAATATAGAAAGTAGTATCAACAACTGTGGGAATACTTTTGAGAAGGTCTGCTTTGAAGATGAGCAAAAAAGTCAACTGGTACCTGGAAGGGATAGTTTTTTAAACAAGAAAATAACTACCCTCAGAAAAGTTTTGAACAAGTATTTCCTTTTTCCTTTCCTATTTGAATAAAATCTCTACCCTAGGCAAAACTCTTCCTTCAAAGCACCTGTGAGAGAAGTAGAAATAACTTATTTCTTGAGTTTTTTAACCTTTCCTCAATAAGACTTGTTTGGGGGCTCATATTTTATCTTTGAATATACTGAAATGGCATTCTACAGGACATAACAGATGCTTAACTACAGTGTAAAAGTAATTAAATTTGTTTACCACTGAGAAAAATTGTTGCCCATGATATACTACGTAGGGCACCATAGGTCTTTGAACAGCATTTTTGAAGCTGTAGTGACAAACCTTTTTAAAGAAAAACAACTTCTTAAGAAGCCCTATATTTGCTTACATATTTGTATGATTATCTTAAATAAATATTTACACACATTAAACTAGTTCTAAACTCTACTCCTAAGCTCTTAAAAGAACTATAAAACCATAACAAATTTATAACTGTAAATAACACTACATATTTTTAATTCAAATTAATTTGATGTGGAGGATGATTATGTTCTGATTAGGAATTCCAGCTCACAACATAAACATTGGTAGAAAGCAGTGTAATCTAAGAGTGTCTAAGTTCAAATTCTACCTAAGCATTCATTCAGTTCTGTGTCCTTGGAGAAATCATCTGATTTCTTTAAGGTAATAGTACCTACTATATACAGTTGAGATAAGTGACCTGATCTCTATGAAGTATTTAAGGTAGTTCCTGGCACATAGTTAAGTCTTACTAAATGGTGCTTATTACTACTGGCAGACTGAAACAGGCTGTTCGTTTGGCAGTAGTCTCTTTTTGAAGTGTCTGATAACTGTCCTCTTGCTGCATTTCTGTGTCTGCACAATAATGAAACATTTGCCTTTAGAATGAGATGTGATATTCATTTGTCTTTTCCTCATAAGATTGCATCATTTAAGTATAAAGTCTTACACAATTACATCTTGTTGGATGATAGAACCATTGCAGGCATTGAAATTTCATGCAGTACTGGCTTTTTATAATACTGGGATGTTTATAATATTTATAGGATATAAATTTAAAGGATATATATTTAAAGGATATGTATTTATAGGATATAAATTGTCTTAGTTTTAAGTTTGACTAAAATTTTTTGTTATTGATTAAAAAAACACTAAATTTAAAACCATCCCAGAGCACTCATAAACTCTCTAAGCATATATCTCCTGGGCATCTACAAACCCAGTTTGAGAAACCATGTCTTGGAAACACTGAGAAAAATTGTTGCCCATGACATACTACCTAGGGCACCATAGGTCTTTGAGCAGCCAAGATCACTGTGAATTATATCACTGTCCTTTAACCAAAATTTATATCTGTTAATATAAATCATAAACAACATGCATTTGACCAAGTTAATAGAAATGATACCTGTGATACTTTTTTTTTTTTAAGTAATTGTACTGCGGGGAAAAGGTATTGTTTGAATGTTCACTTTTCAGTTTGATAGTTCTGTCATCCAAATTCACTGTAGTATATAGTGATAGTGATTATCATATCAAATTGAATTTCATTAGGGAGCTATTTCAGCACTACTGTTTTCTGATAAGAGCAAGGCATTAAGGTCTACCTTTCTGTTC
Source organism: Marmota marmota marmota (assembly GCF_001458135.2). NCBI lineage: Eukaryota > Metazoa > Chordata > Mammalia > Rodentia > Sciuridae > Marmota > Marmota marmota. The sequence continues at coordinate 4,814,253 of NW_025999862.1, forward strand.
CTGGTCCTCTTTGCCTTCTCATTCTCTTAAATCTATTATATGGTTAACATACTTGAGAATTACCCACATATTTTTCCTTTCTCTCCATTTACTGACAGACATGAAATTAAATAGGTGGATGTGGCAGTGAAAGCTTGTTCTTTAATTTTCAAAGTGGATTTAATAGAAATCAGAATCCAGAATCCATGACTTTGGTTTGTTTTGATCTCTCTTTGGGAATGAAGGACTGACAACCTACTTTAAAGGTCTTCATACAATTTTAAAATAAATTTTTAATCTATAGTATGACATCTGACCTCAGAGAGCTACTTTTTTTTGAGAGTGTAACATACTTTAACACAGAACTCTTAATGATCTCTCTTCCCAAATAAGATTATGCTTTCATTACTAGTCTTAATACTGGGTTGAATGCCATGTTGACCCTATAAATCAAGTTTTAAAGAATCTGTTTTGTGATAATATAGTGTTTGTGTATATGTATTTGTATATACATATGAATATCTATACACATGTGCACATATGTACTCACGTACTTATACACACAAATTTGTGTAAAAAAAATTTGTGTAAAAAAAAATTGATCAACAGTTATGGTCTTGAAATAATTTCATTGCTTCAGTGAGAAAAGTTTAAAATATTCTTTGATAGAACATAATGACGAACAATAGTAAGAAACTTGTTTCTCTTAGTAACCATTTTATTATGTATGTATGTATGCCTACACACATCTTATATATGTTAAATATAATAAAATTTATTTTTAAAGTCATAATTTTATATACATATATAAATATAAAGCTTTATCTTGTGCTAAATACTACAAGAAAATTATTTTGTCTTTATGCCATAATTTGTTGGGATTCTCCCCCCCCCAATTACCTTTCTTTTCCAGTCAAGGACTTTTAAGAATCCATTATGATTCCTAAATCTTAATAACTAATAGTTCTTGACTTTCCTTAAACAGGTTGATCATCGTTAATTTCAGAATCCAAAGATGCTCAAAAAGTTTTGGACTTTGGAGCATTTTGGATTTTGGACTCTCAAATTAGGTTTGCTCAATCAGTAAAGTGTATGCAATATTCCCAAATCTGGTCCCAAACATTTCAGCTAAGGGATATGTCCTTTTGTTTTGCTGAGATTTCCTAATTTTCCACCTCATCCCCTTCCATTCTCCTGTCCTTTTTCAAGTCTTTCTGGTTAAATGTCTTTGTGAAATCTTTGCTTGATTTCTTTTACTCCTGCTAGTTACTATCTAGTCTGTGGTTTTGTTCCCAAGGCTCTGATTTTGATGTGTGAAAATATGCAATTGGATTCCTTTGCTTTTTATCTCCCTCTGCTTGTGACCCTTTGGCAACATAAAAGGAGCATGTATGTTTTGTCTTTTTCTCTTTTTTTATCTTCTGCTATTTGATGATTTTTCTCTACTTCCTTTATTCTGTACTGACTTGCACATCTCATACCCTCATTTAACTTTGCTCTTCAATTGCTTATGAAAACACCTTAGTTAGTAGGTAACTACCAAACTCTTTGCCATTTTTCTTCCCCTTTTATACATTTTGTTACTATACATGCATATCAATATATAGCTAATAAAAATTGACAATTCAGCATAAAATATAGAAGGGTCTAAATTGGGTCTATCATGTTTGAATTACAGTGAGATTCAAGTTTGTTTTTTCAAAAACTGGAATATACTTATGTGACACACATGCAGATCCAAATGACTTTAGACTTTGTTTTGTTTTGTACCAGAGATTGAACTAAGGAGAGCTTAACCACTGAGCCACATCTCTAGCCGCCCCCCCCCCC
>NW_025999862.1:4818226-4829081 GCF_001458135.2 Marmota marmota marmota
CCCCCCTTTTTTTTTTAGTACCAGGAATCTAATTCAGGGGCACTTGAGCACTGAGCAACATCCCCAGCCCTATTTTGTATTTTATTTAAAGACAGGTCTCACTAAGTTGCTTAGTGCCTCGCCATTGCTGAGGCTGGCTTTGAACTCGGGATCCTCCTGTTTTAGCCTCCAGAGCCCCTGGGATTATGGGCATGTGCTACTTCGCCCATCCTTTAGCCCTTTTTAAAAGTTGCCGAGGCTGGCTTTGAACTGGCATTCCTCCTGCCTCAGACTCCCAAATCGTTAGGATTATAGGTGTGTGTTCTTCACCCAACTGCCTTGGACCATTTATACTAACAAAAATAATGGGTAAAAAGATAGACTTGTGGAACAGCTAAATAGAGGAGCTTTGGGAAGATATACCAGTATTTAACTTGCCTAGGTTGAGTTTCTTCCCCATTTAATAAAATAAGGATGTTGACTAAAATATATTTGTACTCCCTTGTGGCTGTAGTATTTCCCAGAAAAATCCATCATTTACAACACTAATGTTTATTTTGCTTTTTTTAAAGCTCCCTTATCATTTTTAAAGACATTAATATGTTGCAAGAATTCTTGGAGTGATCATAATGTCATATTCTTGCTCTATGCATTAGATCATCAAACATAATTTAGAAACATTTACTTCTCTTTTAACTGCCAAGACCACCCTTTTTATTTGAGTTGCCTTAATGTTCAGCATTTTTTCTTTATATCAGAGTAATTCTGTATTATGCCCCTTGTTTACAAAAAATAAAATAAAAAATCATTGATGTTTAAAACATCCTTAGTGAAGTCCAGTTTAGATCATGAAATCCTAACTTTGAACACTTCATCTAGTCCTTTGTCATTCCACCTTCTGGGACATCAAGTAGCTGAAATTAGACACACCTTAACCCAGTTTCAAGTTCCTCACTTAAGTAACAGCTAATAGTGCTGCATATGTGGATTTAGAGCTAGTTTAGCAATAAACCTTCAGTTGACCTCACAGTTTTTTTGCCACGACCACTACCACTTTTCTTTCCTTCCAGATTTCCTTTGGCAGTACTACTTTGTTGAATTATATTTGAGCTACTTTACAACACTAATGTTTATTCTGTCTTATTTTATCTTCCCCCTTCAGTACTGGGAATCAAACACAGAGAGTGCTCTACCATTGAGTTTTACCCCCAGCCCTGAAAGAAACTATTGTCAGTTATTTTCTTTCTTAGAAAAGAATTTGCGTAGAGTCATGTTTGGTTATATTTATACTACTTTGGCTATAAGCACAGTATAGTGAGAAACCTTAATTAAATCTTTGCTAATACCTTAAAGCCTCTAGTGAAGTTCATCAAGACGTATGAAAATTTAGCCAACTACAAAGTTAGAAATTCCACACAGGACTATCCTCACTTCTGATACCAATTGCCAGTTGGGGTAAGGGATGTGTTCCCCAGACTACACTCAGACTCATAGCACTCTCGGAAAACTATTAGACTGATAATTGCAGTTTACTATAGGGAAAGGATACATATTAAAATGTCCAAGGGAAGAAGCACATATAGCAGAGTCTAAGGTCCCAAAGACAAAATATCTTGCTTTTCTTTCCCGGGAAGTTATGGGTTAGTTACCTGGCATTGATGTCTGTGATATCACAAAAGATTGTTAACCAGTGAAGCTCACCTGAACCCTGGTGCCCAGAGTACTCAGTCACATCCTGCTTATGTGGCTTGACCTTTTCTAGAGATATAACTGGTACCATATGACCCAAGGCCCCATGGTAAATCACATTGTTATATTGTCCATGGATAAAGACCCTAGGCAAATAAAGACACTCCTATCAGACTTGGTATTTCAAACGCCTATAGATTACCTCTCAGTAGCCTAGGGCAAATACCCTGTCTTTGGTTAAGATTAGTTCTTCATTACATAAGGCACCATCCACAGATTTAGTGATATATTCTGAAGATTCTAGTACTTTTCATGAATCTAAACCATATATGGAAGCATTCCAAAAGAAAGTGTACTTTCCTTTTCAAGGAAATGGTAAGCTTTCATTATAATTTCCATTATTACCTTTATAAATGTATATTTTCTTCTACTTAACCTCTATGTTTGGTTTTTAAAAATAAATAATATAAAATATCTTGTTTTTTTAACATTCAATAAATACCTCAAGATAAAAAAAAAATCTTGTATTTTTTTTTAACTTGTTTTTGGCAAATAAAAACGAATGGTGGCTTATTATCCTTCAGGTTGTCTCCATGTAGCATTTTAATGTGTTAAACACTTGACTTTGTCCAGATTAACCAAGGCTTTTAAAGTCAGAGATATTTTCTCAGTAAAGAATCTGAGCCATAAAATTATTTCTTCAAGATGATATCAGGTTTAGGACTAGTTTCCTTATTCTACCTAAATTCTACAAATGGGGATACTTATTTGCTGAAACCAAATTTTATTATATTCAGGCTTTGATAATTTTAGGATCACAGGATACCTAAAACAAACTGTTACACTTACATAAGGGGCATATGGGAAGGGTAAGTTTTGTTGTAGATGTATTTTCTACCTTGTTAATTCAATATTCAACTGTAGCAAAGCATATGAAATGCTACTTTGAATAGAAATAAATTTGGACACTAACATTGCTCTTTCCTCATTATTGTTGCATTCTGCACTGCTGTTTTAGGATGTCAGCCATGGATTAACTGAGGTAAGTTTGGTGTAATAGTCTTGTGTTCAGAATAGATATACTGTTTTTCCAAAGATTCCCCTTTGTGTGATTTAAAAAAAAAAAAAAATAGTGTGTGTGTGTATGTGTTTTTAAAAGTTGTCTATACAGATTGTTCTGTATAACATTTCAGAAGAATTTTCTGAATATTTAAACTTACTTTAGTTAACATTACTCTGTATGATGCCTTTCAATAAGATTGCTTTAGAAAATAGTTGCTCTTCTCCTTATCTTCCAGTATAAAATGCAATGTGTCCTTAGGGGGGAAAAAACTTTTAAAATTTGACAAATGGCTACCTAATAAAGCAAAGAATACTTTAGAGATGTAAAATGATTATTTCTAAAACTAATAATTGATATTTGAAATGGTCACTAAATTAAACTTTGTATAATCATCTTTTTTACTTTGTTTCATGTAGTTTCTTAATGTATCAAATTTGACTTAAGTAATCAGTAGCCCTGAACCACCTTTTAACTCTTGGGAACATTATAGCACTTCTTTTCTCTGTTATAGATGTTAGGTTTTGCTTTGCTTTTTTATTTGATAGTCTTTTCCCAGCATTTGAACCAATGAAGTACTTTGAGTTAGATTGAAATTACAGGTTTGATATTGTTTGCTTCCTCATTCTCAAACAGAAGTAGTACATAAATCAGTTGAAAACAGGGCTGGAAGTACAGCTCAATGGTAGGGTGCTTGCCTGGCATGCACAAAACCCTGAGTTCCATCCTAGCACTGCAAAACGAAAAAGGAAATTATTTTGAAGCCAAAGGGGACTTTAGAAATATCTAAATCTTTTTGAGTTTCAGAGAAGTAAAATGACTCCATGATCTGTAGCTAAGTTAAAACAAATACAGGATAGAGGCAAACTTTGTCACATACAAATATTAAAGAGTGATCATTGACTGTAAAATACATGTAACTTAGCATGTGTCTTATATATTGAGAACAAAGTTGAAAGTGATTAGACAATATTTGATTGGTTTGGGTGGCCCAAGGTGAGAGAGAAAAATAAAAATAATACAGATATAGGATAGGAAAGAGCTGGAAACAGTATTATTTTAAGAATTGTTAGGCTGGGCACAGTGGGGCACACCTGTAATCCCAGTGGCTCTGGAGGCTGAGGTAGGAGGATTGCAAGTTCAGAGCCAGCCTTAGCAAAAGGGAGGTGCTGTAAGCCAACTCAGTGAGTCCCTATCTTTAAGTAAAATTCAAAATAAAGCTGGGGATGTGGCTCAGTGGTTAAGGGCCCCCAAGTTCAATTCCTGGTTACACCTCTGCCCCCCAAAAAAAGAATGGTCAGAAAAATTGGGAATGTTTAGCACAGAATAAAGACAATTGAGGGAAAGCATGGTTAGGACCTCAAATATTTAAACCATGTACACTTGCCTACAGAGGCAAAACAAAGGCAAGTGATATATAGAAATACAGGTTCAGACAATATAAAGAACTTTCTAGTCACTTAAAAAGAAGGGTATTGTTTCATATTTTTTTTTGAAAGCCTCATAGCAGAGATTATCTCAGGGCTGACACAAAAATATTACCTTGTTGGGTAGATTGTACAAATAGTCATCCTCTAACTGCAAGAATGTGTGACTGCTGATTATAATTCTTTGTTTTTTTATGTACTGTTAGAATAGCATTCAGTCACTGTGTTAGGATAAATAAATGTAAAGTGTCTTAATGTCTGTTAATGGTACTCTGAGATCAGCTCTCATAACTTTAACAGCCAACAGAATAATAACACTAATGAAAAATTATCTTGAATGTTAAATGTGTGAAAATGTTCTTTGGTTCATAATTTTGGCAATGCCACTCACTATGTATCTGCTATATGAAGGATGGGGTGATTAATTTTCTGTGGCTTCAGTTGCTAGGATAGTTGTACTAACATGTTAGAGCTGGACATAGTATTTAACATGGGAGCTCTCAATTGTAGGATAAACCTAATTCATTGAAACTTAGAGTTAACATATGCTAAGTAAAAGATACATGTTATTTATGATTTTACAGGCTCTTAACTATATAGTTACTTCCTAAAATTGAGAATTAGACTTATTCAAGTACTTTATGTAATTATCAGTAAAAATTCTATATTCAGAAATAAGCAACATGTTTTCTTCGTAATTCCCGAACTAGATGACTAAATAAACCAAGAATGTGATCATCTTTACAAGATATTACAACACCCACAGTAAATATATCACAAATCACTTGAACTAATATATTAATTTTTTATTTCTAGTTGGCAGATATCCCTGTTACAATCTGTACATATCCATTTGTATTTGATGCCCAAGCAAAAACTACTCTGTTACAAACAGATGCAGTTTTACAGATGCAGGTAAAATATTGTATAATAACCTGATTTGAGAATATTTTAAAAATTGTTTCTGTGATGTTTTTAAAAAATAAATATTTGATACTTGCCCATAATCAGTAATCTTCGGGGACATTTGTAACATTGTAGTGTGTCATTTACAGAGTACCTTGAGTAGCTAGCCAGAAAGAAGACTTGTGTACCTATGAGAACTACTTACAAAAAAGTGCTCTGATGGAGATAGAATAATTTATCCTTAAAAGATTATATGTCATTTTTTCATTATATAAATATGTAATTTTTCTTAACTAGTTTACTTGATATTGTTAACTTGTTTCAAAATCTTTGTTCTCTGTCATTTATATACATAGTAAAAAATGTAAATAACTAGAGATGAGTTGATATTCAAGTGGGAAGCATCTGTTTACTTGTTAGGAGGATATGAAATTTCCTTGAATAAAGTTTTAGTAATAAAATCTTTTCCTGAGGTTGGTAATCGTAATCTTTTATTCCTCTCTCCTGTTCCTTTCTTCCTGATTTTTCCTGTTTTTGAGCATTTTTTTCATTCCCAATGAAGATTTTTAGTTTATATTACATTTAATTTTAGTTTACATTATGACTTTGAAGAGTTACAGTAGATTTGCTTTATCACTTGTAAATAAAAAAGATGTTGAATTTACTCAGGTATAGAATATATGACTATAAGTGCTAAGGATTAAGGAAACTGTTTAAAAAGAGATTTGAACATTTAATATTCTAAAAAGACTTTTTAAAAAATCAAAAACACACAAATTTTTATTCTTTTCAGATAAATGCATTTGTTTTTCTAAGTCCTTCCAAACATTTTAATAATAAATAGTAGGGAGTATTTTAGAGATGTGCTCATTTTCATTTTCATCACCAGATAAAATATTTTTGTAGGGTTGTATATATTAACAGCTAGTAAACCAGTATTTTTTTAAAAAATTCTTTCTTAAAATAATTTAATGACTTGTGCTTTAAATATGGTATATTTTGTTTTAGAACAAGATACAATGTACTTCCTTGGCCAAATTGTTTTATAGTCTCTTTAAAGGTTTGTTTTAAACATTCTGGTTGTTTTTTTTTTTGCTTCTCTCTCCATCCTGACCCTGCAGTTATTATTACATCGTTAGGAAAAAACAGTGCTCAGATTTAGCAATATTCTTATAGTTCTGTGCTTGCTTACCTTAATAATTTTGTGAGTTCTGCATTAATATAAAAAATTTCAAAAGGGTATGCTTTATGGTCAGTTTACTAAGTTCTTATGCTATAACTAGATGCTGTGTGAATTCAGTAATTTAAGAATTATTCCTGAAATTATAGCATACCATCTAACTGATAGGTAGATGTTAGCCTATACAGTCACAGTAGCTTCTTCATAGCATTGCTATTAAAATTTTTTAATCTTTTGTTTTCTAGATGGCTATTGACCAGGCCCACAGACAGAACGTCTCTTCTCTTTTTCTCCCAGTGATTGAATCTGTGAATCCCTGCTTAATTCTAGTGGTGCGTAGAGAAAATATTGTAGGAGATGCAATGGAAGTCCTTAGGAAAACAAAGAACATAGATTACAAAAAGCCACTCAAGGTAATTTGCTAGATTCTTTTGTATAATTGGGACTTTTATTTAGAAATTGTTTTAAGTTTTCTTGTTTTTAGTGTATCTTTGAGACTTAATAAATAAAATAATATAATTACAAAATTTATAAAAACCTGTAAATTGCTGAACTCTTATTAGTAATATATAGCATGTTACAAGGCCTCCACAATTTACCATATTTTCTTACAGTTTATTCAGTGTTTGCATTTTGCTATTTTAGGTTATATTTGTTGGAGAAGATGCTGTGGATGCAGGAGGGGTACGCAAAGAATTTTTTTTGCTCATCATGAGGGAATTATTGGATCCTAAATATGGCATGTTTAGATATTATGAAGATTCCAGGCTCATTTGGTTTTCAGATAAGGTAAAATATCCAACCATCTAATTTACTACTTTGTATATATGCGTAGATTAATCAAATTACCCCAGAAACAGAGTTATTACTGAATTCCTGACATATTTTGTTCAGAGATCTGCTTTAATACAATTTGAAAAATTTTAAACTATTAGATTGAGTTGTCAAAACACATTAATGCTTACCACGTATTTCAGATTACACAAAATTTAATAAGGAATGGTCACCCTGAAAATAATGTTGACCTTTTCCTTCTGTTTACTTCAGTTTGGGAATTGAATCATAATTGCTAGAATAACTTTTCTTCTGAGAAGAGCTAATTTATCATCAGAGGTTATTTATGTTTCTTTTTGGGAAGAGTTGGCAAACTATGGTATATGAGCCAAAATCTTGCCACCACATATTTTTGTAGATAAAGTCATACTCATTTACCTATTATCTGTGTCCGCTTTTGAGCTATAACAACAGAATAGTTCAGCAGTTATAACCCAACAGAACCTAAAATAATTACATCTGGCTCTTTTCAGAAAAAGATTTGCTGACTTATGATTAAGTAAAATGAATGGTTTAGTTTGCCACAGCTCAGTTAAAAGATATTTTAGTTGAATATTTATGTCATTTATAAAAATCTTTACTATTTAGTTTTTCTTCCACTGGCTGTCTTGTGTGATAATAACAGTCATTGATGCTCAGTACCTGAGCATTAATTTGTTAGAGGTTGCAAATATTGCTACTGTGATTCTAATATTTCTTTTTTATTTCCTAATTTGGATATTTCTATATAGAGAAATTTCCCTACACTGTGTGATTCCTTAGTTCCAGTAGGTTGAGTTGATTCTCAAGTTGGTATGGAAAAGGGTTCTATTTAGTTACTAATCTTTTAAAAGAATAAGTCTGGGGGCTGGAGTTGTGGCTCAGTGGTACAGTGCTTGCCTAGCACGTGTGAGGTACTGGGTTCGGTTCTCAGCACCACATATAAATAAATAAAATAAAGATCCATTGACAACTAAACAATATTAAAAAAAATAAGTCTGTTCATTAGGGATCTCAGTGTTGATAATTCATTTTTTGGTTTATTTTCAAGTACTACTTTGTTTTCATGAATTTCAATATATTTGGTATTTTTTAATACATTGTATATGTTATTTTTATTAATGCTCATATTTTCCTGTCTTTGTCCAGGAAGAGTCATCAAATTGTTGTTAGTTCCCTTGAAGTAATTTTAGTACTGATCGGCAGCCCCTTGATACCGGGTGTACTTGTTGGACAAGCTGTTCCAGACTTACACATTTATTATCTAACAATACTGCCAATATTATGATTAGCGAAAATGTTTTTTTTCAATTGTTCTTTTTGTCCTTATCCTATGTGCTAATAGATACACAGCTAAATAATGTTTTGATATCACTTGAAATTCTTATATACTGGTTATTCCACCAATAAAAACATTTAAATTAACTTGTGTTTTATTTTCAGGGATTCCTAGTTTAATTTAGTTTTAGAAGAATATAAAATATTTATTTAGTTCCAAAGTTAAATCTATAAAATAAGATATTAAAGAAGTTAAAATTTAACTTATTTACTCCCTATAAACTAGTTTAAAACTATAACTTAGTTTTAAAATAAATTTTGTGAATTAGCCCTTTTTTTTTAACAAATACAAGTAGGCTGCAATATATTATATACCAAAGTCAGTTTTATTGTTTTTGTCTATGGTCATGTAAGCTGTTGTCATTGCTGAAACCTAGGTGAAGGATATGTGGAAACTCCAGTATTGCAATTCTTGAATCTTTAAAGTGTTTTAAAATTGGTATTTTTAAAAATCAGGGTATAGTGTACATATTTTATCAAGAGGAGACCTTTTAGCTTGGTATGGTGGCACATGCCAGTACTCAGGAGGATTTGACAGTAAAATTGACTAGTTCAAGGCTGGCTTAGGCAACATAATGAGACCCTGTCTCAAAATAAAACTTTAAAAAGAGCTGGGTTTAGCTCAGTGGTGGAGTGCTTTCCTAGCATGCACAGATCCTGGGTTCATTTCCAAGTACTGCTAAATAAATAAACAATTTGGGTGGGAAATTGTAGCATGTTTGCATGTTGTGATTAATTACTGAGAAAGTAAAAACACTGCTGTCAATTGTAGGAGCAAGATCCTTTAGTTGCAAAGAAAGGATAGGTTTATGTAGTAGTGGAGGGTTGACTATAATTCGATATATAGATCTGTATTAGGAGGGAAGGCTCAAGAGGGGTTGGGGGGAGAGTGTGAGAGAGAGAGAGAGAGAGTGTGTGTGTGTGTGTGTGTACACATGACTTGATAATTTTGATAATAGGAGGTTGTCAAAATTCTTGGAACTGATTCTGGTTTACAATGAAATAATACACAAAGTCTTTAAAGAGTTAAGATACAGAAAATGTATAGAAGATTTGAGGAAGGAGAAGGTGTGAAATTATCCTGAGGGGAATGGAAAAATAAGTTAACCATATAAATAAATGTAGGATTAGACTGGCAATCTTCAAGACTCACTTGAAGCTTAATGTTACTAAATTTAAAATGAAACCAGTTTGCATGGATAGAGGTAAAGACAAAGACTGTTGATTTGAACAAGGTTGTGGTTTTTAGCAAGTGAGTATGACAAAAGAGAATAATTATATTAATGTATCATGGAATTTAAGCTTTAAGAGGACTTGATGTGGAGTATTGTGTATTATTGATATTAATAAGTAATTGTTGAAGTTAATAGCTTGTAGATATTGGTAGAATCAAATTGTAAGGGGAACTGAGAAAGTTAGAGATAGTGATAAATTAGAGAAAGCTTCCATTTGAGATTTGGAGTGTTCCATATAACCATGGGAATGAGATGTGATGAAGACATGATTATTAGAAATAAAAGCAAGTCTGGGATCTAAGAAGCTACTGTGTGTAATTGCTGATGTTTCAATCTCCTGTTGTACCCTCTGGCTGAAAGATTTGTAAATTTTGTTGATCTTTTAGTTAGAAGAAACAACTTCTGGCTTTCTTGTATTTACCTATTCTATATATTTTATCTCCACTTTAATCTTTTATTTTTATTTTCTTTCTTCTACAGATTGTTCTTCCTAGCTCCTTAGGATGTAAAGTTAGTTGTTAACTTGAGGTTCTTTTTTAAGTTATTTACAATTAATTCCTTCTGAACACTGCTTTCTTTGTATCCCATAAGTTTTCAAATATTATATTTTCATCTTTCTAGTCTAAGTGTTTTTTAATTTTCTTTTTGATTTCTTCTTTGTTGGTTGTTTTAAAGAGTGTATTGCTTAATTTCCACATTTTTCAACTTCCCAAATTTCCTTCTGATACTAATTTCTAATTTCATTGCACTATGTGGTTGGAGATTTTTTTAAAATCATTCTAGTCTTTTTTAAATTATTGAGATTTGTTTTCTGACACAACATATTGTTTAGCCTGGATAGTGTTCCATGTACACTTTTAAAGAATGTGTATTCTAGCTGGGCGTGGTGGCATAGGCCTGTAATCCTAATGGCTCTGAGGGTCGGGCGTTAAGACCAGCCTCAGCAATTTAGCAAGGTACTAAGCAACTCAGTGAGAACCTGATACAAAATAGGGCTGCGGATGTGGTTCAGTGGTTGAGTGCCCCTGAATTTAATCCCCAGTACTCCCCGCCCCCCACCAAAAGAAAAAAGAAAATGTATTCTTCTATATTGGGTAGAGTGTTTTATGTATGTCTGTTAGGTCTCAATTTATAATATTTTTCTTTTTTCCTGACTTATCTGTCTAGTTGTTTTAGTCATTATTGCAAGTGGGATCTTTTTTTTTTTTTTTTTTTTTTTTTTTTTTTT
>NW_025999862.1:4829612-4835766 GCF_001458135.2 Marmota marmota marmota
TTTTTTTTTTTTTTTTTTTTTGAGAGAGAGAGAGAATTTTTCAATATTTAGTTATTTATTTTAGTTTTCAGCGGACACAACATCTTTGTTTGTATGTGGTGCTGAGGATCGAACCCGGGCCGCACGCATGCCAGGCAAGCACGCTACCGCTTGAGCCACATCCCCAGCCCCTGCAAGTGGGATCTTAAAGCCACTGACTCTAATTATAAAATAACATTTCTCCCTTCAGTGTATTTTGTAGTTGTGTTGTTAATACATGTTTGTAGTTGTTACAACTTCTTGATGAATTCTTTTCTCAGCATGCCTTTGTCTTTTCTAACAATTTTGTGTGGTATTAGTCTATTTTGTCTATTATTAGCATATTCACTCCAACTCTCTTTTATTAATATTGTGGAATATCTTTCTTCCAAGCTTTCATTTTCATTTTACTTGTATCTGTGGATCTAAGATAAGTCAGTAGATGGTATATAGTTGGATCTTGTTTGTTTAAAACATTCTGCCAGTCTTTGATTGCAGAGTTTAATCATTTACATTTAAAGTAATTGATAAAGAAATGCTTTTATTTTGCTCTTTTTAAATATATATCATACGTTTTTTTGTTAATTCCTCCATTACTGCCCTTTTGGTATTTGGTTTTCTTTATGTACTTACTTTGATTTCCTGCTTATTTCCTTTTCTGTTTAGTTATTTTCTTACTGTTGCCTTGGAGTTATAATTAACATCTTAAATTTATAATAGTGTAGTTTGAATTAATACCAACTCAACTTCAATGGTCTGTAGGAACTCTGCTATTACATAGCTTTGTCTCCTACTTTGTTGTTACATGTTACGTCTTTGTATATTGTGTGCCTATTAACATCGATTTATATTTATTTTATATATGTTTTAAACATTATACAAAAAAAGGAGTTAAAATTTAAAATGCAATAATGCTGGCTTTTATATTTATCTGTATAGCTACCTTTGCCAGAATTCTTTTTCTATGACTTTGTATTACTGTGATGCATCCTTTCATCAGCCTGATGAAGATTTTAGCATTTCTTGTAGGAAGTTCCACTAAGCTACATCTCCAGCCTTTTTATTTCATTCATTTATTTATTTATCTTAGAAACAGGGTCTTGCTAAATTGTGAAACTGGTCTCAAACATGCAGTCCTTCCTGCCTCAATGTCTTGAGTCTCTGGGATTATAGGAATGCACCATCACATCGTGGCATTCCACTATTTTTTGACAATCATGGTTTTTGATGGGAAATCAGCTGTTAATGTCAATGAGGAACACTAGTATACAATAAGTTTCTTTTCTCTTGGTAATTAGTTTTTGATGCTTTGTGTTGAGTTCATCTTGATAGAAGCTTTTTGCCTTATTTAAACATGTAGATTCATGACCTTTATCAAATTTGGGAAGTTTTCAGTCACTTCTTCAAGTATTCCACCCCACCCCCTATTCCCCACCCTCATCCCCCCACTTTTGGGACTTCCACTATATGTTTGATGGAACATTTGATAGCTCACAGGACTCTCTTCATTTTTCTTCTTTTGGCTTTAATTCTCCCCCCCCCCCCCGACTGGTAATCTCAGTTGACCTAGCTTTATGTTTGCTGATTCTTTTTCTTCTCAAATCTCTTATTATACCTTTTGAGTCAATTTTTTGGTTTCAGTAATTATACTTTATAACTTCAGAATTTTTTATTCCTTTTTATGCACTCTATCCTATATTGACATTTTATATTCAGTGACTCATCATTATCATATTTTTTCTGTAACTTTCTCTATTTGTCTCTCTTTGGTACCAGGGATTGAACCCAGCTGTGCTTAACCACTGAGCCACATTCCCAACCCTTTTTATTTTTTTTCTTTTGATGCATGACCTTGCTAAGTTGCTGGGGCTGGCTTTGAACTTGTGATACTCTGCCTCAGCCTCCCAGGCCACTGGGCTTACAGATATTTGTCGTTACAACTGGCCAGTTTTCTGTGATTCTTAGTCTGTGATTTCTTTTAGCTCTTTAAGCATATTTAAGATGGTTGATTTAAAATCTTTGGCTAAGTTAATGCTTTCTACGAGGCAGTTTATACTTTTTTGTGTGTGTGAATAAGCCATATCTTTGTCTTTTTTTCTGGTAAGTTTTGGTTGAATACTGGGCACTAAATGTTACAATGTGGATACTATGGAAGTCATATTCTCTCCATTCCCCGTGGGTTTGTTCTTGCTGCTTGTTTAATTACTTTTCTAAATTATTTTGTTTGCAAAGTCTTGATATTCTTTATATATGACAACTGATGTTTGCTCTGTTAGCTTAGAGGTCAGCTGGTGATTGATAAAAGATTTACTTAAATACCTGGGCCAAAGAAGAGAAAGCAAAATACTCTTCCAGTCTTTACATGCTGCCTCTGTCTTGAGTACTTCTTCAGTGCTTAGCTAACCTATATGCAAAATTTGACTTAGCATATACTTCCTTCTTGCACATTTTCTAAAGATTAACTAAGTAAAAACTCAGAGTCTTCTTTTATCTTATTTGAACACATGTTCAGCTCTGGACATGCACCTGACTATATGCCTTTAAATGCTTTTGACTATAGGCACTCAATAGGGAAACTGCGTAAAATCTGTGAGGGCCCTCAGAGGCCATGAAAGCAAAGGTAAGCCCTTGAGCTAATCTTCAGGGAGCTACCAGATGCCTCAAAGACATAACCACTGTCCTTTGAAAATAAGGTCCATATTGTTCTGTCTAATGCCAGCAACCTACAAGAAATGAATGTTGCCATCATCATAGCAACCACTCAGCTGTGGAGTGGGGCATGATAAGGGGTTAAGTTAAAATATCAGAGTACACTAAGCAAAATTCAGCAGCTTCTTCATGAAGTATTCTCCTTGCTAGTTTTTTATTAGTTTCCAGCATTCCAGAAGAGTTCACTCTGACATTTTTTGCCATCTTAAGATTCATTGTTTTTGTGAAGGGATGGAGTTTTACTCTTCCCTCTTCTGCCAGTTTCCGTGACATTACCCTTTATTTGGGTAGAAGACAATAGAATCCAGTTCATTTTTCAAGGATATACTTACTACCTTTTCTTATTACTTAGAGGGCAGTGATTATTGCTCTCCTTTCTGCCCTCCCACCCCTACTCCCAATTTTAAATGTTTATTTTATTTTCCACACTCCTCTTATTCCTCTGGGTGTTTTTTTTTTTTTTTTTTAAGCACCTTCTTTTTTTAAAAAAAATATTTATTTAGTTGTAGATTAGCACACAGTATCTTTATTTATTTTTATGTGGTGCTGAGGATTGAACCCAGTGCCTCACATATGCGAGGCAAGCACTTGACCACTGAGCTACAGCCCAGCCTGTCTGGGTGTTTTTTGTAGTTGTTGTTTTTCTATTTTTGAGTAGTCATTGGCTCTTTATTCATTTAAGAATGTGGCACTGAAAGCTTAGATGTGTGGATATATATGCATTTATGGATTTACAGGCTCTATCCTTTCAAGCGGAAGCAATTGTTATCATATTTAGGTTTTTTAACTGTTGAGGTTTAAAGAAAGATTGTTACCTTGGCTGTCTATTTTAGTAGTGTTCTGAATGCTGGAAGGGAAAGCAGTGATTCTCATTGTTCACAGTATAGACCCTTATCAGATCCCCTTGTTTTCAGTGCAGTACCCTCATCATCAGCTGTCTTAGATTTAGAGCTTCTTTGGTTCAGCCTCTCTAGAAAAAGAAAGGACTTTCACCTAAACATCCTGTTTTCAGTCTCTTAATACCTACTGGGCTAAGTGTAACTTTTACAGGCATTTTTACTCCTAGTTCCTGAGTTTGCAGCACAGATTAGCAATAAAATTACTTCTTCTGTTTTTCTTCTTTACTAAATCAATTACCAACAATCCATCTACTCTTCATGTTTCGAAATGGCATTAATATATCTTCAGTGCTATTAATCCTCCTCTATTCTTTTTTCTTATGGGGTTTATACCATTTTTAGTCTTAATTCTCATTTAGAAAGTTTCAAAAGGGAAAGTTTACCACATAATTTAAGAAGGGCTTTCTAAGCATAAACACAATATAAGACGACATGGTAGAAAAAGACTTAAGTTGGCCACTGAAAACTGTGTTACTTATGCATAACAGAAAACATAAAATTTTTTTAATACTTATTTTTTAGTTGTAGTTGGACACAATTTCTTTATTTTATTTATTTTTTTATGTGGTGCTTAGGATTGAACCTAGGGCCTCGCATGTGCTAAGCGAGTGCTCTGCCGCCACAATCCCAGCCCAACAGAAAACATAAAATTTAAAAAGTATAGATAGCATAGTTGGGCACGGTGATCCACACCTATGATCCAAGCTACTCTGGAGGTTGAGGCAGGAAGATCTCAAGTTAGAGTCTAGTCTAGATAACTCAGTGAGATCCTCATCTCAAAATAAAAGGGCTGGAGACATGGCTCAGTGGCAGAACACTCACTTAGCATGTACAACGTTCTGGGCTGGATCCTCAGTCGTGACCCCTGCCTCAAAAGGCATATGTATATAATAAATGTGACATAGGATGATACTCATATATTGTATGAACAATTTAAGTACAAATACATAAGAAAAATATTATTCCCCCCAAAATAAGTGGGCTTAGTACAAGAAATTTCATGAGTTCAATATCATTAATAGTGAAAAATGTATACTAAAGTAAATTGTCATTTTAAAACCCATGACAAAAAAGCATTTGTTGTGTATATAGTATGTATGATATTGTGTATATATAGTATGTATGACATTGTGTAATATAGTATGTATGTGTGACATTTTTCTGGACTGAAGTGGCAGAAGAAACTACAACAGAATAATCAGTAAACGTTTTAACTATCTTTTGGATTAGAAATTCTTCCTTAAGAAGCAAAGCTATGTGTGGTAGTATGTGCCAGTAGTCATAGTTACTTTGGAAGCTGAGGCAGGAGGATAATTTAAACCCATGAATTTGAGACCAGTCTGGGCAACAAAACAAGATCCCTTTCAGTAAAAAAAGATGCTCTTGCCCTACCCCAATTTTTCTGATGCTGAGAATTGAACACTTTTTGAGTGTCGCTGAATTGCCTGAGCTGGCCTTCACTTATGATCTTATTAGCTCTAGCCTCCTGACTAACTGAGATTGCTTCCTGACTAACTGAGATTGCTGTTGTGTGTTATCATGCATGACTATTTGTCTTCCTTTGAAAACACTGAGGCTAGCTAGTGACTGAACTAGGTCTATAACCCAAGTCTAATTTTTTAAAAAAAATTATTCTCTTAATCATTCTTTTCACAGAATTTTTTATGTGTATATTTTACTTCTTTGAGCATGAGGAAAAAAAGTACTTTCAGGTTTCTTTTCGTTTTGTTTTTGCAATGCTGGGATTGAACCCAGGGATGTTTTACCACTGAACTATATCGTAGCCCATTCGTATTTTTTATTTTGAGACAGGGTCTTGCTGAGTTGAGGCTGGTCTCAAACTTCCCATTTTCCTTGCCTCAGCCTCCCTAGTTGCTGGGATTATAGGTGTGCCTCCCAGTTAGACTTTGATTAATTGATTTTTTAAGCTTTGTTTTAATCTATATTTTCAACTATAGTAAAATAGCTGATTTAGCAAATCATCATACTTTTTGCATGATGTAATGTGCAACTATTAAAAACCATGTTCTGGAAGAACATTTAATGAATGACATAAGAAAATACTCATGGGTAATTGGAAAAATGAAATAAAAGTTTGAATATAGTATTTTTAAATTATTTTTCTGAATTTATAGTAGATGGAAATATTTTAGTAACATACATATTAATGGATTCAGAGTGATGATTTTGTATATGCATATATACTGGTCAAGTACACCCTCCCCTACCCCATGCATCCACCTGTCCCTCTTTCAACTTTCAGGTTGACTAGATTGCAGATATATTTTCTTTTTTGTGTTTTTTTTTTTTCAAATAATATGTATTTTTTTAAAATCAGGAAAAAAATATTATAGTGCCCATTTTACCTTTAATTTAGTGTTGCTTTTTTTTTTTTTTTTTTAATAGTGCTGAGAATCAAACCCAGGGTTACCCAGGGTTTTGCCCATGCCGGACAAATGTACTACCACTGAACTATATACATTCCCAGACTAATTACTTCATGACATGGAACTGCCCCCCCCCCCCCC
>NW_025999862.1:4835802-4857895 GCF_001458135.2 Marmota marmota marmota
CCCCCCCCCAAAAAAAAAAAAAAAAAAAAAAAAAACGTTGTGAAGTCATATATATATATATATAAGTTGTAGAGAACTTTTAATAGTGATATTATGCCATGGAGATACTAATGCAGTGTTTGAAATTTTTTTCTTGTTCATTACTTTTTCTTCTATTTGTAATCAGAAGAAAATTGGAAGATAAGTCTAACCTTTTTTTTCCTTATATTTATTATTAGACATTTGAAGACAGTGATTTGTTCCACTTGATTGGTGTTATCTGTGGATTAGCTATTTATAATTTCACTATTGTGGACCTCCATTTTCCTTTGGCTTTATATAAGAAACTCCTGAAAAAGAAACCATCCCTTGATGATTTGAAGGAACTAATGCCTGATGTTGGGAGGTTAGTTGTAAAAAAGTATCAAGGGTAGGATTTGGGAGATAAGAAATGGGAAATGTACAGAAAATTTTCCTTCTAGGATTAATATTGTTGTTTCTATTAAATTTCTGAAATAAATTGCATTCTAAATAAATGAATATACATCCTATTACCGAAATCAAAATTTTCTACCTTAAAGACTAATCTTCAGTATAAAGACTAAATTTTTCAGTGAATGTCTGAAGTTTTGTCTTCAGTGCTTGATTTTTAGTGATTTAAAAGTACTTTACATATATCAGATAATAAATGTATGAAGATAGTGTTTTCTGAGAGTGGTTAAATAATTTATTTGGACCTCTGATTATACCCTCATTTCTACTTTGAACATATAAAATTTTTTCAAAATTATTACATAAAATGGAGTAAAAATTACATATAAATAAGAACAAATGCTGAAAATGGGTTGATACATGGTCTTTTTATTCAGAGGAAGAAAGAAAACCTGTTTTTTCCCCCAACGTTATTTGTAAGTTTGACAGTGTGCATACTCTGTTCTGAAACAAATGTAAAAATACAAATTAATGAAAGGATTTTATCAAAAGGGAATGAGAAATACGTACTTATGCAAACAAAATAGTCAAAATACTTAATGATATTTTACCTTAAAGAAATATACATTGTTTTACAGAAGTATGCAACAATTATTGGATTATCCAGAAGATGATATAGAGGAAACATTTTGTCTAAATTTTACGGTAAGATGAAAAACATAAATTAGTCTGATTATTCATCATCCCTTTTATTTAACAGCTTTGCCTTGTAGTTTCTTTTTGAAGATGCAACTCTTAATCTTTTAGCTAACATTTATTGAGCATTTGCTATGTGCTAGACACAATATATATGTTGTTCCATTTTAACCTCAATAATCCTGTGAGGTTAATATCATCCTATTTTACAGATGAAGGAAGCTAAAATTAATAATTATATATTAGAGTGGGTACTCAAATCCAGCTATGTGACTTCAAACCTTATGTACTTTATTATTATGCTGAAATGGTGGAGCACTCCTGTAATCTCAGCAACTGGGGAGGCATAGGCAGGAAGATCAGAAGTTTGAGGTCAGGGGCTGGGTTGTGGCTCAGCGGTAGAGTGCTTGCCTCACATGTGGAAGGCCCTGGGTTTGATCCTCAACACCACATAAAAATAAATAAAATAAAGGTATTGTGTCCAACTACAACTAAAAACAATAAATATTAAAAAAAAAAAAAAAAAGTTTGAGGTCAGCCTGGGTCTTGGGGATGTAGCTCAGTAGGGATAGCATTTTCATAGCAAGCTCAAGGCCCCTTTAATCTCCAGTACCACCAAAAAAAAAAAAAAGGCAAAAGATCCTTATCCAACTGTTTGTTTTTGAATCTGTGATTCTGCATTTACAGAGAAGCAAGAGGTTATTGTAATATGAATAACCTTGCAACTTAAAAGATTAATTTCTTTCTGTTTTCTTGCTCATTTTGTCTTACTCACTGTTGGATGATTTAGTATGATACGTATGCAAATTCATTGCAATGTTATTTGGAAATGAAATTGCAAACCCTGTAAAAGATGCAAAATTTTATTAAGTTAGCAAAAAGGGATGTTGAATGGCTGATCTAGTCACATACTAAGCCATTGACAAATGAGAATCTGCCAAAAATAGACCAGTTGGCAATTAAAGAAGAGAAAATCAGCAAGGATGATGATAAGGCACTTCAGAAGGGAACATTTAAATATTGTGAATTTCACACTTGAAAAAATGGTAAAGCCTTTAGTCTATTTTTAATTTGTTTTACACATACATATTTTTTATTTCAGACTAGAAACCTGATTCTCAGCATAGCTTCCAAAAAATACCCATAATAAGATGCCATGTTACACAACTGTCTACTAGCTGCATGATATCAGGAACATTCTATATCGTGCTCGCCTGGCATGCGTGGGGCGCTGGGTTCGATCCTCAGCACCACATACAAATAAAATAACGATGTTGTGTTCACCGAAAACTAAAAAAAAATTTAAAAAATACATATATTAAAAAATTCTCTCTCTCTAAAAAAAAAAGAAGAACAATGGGAAAACTTCCATTGTATCTCTCCATTAATGCCAAATTGTATCATATTACACAGAATTGTTTCATATACCTTTGATTTTTTTTTTAAGCCTCTTGGCATACATTTTCAGAACTTGATGTTTACTCTATTTATCCATGTATTAAATTGATGTATTAAGTCTGAAATCCTGCTCCCCTCTGGTCTTTCAGAATACTGCCCATCCTTCTTTCTACAAGTTTTAGGTAAAATTAAACTTTCCTTCCTGTGTGGTCTGGTAAAATTTTGTTTTATGGCATTATTTTATTGTAATGATTGTTTATATATCACATTTTCTCCTTTTTTATTAGATGGGTAAACTTTAGAGCAGAAATGTGTTCATTTCTTACTTATCATTCCTTTTCTACCATAGTATTTTTACAGATGCTAGATTTTCATAAAAGAGGATAATATTCCAAAAAAGGAGTAAAGGAAGGATATAGAAGTGGGAATGGCAATGTTTGTTTAAAAAATAATTAGACAAGTATGAGAAATAAAAGTTGCAAAATAGCCAAACACCTGTGATTAAACATATTTTGCAGATAGAGTAATATGGGAGAATAGTAGTAATGTGGGAAGAATGCATAGCTCTTCTAAGCTGAATACATTCTGATAATTTGATTCAGTCACTCTTCTAAGGAAAATATCCTAATTTTCTACTATGTTCTAAATATTTTGTTCACAATTATTCTGTTTCCTGTGCTTAAGTAACCAAACATTTGATAATTTATAATTAGTCATAGTAAGATATCAAAATACTAGAGTATGAAAATTCCTAGTTGTGGCTTTAAGCAGAATTCATAAATAAGTGATGGTGCAGAATTTTGTCTCAAATTTATTAGTTATATCTATGAGACAAAAGGAAGAATATAATAGTAGATTATTAAAATACTAAGCTTTGAGTCTGACATTGACTTTTTTTAAAAATTTAAATTAATAGATCACAGTTGAAAACTTTGGTGCAACAGAAGTGAAAGAGCTGGTTCTAAATGGTGCAGACACAGCTGTTAACAAACAAAATCGGTAAGTGAATTATAGCAGCATCAGTGGGAGTGATTAAAATTGTAGGGCTTTTTTTTTTTTTTTCCCACCCCCGAGAAACATGTCACAACCCTTAGTTTTTACTCAGGTAAAACTTGGACTGTTTAATGAAGAACTAATATGCCTCTGCTCCTGAAATGCCCTTAAGACATCAGTAAAGGAATGAAAAGATCATAAATAAAAAAAAAAAAAAAAACAAAGAAAAGTGAGAGGAGATTGTAGCAAATGCAGTTTTGGAAGCCAGAAAATAGTGCTTAGTTAAGATTGCAAACCAGGGCTGGGGTTGTAGGTCAGTGGTAGAGCACTTCTTTCACATGTGTGAGGCCCTGGGTTCGATCCCCAGCACCACATAACAATCTACAACTAAAAAATAAAGATTGCAAACCCAGAAAGCTGTAATGTAGAATGGAGCAGAATTGCTAAGAAGACTACCAGTTCATATTGTAGAACAAAGGCCCAAGCACTAAGAGTAAAAAACATCCTTTTACAAAATGCATGGAGTTTGTAAACTATTTTTAAAAGAAGCAGTTAGAAACCTTTCCCTTAACACATCCGGTAACCTGGCAAATGTCCTTCTCTAGCTTAGGCAGGAGATTAGAAATATATCTTTTAGAGACATTCAACTGAAGGGACTGTGGTTTGAGATACCTAGGCATAGCTATGGGAAAGGAGCTGAACTGAAAATAGGGAGATGACGTGAAATTCTACAGCTCCCTCTTTCTTGACCCTTTGTATTAGAAGATCTTTTTCTGAAGAAACTGCCTATGTTTTATATGTGAATGGCTAGCCAGTGAGTAGACATTTAAGGAAGGACCAAAACAGTTAAAAAGAATGTCAAGGAACAGGAACAATGCAGAATAAAGAATAAACTTCAAAAGAAACTGAAGTCAGTATCTTCAAGGTGCCAACATCTAGATGGATTCTTTTAAAAATTGAGAGGAAAAATTTATTGGAAGAAATGGAATGAATGAAATTTGTCAAAGAAAATGGTACCCAGAAACTTCCCAGAACTGAAGTTTGGGAAGCCTTTCAAGATTGAAAGCAGGGGAAGTAGGAAAAAAAGACACATACCAAGGCAAAATATACAAACTAAATCCTTCCAGGGGAGAAAAAAAGCAGACAACATACAAAGAATTAGGAATCAGAATATCATCAGACTTGTAAGAACAACACTAGGAAGCTAGAAAATTTAAATTCTGGGAGAAAAAGCATTTTAATTCTGTATTCTGTCATTATATATAAACATTTTCATATGTGCACCTTCTCATAGAACCTACTTCTGATTCCTCCATCTCAGATATGTTGTACCAACCAAAATAAGTAATTAAACCAGGATAGAGGAAGGTACAGGATACAATATAAGAGAGAGGCAAAGAGGATTCTTTTGAAGGAACAAAAGCTGTGTAGAAGTTTCTCAAAGAGAAGAGTTTGAAGGAAATTAGGAGAAAAATCCAACTGATGCTACCTGATATATTTGAATGAGTATGGAGGAAATTGACAATTGTTTTGGGAGAAGTTAGGGATAAAGCAGCACATGAAGGAACACATTATAATTTTTGTTTGAAGAAAAGGTAAACACAGGGCCTGGGGTTATGGCTCAGCGGTAGAGCACTCAGCATGTGCAAGGCCCTGGGTTCGAGCCTCAGCACCACATATAAATAAATAAAATAAAGGTGTTGTGTCCAACTACAACTAAAACATTTTAAAAACTACATATAAAAAAAAGAAAAGGTAAACAGAATACCCTGCTGCTCAATTATGAATAATATTTGTAATTATAAAAGTGTTAATAGTGAATACTGAACCAAAATCATTATAAAATGAGAATTTGGGGGAGGAAAAATGAGAGCAGAGCAATTAAGTAAAAAGTAAATCTTTACCTTTCCTAATAGGTATTCAGTTCATTATATAACATTTAAGATTGAAAGATCAAAGAATAACACTAGAACTATGTTGGCAGATGCTTGAAGATAAATATCAAAAGGAATAGCAAGAAAGAGTTAACAAGGCCGATGTTGGCTTCAAATAGCAGGAATTTCTGGTAGATAAATGCAGGACAGAAAGCACTTTGTTTTCTTCTATTTTGTCTTTAGACAAAGCTAACAGTGGGTTTGGCTAGGGATATGATCCAAACATTGTAATCCTGTGTTGAGAGCCACAGCCAAAAGGGCCCCAGCAAACTTCCAGCTGGCTCCTCTGTGGTGATGCTCATTGGGCTGTTTCCCTGCCCTTTCAGACCACGGAGCTGCTCATTGGGGGACTCTTTTGGCTCCGCCCACGCAGCCCGGCCAATCGGCCTTAAGAGCAGGAGGAGTGGGGGGTAGAGAGGCTTGTGGGAAGTCCGTGGTGGCAGTTGGGCTCTGAGGGAATTCCTGAAGAGCTTGTGTGGTGCATGTGTGTTCTAAAAATAAAGTTCGTCTCTGCTTGATAAGTGGCTAGTGAATTGTGCCCAGCCAGACTGCGGCAATCCTGATTTGATTACTTAGAAGCTATATGACTTTAAATAGATAGTTGATATCTCCATGCCTCAGTCTTCTTTTCTGTAAAATAGAATACTCAATTATATGTACTTCATGGGGTTATTTTGAGGTTTGGGTGAGGCAATAATTTTAAGATAGGACCTATCTAGCACATGTATGTGCTCAGTAAATGTTGGCTATTAGAATTATTACTACCAATAATAAACTATGCATATGTCTTACCTTGTAAAATAAAACTGTTGTTAAAATTAATTAAAAATTTGGAAGCACTTCTAGCTTTTTTTTTTAGGTTTTTGAAAAACTTTGGTTTAGATTTTTTTTTCCTGCTTTTAAAAAGTTCCTGAAAATTATTTCATTTATATTATTGAGAAATTATTTTAAGAATTTTGACAAAAAGTATGTAAAATTATTTAGCCTTTTGTGCTTGAGGGTGTAATTAGTATAGATGAAATTTAACTTTCTAAATGGATGGATTGTAAAATTATGCCTTACCTAATTAACTTTTTTCTCATCTGACTCTAATATTGTATCCTATTGGTTTTTCCTTAGGCCCACCAGGTTTTTATTTTACAATGGCCTCCTTTAGCCAGTTTTTCTGCTACTTATAAATTTAGTTTGGGATTACTTTTATAACTGGGTAAGAATATTTGTAGATGCTTAAATTTACTCATATTTCCATTTACAGAAACACTATTATTTGCAAGACAAGGATATGAAATACTGAAATCATTCTCCAGTGCCTGTTCTCATTATTTGTTTAACTGAATTGCTTCATAAAAATGTTTGTGAATAGCAAAACAAAACAAATTGATTAAAATTTTTTGTTATTCTAGTTACTGGGTAAAGAAGTTTCCCTTTTTTCTGTACAGTATTTTTTGTATCCTAAGAGACAGAAGACAATCAACTGTGTATGTGTGTCTGTATACTGCACATACATTTAAAGAAAAATAAACTTATAGTCTTTTAATAATTATCCTAAAAGAATATTTAATACCTGCTACTTGGTGGTTGTTTTTGAAAATAAGTTTTTGTTCAGATTCCTTGGAGTCCAAGGAGAAAGACTCCTCTGTCAAATAATCTGAGTCCCAAAGCTCTCATTTTTTCGCCACACAATATTTGTAACAGATCACTGTTTTAGGAATGCATGTGAGGTGATACTACAAATTTTCATTAATTTGTGACTTTTGAAATTATTTTTTTAGCCATTTATATCATTCTGTTCATTAGCAAATGATATTTTTCTATTAGGAATAGTCTAAGAACTATGAATGCTTCATGGGTACATCTTAATTTTAATAGATTTATTTATAATAACTTTGTCCCCTTTGAGTCAGTCCTGTTCTTATTTTTTCTGTTTTATATAGTTAAGTAGCAAAAGGCATAGGAGCACAGTTTTAATTAGACTATATTATATGTTCTACATAAGTGATTTTTATGCATGTATGTATATTTTTATTTCTAGGCAGGAGTTTGTTGATGCTTATGTGGATTACATATTCAATAAATCAGTGGCTTCCTTATTTGATGCCTTTCACGCTGGCTTTCATAAGGTCTGTGGAGGAAAAGTTCTTCTGCTTTTCCAGCCTAATGAACTACAATCAATGGTTATTGGAAATACAAATTATGATTGGAAAGAACTGGAAAAGGTAGGAAAAAACCAAATCTATGACATTATTTAAATGGAAAGACCAAGACCATGGCTTATTGGTAGAAGTCCTGCCCTTTTAGTTTCCATTTTTATACAATTACTTCATTTTTATAGGGACACTCTACTATTTTTGCTCCATAATGAATATTGAACTGTTTTTGAATTGAGGGTAGCAGTTTTATATTTTGTGGGTTTGGTGGTAGAGATAGAGAAAAATGTCATCTGGACCACAGGCAGAATAGAAGACCCAGGCAAAATGGTGGGTTTTCATTCTGCCTCAGTCTCTGTAAACCGTTGTGAAAAGCATTTGCAATGCATAAGATTTTTTCTCTGATTAATCTCAGTGTTTAATTTTTTGCAGAGAAATAATGAGTATGATCTTCATTTCTGGTGCCTTATCTTTAGGGAGAAAATTAGGAAAGTTTAATTTTCTTCTCTAAGTAATTCTCAAGTATTTCTTCAGTTAACATTTAGTAAAATTGCTAGATTAGGTCAGCTTTAAGAAATAAGGTTATGGGCTGGGGTTGTGGCTCAGTGGTGGAGTGCTCGCCTAGCATGTGTGAGGCTCTGGGTTCAATCTTCAGCACCACATAAAAATAAATAAATAAAGATTATGTCCAACTATAACTAAAAATTTTAAAAAACAAAATAAGGTTAACAATCATTTTTCTAATTAATATAGCCTCCTCTGATATAATTTTTGCAGTTTGGCAGTTAACACGTATTTGCTATATGATCTAGCAATCCTAATCCCAAGTATTATGTTCATCTAAAAATCTGTAAATGAAGAGGGAAGTAGGGAATTCTTGTTTAATGGTCACACAGAGTTTCAGTTTTAAAAGATGAAAAGAATTTTAGATATGGATGGTGGTGGTGATTGCACAACAGTGTGAATTACTCAATGTTACTGAACTGTATATTTACAGATGTTTAAGATGCAAATGGATACGTGCATTTCTTACAGTTTTAAAATATATGGTTTTTTTTAACTCAGTTAAAAAAATGGGAAGATAGTTTAGCCCAGGAAATCAGCATTCCCCCATACAATTTAGAGGTATAAGAGTGATCTTCAGTCATCCACCTCTCTTTCTTCATCCCCACTGACATGTTCATAATGTAACTTCAAACAAGTTAATAAATTTAACATCACTTAGAAATCAAGTTATTTTCTCAAATTGTTTGGAAGTACATTAATTATTTTGCACATTTGGATAATTATTTTGCACCATTTGAGATAGTCATAGCTACAAATAGCAAGAGCCCAAAATTCAAGAAACCCATTAGCAAATATTTATTCAGCCTCTAATGAGGTCCTATGTAAGAGATTGGGGAGATGATAGTCAATAAGATTGAGACATAGTCTTTGCCCTCTGATAAGGAAGCTAACTACTTTTAATTGAGTTGTGATGAATACAAGGGGAGAGTAAGGGTTTAGTGAATAGCACATACGGAGGAACTTAACCATGCTTGTTAAATGTAGAAAAGAGTCTCATTAGATGGGAAATTCTGCAAGGTAAGTCAGGACTTCATTCACTGGAATTTCCCCACAGCCCAAAACTTTTAATAAACTCATTATAAATCAGTTGAATAAATCAGTGATTGAACTAGGTGACATTTTAATCTGAGCCCTAAAAAATAAGTAGAAATTAGCTTGTTAAAGAAGTCTTTTCTATATTGCCTATGCCTAAGGGAACAGTATGTCCAAAAATAACATTTGTCAGGCATGGTGGCACATGCCTATAATCCTAGAGACTTGGGAGGCTAAGGCAGCAGGAGGGTTGCAAGTTCAAAGCCAGACTCAGCAACTTATTGAGACCCTGTATTAAAATAAAAAAGGACTTGGGTCGTGGCTCGGTGGTTAAGTACCTGTGGGTTCAATCCCTATTATTTAAAAAAGAAAAAAACCTTGAAAACAAGAACAGAGAAAACATTATTTTACATAGTTTGTGTCAGGAATGGATTAGCTAGGTAGTTTGGCTCCAGGATTTCTGATGATGGTATAGTCACAATATTGACTGGCGCCACTGCCATCCAAAGGCTTGATAAAGGATATTCATTTCAACAAGGATACATAGTCATATATGGCTGTTGGCACCATAATGATGTCTGTCCATAGTAGGGCTATTTGAGTGTCTTCACGAAATGTCCCCCCATAAGTGTGATCTGAAAGAGTGACTGTAGCCACAGAGGGTTATTTTTATTGTTTATGATCTAACCTGATAAGTCATACATTTTTCATATCAAGTTCCCTAATGATTACATAGGTCAGGCCCATTCAATGTGGAATGTGGTAGTACACAAGAACACGAATACCAGGAGGCTTATTGAGGACCATCCTTGAAACTACCACAGAAAATTATTAGTGTTGCTCTTAGTAGCATTTTTGTAAAGGAAGAATACAATGTAAAAATAACATGACTTCTATTCAGGAGTAAAAGAAAATTTTTTAATTACAGGTAATTAAAAAATTTTTTAATTATAGGTAATTTCCATGTTGGAAATTCAATAATCCTTGAACATTATTTTCGTATTTCTAGTTTATCCTTATTCACATAATTACTTACAAAGATTATAGTCCTATCTTGTTTTTGGAAAAGGTTTCTGGTGGTTCATCTGTTTTTCTCTTTCTCCTGGAATATAAGAGTGTCAAATTGCAAAATGCCCAGGAAATGTTAGGTAATCATCTGCATTGCACATTTCAGATTCCTGGACCATGGTGTCTTTATGGGCTAAGGAATTCAATTTGCCAAATTAAGACAAAACTAATATTCCTTAATCCTAATAAGAGGTTATATTGTTTTTAGAATACAGAATACAAAGGGGAGTATTGGGCAGAACATCCTACGATAAAAATTTTTTGGGAAGTATTTCATGAATTACCATTGGAAAAGAAAAAACAATTTCTGTGTAAGTATTTCTAGTTTCATATTTTATGAGGTGGGAATCTTAATATTAAACTAATTCTCATAGAATATTGACTGATTCTCTTTGGATTAGATTTTTTTCATAGTATTTTTCTAAAAATCTTAAATTGGAATAATTTTTACTTTAAAATATGAACTATCATCTTAATTGCTTGTTTTCTTTTATCTCAAAGGCCAAGTTCAGTTTGCCTCCAAAATATTGTTGGTTTTTAGAAAAAAAAACAGGAATTGGGGCTGGGGTTATGGCTTAGAGGCAGAGCACTTGTCTATCTCTTGCACATGTGAGGCACTGGGCTTCGTCCTCAGCACCACCATATAAAAATAAATAAACAAAATAAAAGACATTGTGTCCATCTATAACTAAAATTTAAAAATAAAAACCAGGAATCAAAATAAACTGGGATTGTAGAATCCTTTTAGATTTCTAAAAAGATCTTTAGACAATCTAGCTCTTTTCTATGTTTCCTCTTTTCTTTTTCTCTTTGATTCCACATTTCTGGGAATTTCTGTAGAAAGTATCTTTTTTTTTTTTTCTTTCTCCAGACCTTAGTTCCTTCATCTACAGCCTCATGTCTGTTGTGTTTTTCATCTCGTTAAAATCTGAGTCCAATTGAAGTTTGACCTTTTTCGGGGGGAGTAGTACTGGGGATTGAATCCCCGGGCACTTTACCACTGAGGTACATCCTTATCTCTTCTTATTTTTTTGAGACAGAGTCTTGCTAAGTTGTTGAGGGTTTTGCTAAATTGCCAAGTCTAGCCTCAAACTTTGGTGATCCTTCTGCCTGCCTCAGTCTCTCAAGTCGTTGGGATTACAAGTGTGCACCACTGTGCCCGGCCCTATTTTAAAAAGTTGTCAGAATTTATGTTCTCAATCAGTGACATTCCTTTAGTATTCCCTGCTATTGCCAAGAACATTTTGGCTATCTTTTCTTGATATCTTTTCTTTTCTTGAGAATTGCCAAATATCAGGATGAATCTTGCTTGATGCATCCTGTATCATAAGGATAGTAAATTATTATTCTTTGGAAAAACAATTTGAGTTTTGGCTCACTGTTAACAATTTTCTATCAAAAGTAACAGGAACAAATAGAGAAGGGTATATGTTTTTGTTTTAACTGCGTTTTGGGCTGGGCCTGGGGCTCAGCGGTAGCACACTTGCCTGGCATGTGTGAGGCGCTAGGTTCCATTCTCAGCACCAAACATAGACAAACAAATAAAGGTCTATCAACAACTTTAAAAATATATTTTTTAAAAAACCTGCATTTTTATTTGGCTTTTTAACTAGTTCTAAATGGCTCTTCCCAAAAGAAGGTCAGTAACAGTAGTCATTAATGTTTCAAAGAATGTCAGTAGTAGTAGTCATTAATTCATCAAATGTTTATTGAACACTTTCTGTATACCAGTATTAAGATTATACTTTTAAAGGAAAAAAAAGTGTATAGGTGGGTAATTAGTATGCATTTTGAAAATCTTCCACAAATTCTGGAAGCAGATGTTCACATAAAGTTGTGCTATAGAACTGCACTAGGTATTCTTAGCTACTATATGCTGTTGTGTGAATGATTTTTTCCCCCCCGGCAGTGTTTTTGACAGGTAGCGATCGCATTCCTATTCTTGGTATGAAGAGTCTGAAACTAGTCATCCAGTCAACAGGAGGTGGTGAGGAATATCTCCCAGTTTCCCACACCTGTTTTAATCTTCTAGATCTTCCAAAATATTCAGAAAAAGAAACTCTACGCCGTAAACTGATCCAAGCTATTGATCACAATGAAGGCTTCAGTTTAATATAACTTCAGAGTATTTAGTTTAGTGCATAAGCATTAAACTACTTGTGTTTTTCTTGTGGTGATGAATTCAGCAAAGTGTCAGGTACTATTATAATTCCTACTTGCAAAATGTTTAATGCTATGAGTATTCATGAAAGCCAAAAAATATTAAAAGAAAAATGAACTGTTAATATTAAACTTATTGTACAGAACCATGAATTTTTCCCCATCTTCCTCATGAACATACAAATATTGTGAATACATTAAAGTTTTACTAACATAAATTTTAAGAGTTTGCATATTTCAAGAATGATCTGTGAGTGCATGGAAATGTTGCTTAATTTTTCTTCAATCACTGGGTGGAAAGCCTTTAACTTTGGCCTGAAATAGTCATTTGATTATTTTTCCATTTTTGTAAATAATGTTAAGTTTTGTAATAAAATAGTTATGTTCTGATACCAGTACAGTTTCTATGGTTGTAATTGAACTGAGCTGACTCTTAAGGGTTAAAAATTATGAATTAATCTTATCTGAGCTGGGCATATATATAACTCAGTGTTAGAGCACTTGCCTAGCATGTGTGAGGCCCTAGGTTCCATCGCCATTACACTTTTTTTTTTTTTAAAGCATGTTTCTAACACAGTGTGATTTTTTTTTTTCCCTAGAATAAATGTATGTGCAAACTTGAGTTTACAGATAGGAGTTATACTAAAAAACTTGTAGTTCGCCCTCTTTTGTGAATCTTGAGATGCTGATAGATGGGAGGTTATCAAAAAGCTTATTTATATTTAGAAATGGAAGAACTTTGTCTCTATAGTTGCCATAGAGAAACTTTGGCTAGTAAGAAAACCAGTCACTGGATTTTTAGCTTCCAAAATTATTGATTCTGTGGGTTAGTATTTAGTCAGAATTTTTAGTACTTAAGAACTATTTCCTTGAATTTTCAGAAACAAATCTTTTTATGGTGCTGATGCTTAGTTATCTCATGTCATTAAATTGTAAAAGCAAGTTGAGTTGATGCAATACATGTGACTTTCTGCTATAATGCAAATATTTATTTTTTAAATTTATAGAAATATGCCGTGAAAACTGTTTAATAAAGAATTTATTGGTTTGATATTTAAACTTTCAGTGGTTCTCGTAAGATTCAAAATTCTTCAAAAAGTGGGCTCTCTGGGAGTTTATTACATTTGAATTGTTCCTATTCCTTTATATTTGTTTGATAGAGGTCCAGTCTCTTTATAATTCCAAAATAAAAAAACCCTGAAATTTTTTTTTTTATTTTAATATTTATTTTTAATATTTGGCGGACACATCTTTGTCTGTATGTGGTGCTGAGGATCGAACCCGGGCCACACGCATGCCAGGTGAGCGCGCTACCGCTTGAGCCACATCCCCAGCCCCTGAAATTTTTTTTTACATTTTATAACAGACCTAATCAGAACTGTTGGCTATTTATACTATTCACCAATTGGGACTAGGAACCCCTGCAGAGTACTGCATATTTGCTAAAATTCATAATTCCAAAATACAAACAAGCACAAGGGCTTCGTTAAGGAATCACAGACCCGTACTTTTCAGAAGTTTAACTTAAAAAAAACAAAAACATAAAAAATTATAGGCGATTTTTATAGGTAAAGCACTGAAAAACAATATTCTTAAGGTGATTTCCTTGAAATGGCATTCTTTCCTATGGGAATTTTTCCATGTACCTGGTAATATTACCATTTCTCTGCACCCATTCCTTGAGGGTGGTGATTTTCCAAATGCAAAGTATGTGTCAGGTGCTTTTTTCATTAGTAACCTTTGTATGCTATGAAGCTCATCTGTGAAAAAGCAGCCACTTTGGATTAACACGGAGTTCTGTATCAAGAACATTGCAGTTTATCTGTGATCACACCTGTACAAAGCTTAACTTGGGTAAGTGATAACTTTTTTCTCCCTCAGTTACAGTCTATAATATAGCAGCTTTAACAACAAGAGATTCATGATTAAATAATATGCCATTGAAGATTTTTCAAATTGCTGTTTGTTTTATAAAATTAGGAAAAATCTCCTTTGCTTTGTAAATCAGAGTAGCAGGTAGGTAAATACTGAATTTGTTGTCATAGACTGGTTATTGAGTTAGCTAAACTTGAAAATACTTTTCTCTCTACACAGATGTCAGGGTGGTAGCCTTCTTACAGGATCCATTTATATAGTTTGTAGTATCAATGTTTCCTAACAGATTTTTGCCCTTATAGATTTTTACTGTTTAGTTTAGCAAAAGGTCCAGAATCAAAGTGTAATTATACCATGAAGAGCATGGGTAAACTTGTCTGAAGGCAAGGTCGAATATTTCCTCTTCTGAGCCCCCTCCCCAGCCCTTGTGCATTTTGGCCATCCAAAGCTCCTTGTGATAGTTTCACTCACCTCCTCTGCTAAAGAATTCACATATCCTTAGCTCCTTGCGCTTGGCAGTGTTTGCTTATAAGCCCAAACCTCTCCCTTCCCTGGTGCTGAGAATTGAACCCAGTGCTTCACACATGCTAGGCAAGTACTCTACCACTGAGCCACAGTCCCAACTCTCAAATATTTCAGAAAACAAATGGAGCAGACAGGCTTATTTTGTGAGAATATTTCCTTTTCAGACTGACCTTAGAAAGAGTGTTAAAAGTCAGAAAGGCTGGGGTAGGGCCATAGCTCAGTGGTATAGTACTTTCCTAGCATGATTGTATGAGGCACTGGGTTTGATTCTCAGCACTGCACTGTTTGTAAATAAAAAACTTTATTATAAACAATAACTTGATTTTTTAATGTCAGTTCTATTTCTTTGTTTCTCAAACCTGACTATACTTTTGAACTACCTGGGGGTGCTTTTTAGTACAAGCCCTGCTTTGTGCCAGTTAAATATGTATTCATATTCCTAAGAGGGGAGGCGTTCTAAACTTCCTCAGGTGAGTATTAATTACCAGTCTAAAAAGGAGACCATTTCTTCATCATTGAAGTATCCTACTTTGAGTTTAAGGCTGAGTGGCTTATTTAGATCTTTGTCCATTTGGTGTACACACACTCCTAGCTTATAGGTTTAGGAGTTTAAGAAAAACAAAAATCTGTCGTATTTCATTCAAAATAGGGTATTACTATCAAGTGAAAGAGTATATACAGAAACTAAAATAGCTGTATAGTGTTGAGTAACAGCTTAAACTAGGTATTGCTAAGTCATTGATACTTTCCAATCTGTGCGTATGTGGAATGTCAGGGATTAATTGGGGATTAAAGCTAATTTCTCTAGGGCTGACAGAACAAGGGCACTATTTTTGTTAAATCTGCCTAGCAAGTTGTCTGGGGAGGAAGGTATGACACCTGAGAACAGGAAACTGCCAGTCAAGTCTTTATTCATTCCATACATTCTAATGTGCATTTTTCAGCCTCTTAAATTTAAGTACTATCTCAAAAACTTATAATGGATTGGACTAAGAAGGTTCTGTGGTAAGCCTCAAAAGTTGATGTGGGCTATTGGGCATGATGTCATATGCCTGGAATCC
Organism: Marmota marmota marmota; assembly: GCF_001458135.2. Lineage (NCBI taxonomy): Eukaryota > Metazoa > Chordata > Mammalia > Rodentia > Sciuridae > Marmota > Marmota marmota. The sequence goes on from NW_025999862.1 coordinate 4,851,670, forward strand.
CACTTGGAAGCTAAGGCAGCTTTTGAAGGATAACCTTGAGCCTAGGAGTTTTTTAGGACAAACCACTTCTTGGGGAGGCGGTAACTGGGGATTGAATCCAGGGGCACTCGACCACTGAGTCGGGTTCACACACACCTCACTTTTGCTTTTGAACTCTCAATTCTCCTGCCTCACAAGCTGCTGGGATTACAGGTCTGTGCCACCACTATGCCTTAGACAACAGTTGAAATACTAACTTTTGGTGATAGTACAATCAAGCACAATCAGTATGGGGCTCAGTCAGACCTTTATAAATTGGCAGGCACCATCTAATAAATACAGTCCTCAAAGCTGTATAAATCCTGCAAAATTTAAAAATGTTATATAACTTATAAACAATGTAAATTAACAGGAAAAAAGTCAAATGACAATTTTAATAGACTTTAAAACAGTGTACAAGTATAAAACACTGGTTTTGTATTTCAAAAGTTGGAGGAAGATATCCAGTCATTAAACAGTCTACAAAACATATGCCAGTAGATTACATAAAAGACTATGTACAATATAAAAAGAGCTGAAAACAGTCTTCACTGTAAAAATAATTTAAAACAAATTTTTCAATTTAAAATATCATCTATAGCACAAACACATCATGCAAATGGAAAACTAAATATACTGCATTCTTTAATGTAGCCAAATAAGTTCAGATTGAGACATCTTTTAGGTAGGGAAATGGCCATTCAATATAATTTTCTACTCTGGCAGTAATGGTCCTAGCTGGGTATTTTTTTCATAAAGAACAGCTATGTTTCAAACCCTCTTTATTGTAATAAATACTAAACCAACATAAGAATATAATTTGGGGGTAATGTTCAAAAAAAGGTCTGGAAAATAAATGTTTTCTGTGACTTTATAAAATAGGAGAAGCTTCTGTAGTTGAAAAGTTGATCTCTAGTTTTAAGGCAGGCTAAGCTTTTAAATAATGTTAACTAGTTTTTCATTCATTAACTATTCTGCTATTACAAGTTAAAGGTTCCTCCCCATAATACCAGGCTAGCAGTTTGGTATTTGTTACACCAAATCCTCCCAACAGGAGACATGTACTTTCTGGCTGAGTTGTTATTAACATCTTATTACTTTGGAACTGTAATCAGGGACCTGTTGTTTTCTTCATTAATGGAAAAACAGCAGTCCAGAATATTACACTCTTCCCAGTAGAAGTACCATTATTACAGATTCAGAAAGGCTTTGCATATTCACATCTTGGCAGTTTAATACTTGTGGAAAAGGATCAATGCAAGCTCTACCACAGTGATAGGTACTTAAACAACAATGGCAAATATTTCAAAACTAAGGAGATCCAGGCAGGCACTATTGTTTCTAGAGCAACTGAAACATTTCCAAAGCATTCACTTGTTTTTTTTTTTAGGTTAGTTTTATGAGCCAATATAGACGTCACTACATGTCTGTAGGAAGTACAAAAGCCATCTTCAATTGAACAATAAATACAATACTCCTGAAACTCTTAGCACCAAAGTCTTACTTTGAAAAAGTAATGACAACTGAGTGCTCTCCCGAATATTTCTGACTTTCTACTTACATTGCATGTCATTTTTAATTTTAAAAAAGTTAGCTGCCATAAGTCTTGGAAAATGCCAGTGTTTAAAAATAGGTAATTGTGCTAAAGAATCAAAAGATCAGCAGAACAGATATTTTGAGGACTTCAAACCATTCAATGTTACAAAGAAAAGTGTGAAATAACCATTCTTTGGTCTAGATAAGCTGTTCCCTTTACATTAATTTAACATTCCAATGGCTTTTTGAAAACTTTAAAATGTTGAAACTCACTAGGCAAAAACAAAATTATACATACATACATACAGATGTATCATACAAATGAAACTTTAAAAGAAAAGTCATGACCAACAGCTGACTAAAGATACTTAGTACCTTTCTTTAAAAAGTTAGTGTTGAGTGTACAAGTACAGGAATGGAAGTTAAAAAATTATCCATGAAAAAAACAATCTACTTGACCAGTCTATATAAATATTACACCTTCTGTTTGCTCTATTGAGTTCACAAGTAAACATTCATTTTGACATGCTAAAGTTCCTAATGCTGGTGGAACAATTCCTGTACCTGGACAATTATTACATTATGATTTGTTTGCTGGATAGTTAATGTCTGTTACTTCCTGTTTTATGGATATAGCTTCATTAACTGCCTCTCGATCGCCTCCATCAGCTGCAAATCCAGTTCCTCCAGCTCTTTCCGGAACATCAGCATCATCTTCCAGGCCATTGTAGAATTCTTCAATTTCACTTTCATCTTCCATGGGTTCTTCTAAACTTGGACTCTGACATGTACCACTATCACTGTTACTGCCACAAGAACTAGAGGATAAGACGTCATCTTCAGAGTCTGAATATACTTCAGCGCCATGGAAAATGTAACGATTTGGTGGTAAAAACAGATATTGATTACCTGAAATATAGTAATAAATGAAATGTTAGACTTAATTCAGTCTAGTTGGACAGTCTGGAGTCCAGTGTAGGTTCTATCTGCCTTTTATCACTAGACATTAATTTTGTTTTAAAGCAAGAACTGTGAGTCCTGGATTGAAATATTAGTTCTTTGTACAGGTAGCTGTTTCCTCGTGTGGAGAATGAAATAATTTTAATCCTGATTTAAAAATGAAGAGAGAGAAATCATTCAACAATTCTTTTTTAAGAAATTTGAAATTAGATACCCAATTCAAATTCATTAAATAAAATTTCTCTAAAGCACGTTTTAGAAGTATTTCATCTAACATTTCCATTTATCTTTTTTCCAGCTTGCTACTTAATATACTGTGAATATCTTCATCTCCCCACCATTCAGAATGCAGTTTTTAGATACTGGCATCGATAGCCCCACCGCCCACTCTAAGAAACCTGTACTTTTTTTTTTAGTGCTCAGGATTGAACCCAGGGCCCCCAGAATCTCAGAGTCCTGTAGATATAGGTTAATGACGACAAGAAGAAGCTCATTTCCTCCCCTTAAGCCATGGACACTAGGTCAAGAAGAACTCCTTAAGATGTGTGTGGGTTTTTGGTTTTTATTTTGTTTGGAGATGGACAGAATGACTTTTTATATGGTGCTAAGGCTCTAACCCAGTGCTTCTGCTAGGCAAATGCTGCTCTGTCACTGAACCATAATCCAAAACTGATGTGACAGTCTGCTACATATTGTGAAAAACACTTATTTCAAAGCACAGTTAGAAACTAAGACATCAGTATTAATTTTCATGGTTGGAGTAGGAAGTCAAGTACTTTTATTCCAGTGGCAAGACAGAAAACCCCTAGCAGCACTTGGGTCATGTTCAGTGTTTAAAAAGAAGCATTTTATGTGCAAAAGGAGGCTTTTGTCTGCTCTTGTGAATTAAATGGTAGGAAACAAGGAGCCTTTAAATGGGTCCCAGCATATGATTATATTACACTTTTGTTTCTATAATTTTAGCTCATGATTTAAAAACATTATATTCTGCCCTAGCCTCACTGAAGAATTGGGGAAGTACTAGTTACCAAGACTCATACTTGATTTTACTCTAATCAAGTATAATTCCTGGGCAAAGAGTTATGTATGACCAAGAATCTGACAAAAGATCTTCAAGGAAAATTCCAGTACTAGACTTCTATTTTAATACTCTACTAAAAAATTAGCCTTCTAGCCGGTGTGGTAGCACACGCCTGTAATCCTAGTAGGTAGGTAGGCTGAGATAGGAGGATCTCAGTTCAGCAACTCAGTGAGACCCTGTCTCTAAAAGGGCTGAGGATATGGCTCCTTGGTTAAGCACCCCTGGGTTCAATCCCCTGGTATAACCTAGTCTCCAAGTAGAACCTACTTCTTGTACCCACTAGTCAACTCTGATCTGCCTCAGCATCATTTATAACTTATAGGGAAAAGGCCCCAAAACAACTTCAGGTGAACTAAAAATTTACATACGACTAGAACACTTAATCTCCATACCATCAACAAGTTTTATGTAAACGTGTATTATGTTTGAAGGTGTGCAAAACTGTTAGGCCTAAGTTAAAGCAAATATCTATTTTTACATTGATTAAATTATGACCTTCCCATGTGTGCTGCTTCTACTAAAACATCACCCTTCAAAAAGCAGCTTTTCTCACTTGTGTTAATACTAATTGATATTCTGCATATATCAAAAGGATAGATGCTATTCCTGATATTCAGTGGAGAAGAATCATGATATGTTTTCCAGATCTGAGACTGTACATTGTAGTGGTTAAGAGAACAGCCTCTGAGGTAAAAGACCTGGAATACAATCTGGCTCTGTGTGCACTTCCTAGTTGTTACCTTGTATGATGTTGCACATAATCCTCTTGGTCTTCCATTTTCCCACCTGAAACAGGGAAGTAATAATACTTCCTACCTCATGTGTTAGTTTAAAATTAAATGTTAGATATGTGTATGAAGTTACTGACCCACATTAAGCATACAAACAAATCATTTCTACCAGTTAAGAGTTTTCAGTGGCAGAGTATATAATATAAACCTATTCTCAATATTTATCTTCCATTTTTCTTCCCATCCCCTGGAGAAACAACATATAGCATACCATTAAAAGCAAACACTCTTCACTCTTTCCTGTATTATGTAAGATACCACTACATTTACCCATCTGACTTCTGAACTTCACACAATTTTCAATTCAACTATGGAAAGCTACCCAAATCAGGGCTGGGGATTCAGCTCAGCAGCGAAACACTTGGAGCTTCCCCAATCAACTAACCTGCCCAAACTGCTAGTTTGTCCCACCAAAAAAAAAAAAGTTTTATAATAATCATACTTTCCAACAAAATTTCTTACCATCAAGCCGCTTACTAATCTGTTCTTTTGCAAGTCTGTTGGGCCAGCACTTTCTCACTGTTTCAGCAACTGAAGTTCTTTCACCTTTCTCACCAGTATTGGAACCAACATCTTTCAAATCTGGATTTTCCACATTAACACACTCAACATTTCTAGTAGAAGTCTGTACTTCCTGTGATTTTTCTTCCACACAACTCTTTGATTCAGATACATCCAAATCATCATTAGTCTTCGCTGTTTGGTTTAAAAGTGTAACAATCACTGAAGAATCTGGTGGTGAAGTTCTTTCTGGTGAACTTGATTCTTCTGAAATATTTAGAGGTGTTGGTGGTAACTCTGATAAATGGACCAACTCTTTTTGTGTTCGTGGAGGTTTTTCGGTAATTTCTGAAAGCTTTACAGGGTTACAGCAAAGTTTGGCGTATTCACCACCTAACCTATGACACAATTCATTAATTATGACATCACAGTCTCCAAGAAGTTCTACATCAAAATGCAGATGAGGCAGAGGTTCCCTATTAATTAATATCTGAGGCACTTCGTGTGGTATGGAACCTAAAAACAGGGTAAAAAGAAAGGAATTGAAGGTGAGCTAATAAAATCATAACAAATGCATCCTGCAAAAAAAAAAAAAAAAAGCCTGAATTCCAAATAAAAAAAAAGATACCCTCCACTGATACTTGAAAAGTCATTAAGTCATTACATTTCATCAAAAAGCTATCGAGGGGCTGGGGTTGTGGCTTAGCAGTAGAGCACTTCAAGAGCCTTAGTTCAATCCTCAGCACCACATTAAAATAAAAGTATTGTGTCCAACTAAAAAGTAAAAAAAGATATCGAACAAGTGAGAAGCATTAAAGCATCCCAGTTTCTGATCTTGCCAGGTTGGTTACCTCTGAGCAATCTTGTAACTTTCCATTCTGACCTCAATTTCCTTCTCTGTAGAGAATGGGAATAATGTCATTACTTAATTCTTGGCACACAGGTGTTTAGGTTACCGTTGTACTGAAGTAGCTCTTGATACAAAGGTTAAAAGCCATACAGACATATTCTACACTACTTACCAGAAACTTTTTTTACATTTTCAAAAAACCATATTTGCCTATTACCAACACTACTCTGTTACCCCACAGGCACAAGCCTGTAATCCTAGCATCTTGGTAGGCTGAGACAGGAGAATTCCAAGTTCAAAGCCAGCCTCAGCAATTCAACAAGGCCCTAAACAATTTAGTAAGACCCTATTTCACTAAATTTAAAAAAGTGGGACTGAGGGCTAGGGTTATAGCTCAGTGGTAGAGTGCTCATCTTGCATATGGAAGGCAGTGGGCTTGGTCCTCAGCACCACATAAAAATAAACATTAAAAAAAAAAAAAAAAAAAGC
>NW_025999862.1:4861668-4866027 GCF_001458135.2 Marmota marmota marmota
CCAAAAAAAAAAAAAAAAAAAAACTAGACACAACCATACATCCATCAATAGGGAACTGGTTGTGTAAATATAGCATATCCATAACAGTGGAATATGCAGCCATAAAAAATGAGGGAGACCTAGATGCACTGACCTGGAAAATGGCCCATAACATGTAGGGAAAAAAAAAAAAAAAAAAGTTAGTCACCAGTGTGTGTAGTTTTGTTGTTAACTAAACAAAAATGGAAATTTATGTATATACAGATAGGTCCATAAGAACAAGCCAGGAAGAATACAAACAAGTTGTAAATAGAGTTGGGGTAATTTTCAACTTCTGACATTATACCAAAAACGTTTAATCATGAGATTACAGATAACTACTTTTTACCTATTTCACATCTCAAATTTTAAAAACACTTTGCCATTCAACAAAAGAATACCTTCTAGATAAAACTTAATACACTTTTCCCATGATGGTAAGTATATGTATATGTCCATATGCTGCTAAAAATCTATTACACAAAAATCCAAAATTTTTGCCTTTCAAACGTTTCAAAAAAAAATTCAAGAATAACTCTTTGCAAAGAAAGAAATGAATAATTGCAATTTAAAAAAACAGAAAATGCATAAGAAGTAGCAGCAAAAGAGTTTATTAATAGAAGACTAAATATAATGGTATAGCACAACTCAGTACTGAGTTGTGCTATACCATCATCTCCTACCCAGGATACTTTGTTTTATTGCCTTTACACTCAGAAAATTAAATATTGTAGCACTAAAGTACCTTCTGGGAAGATCTTTTAGCATATTTTGACCAATATTAGAAAAAGGCTAGGAACAGATAAAATAGAATCTCTATAAAGAAGTAGGCAGATTGATAAAAGCATGCCAAACACAGAACAGGAAGGACGACTAACTCCAGGGCACAGTCAGAAGACAGGAGTATCTATCCTCCTTGAATTAACTACATGTCTTAACTGTTCTCTTTCAAACGTGAGAGTAAGGAATGCAATAATGTATGGAATGCTAGATTTCACGTATATGCTAGTTTCCCCTTCTTGTCCAACCTGTTCAAGATAGTTTTTAGCCCTTAAAGTTATGAATCAATTCCTATTACTAAGGATAATTTATGAAAAACTTTTATTTTATAATCCTACATTTTACATGTGAAAACCTAAATGATGAGTCTTAGCTTTATTTTCTTTCTAATATTAAGAGGACCATGTCAATTTAAATATAGTATCCAACTATAAAGAATGTAATCAAATTATTCAGGACTATTTTAACAGAAACCAGTTCTAAGATAAGACTCTTAATTTGAGAAGTTTGCTGAAAACTAAATGGTCTATAATTTTTAGATAGGATACGGATTAACTCTTTCACATTAGAAGTATTATATGATAGCCAGCCTTGTTCTAAGCAAGTCCTTTTAAGGAACCAGTCATGAGGGTTGGGCCACTCTTGAGGAGATCAAAGGTTTAAGGTAAAAAAGGGAGCCTTCCACACAGCTGTGTATGAAAAGACACAAATAACCCAGGATTAGCCACCAACCAATGTGGTCAAAGCTAAAGCTCAGAACTACCTATGGAATCTCAGCGTTTTCCTGAGAAAATAATGGCTTTTCTCCAGTGATGCTCTCTGCTTTTAACCTCAGGTTTCTAACAATACAAATAAAAGATCCTAAAAACACAACTGTAATCACGGCCCCTGAAAACTAAAAAGACTCTTCGAAGTCTTAAGAGTTTATCAATCAGAGGAAGGCACATTGTTGAAAGAGAAGTAAAAAAGATTAAAGTGGTAACACCATCATCTACTTCTTTCCTTACCATTCGTTACAGGCTCTAACCCATTATAATGCTAGCCAAAAAGAACTAGACAAACTAGCTAAAAAATTCTCCAGTTAAGGAGAATACTCATTATCTTATTTCACTCATTCTGTAAAATCACCCAAATAGACTACTCAATCTTTTTTTTAAATATTTTCAGTTATAGATGGACACAATACCTTTATTGATTATTTTTTTAACATTTATTTTTATGTGATGCTGAGGATCGAACCCAGTGCTTCACATGCTAGGCAAGGGCTATACTGCTGATCCACAGCCCCAACCCCACTACTTAGTATCTTAATCAGTACTTAATACCCTAACCCTAACCTGACAAATTCAACTGCTGTGCCAGTACACTGGCACACAGTAATCCCAACAACTCAGGCTGAAGCAGAAGGATCACAAGTTCAAAACCAGCCTCGGCATTTGCCAGTAAATGGATGGAGCTGGAGAATATGAGGGTAAGTGAAATAAGCCAATACCAAAGAACCAAAGGCCTGATGTTTTCTCTGATGTGCAGATGCTAATTTACAGTCAGGGGAGAGGGGCACTAGGGAATAGATCAGATAGAAGGGAGTGAACGGAAAGGAAGGCATATGGGGATAGGAATGATAGACTGCATCAGACATAATTACCCTATGTGCATATGATTACACAATCTGTATAACTACATCACGCACAAGAATGAGAAGTTATACTCCATTTATGAGAGATGCGTCAAAGCATCCTACTATCACGTATAACTAACTAGAATACAGAAAATGAGCACTGTACCATTTTAAAAAAAAACAGTCTCAGCAACTTATCAACACAGTAACTCAGCAAGACCGTGTCTCTAAATAAAATAGAAAAAATGGGCTAAGGATGTAACTAAGTGGCTAAGCGCCTCTGGGTTCAATCCATGGTACCAAGTTTGGTTCCTTTAGGAATCTTTATTGAGCATACATGTGTACACAGGACCACAGACAGTAAATATTTTAGGTTTTAGACCATATGGTTTATGTGTATATGGTCTCTGTCACTACACAAGCTCTCCTTTATAATGCAAAAGTAGCTATAGATAATATATAAATGAGAATGGTTGTGTTCCAATAAAACTTCATGTACAATGACATCAGAATTTCATGGAAGTTCACACTCCATGAAATATTCTTTTGACTTTTTTCCCAGCAATTTAAAACCTCATCGTTAGCTGGGGAGGCAGTAGGGGGAAGATATTGGTCAATGGACACAAAATCTCAGAAAGGGAGATTGAGTTCACCAATATCTATTGTACAACATGGAGACTATAATTAGTAACAAGTGTATTATATACTTGAAAACTGCTGAGCGTAGATTGTGAATGTTCTTATCCAAAAATAAGTATGTGAATGTTATTTAGTTTGATTTAGCCATTCCATAAGGAAAAAATATATCAAAACATGTTGTACACTATAAATACAATTTTTATTTGCCCATTTACATGAATAATAATATATCACTTTAATAAGCAGAGGGTGAAATCTGATCTGATCATACATTATAATTTTAAAAAGCTGACATAAAAAGTAGGGTAACTTCTGTCCTAATCTAACACAAAGGAATTCCAATTAATGAAACTATTAGCTACTATTTAATGAAATTTTAGTATATACTTAGGTATAATAAGCCCTTATATTTTGTATTTATTATAATTCCACATACAAAATTCAGGGCTGGGTTTTTATATTTTAAAAGGTTAAAGAAAAATAATATGTCAGAGACCCTATGTGACCCATAAAGCAGGGCACATATTTACTATCTGACCCTTTGTGGAAAGTTTGCTGACCCTGTTCTAGACATATATTCTTTTTTTTTTTTTTTTTTAGTTGTAGATGGACACAATGTCTCTATTTTATTTATTTACTTTTATGTGGTGCTGAGGACCCAAGCCAGTGCCTCACACATTAGATAGGCAAGTGTTCTACCACTGACCTACAGCCCCAGCCCATATATTCCCATTTTACAAATGAAAACAAAAACAAAGAAATAATTTATCAATTTGGTAACAGGAACCATAAGTAGCATACTTAGCATTTACACCTAGTTTCAATACAAAAGTCCTGTTCTTAACTGCCTTTCCAATTTTATGCTTCAGCCTCAAATTTTCTATTTTTCTTTTGGACTAAGCACCATTTTTCTTAGGTTACAAACTAGTCTAATTGAGCAAGACTAGTTTGGTAAGTCCACCTTATTTTGCTCAATTTCATAGGATTACTACAGGCTGGAATTCCACTAACCCAAACATAAAAATACTCTTCAAAAAAACATATTCCCTAAAATCAGTATGAAAAGAAAAGCCCCTTGGGCTGGGGACATAGCTCAGTTGGTACAGTGCTTGCCTAGCATGCACAAGTAAGTCCCTGGGTTCAATCCCCAGCTCCCACCAAAAAAAGAAAAGCCCTTGAAATGGGGGGAAAAATGGCCAAGAACAAAAAGATAATTAGAAGATACACACAGGACCAGAAGTAAAAGTAGTCATCCACACTAATTAAAACATAATACTAAGGGCTAGTGGTATAGCTGGGGGGGC
>NW_025999862.1:4866052-4877932 GCF_001458135.2 Marmota marmota marmota
AGGAAGAATGCATGAAGCTCTAGGTAAAAATCTAGGGCCAATAAGTAAATAATAAAGATAAAACAACAGGGGCTGGGGTTGTAGCTTAGTGGTAGAGTGCTTGCGTAGCACGTGTGAGGCACTTGGTTCGATTCTCATATAAATAAGTGAGTAAATAAATAAATAAATAAATAAAGGTACATTGACCACTAAAAAAATATTTAAAAAAAAAAAAAGATAAAACAAAAGACAAGAACATTAGCATGCTAATTTGTTACCTATCATACATTTATAATTTCAAACCTGCTAAACAACCCTAGATTAAAAAAAAAAATCTCTAATACCCACTGTTAGGAGATTAATTACATTATGTACAACTTCAAGACAAACTACTATACAGCCCCCACCCACCTCCCCCATGAGATGTATCTGTTAAGTACCATTTATTTCCAAGAATACTAAGCAAGAAGCTTAGCATGGTGGCACACTCCTCTAATTCCAGCTACTCGGGGAGGCCAATCACAAGTTTGAGGCCAGCCATGGTCAACTTAGCAAGAGCCTATCTCAAAATAAAAATAAAAACGACTGGGATATAGCTCTGTGGTACAGCACTGCAGAGTTCAATCTCCCAGAACTGAAAAAATAAATAATAACACGTTAGACTGGCAGTGTTGCTCAGTGGTACAGCACTTGCCTACCACAGACAAGGCGCTAGATTCCATCCCTAGAATGACCAAAAGAAAAAAAAAAGTTAATACTAATATATTGTGGGGTTTTATTTGAGGGGGTCAGGGGATGTAATAGGGACATGCTAAGTCAACCTTCTCACCTATGTGTGATGAAAGTGTATTTTATTTCAACCTTTTCTGGTAGAAATGTATCTAAAGCTAAGGAAAAAAATGAACTTGCAATTTCTCTCTCAGGAATTTATTTTAAGAACAATGGCAATATACCAAAAAGGATAACTGTAGCAACACTATTTGCATGTCCTAAATATGCACTTTCAGAATTATAGTATACCTATTGATCATCATTATATAACATTAAAAAGTATTTATGCTGGGCATGGTAGTACACACCTATAATTCCAGTTACTCAATTGGCTCAGGCAGGAAGACTGGGAAGATCGAGGCAAGACTGGGCCACTTAGTAAGACTGTCTCAAAAAAATAAAAAGGACTGGGGATGTAGCTGAGTGGTAAAGTTTGGTACTGGGTTTAATCCCTAATACCAAAAAGGAAAAAATAAAAGTATTCCAGTGTCTGACAGAAGAGTTTGTAGGAAATCCAGAGCAGTTCAGAGAACTGCTTTTATTATAAAGGTGTAATATAATATACAACTCTAAGTACTACAATGACACTTATATATACATGTAACATGTACATGGGTATTAACATTATCTTCAGATAAATGAAACTACAGCGACTACATTTTTCTTTTGCTTGCGTTCTTTGACTTTTTAGGTAATGAGCTTGTTTTAAAACTCAATTTGGGGCTGGGGTATACTTCAGTGGTTAAGCGTTTGTCCAGCAAGCATAAGAGCTTTGATCCCTAGGGCCACCAAGAAAAAAAATATTAAAACTCCATTATCTTTATAACTACCTGATCTGATAAGTTTGCATACACTATTTAAAGCAGTAGTTTATCAAATATAAAATAACACATTTTTGGAATGAGGTTCATAAAAATTTAGATCATATTTCTTCCTCTAGCTTTTCTTGAACTTCAATCACTTCAAGGAAAGAACAATCACTGAATATTTATAACTATGACCACAACTCATCAATTTAAGTTCTTAGTCAGGTGTGGTGGTGCATAACTGTAATCTCAGCAACCTGGGAGGTTGAGAAAGGAGGAGCACAAGTTCAAGGCCAGCCTCAGAACTTAGGCACTGTCTCAAAATAAAAACAAAAGGGAAAAGTAAAAAAAAAAGAAAAAGACTGGAGATCTAGCTCAGCTATAAAGTGCCCCTCAGTTAAATTCCCAGCATGGTAAGTTCTTATTAAGCAGAAGAATAAGACCATGGTTCAGAATATAACTATCACTTTGAAACTAGCCTTAACTATTCTTGTACAAAAGAATTCAAAATGGTACCACATGGAAACATACTATAATATGCTTATGCTAAATGACAGCAATTTTGCAGGGGACACTGACCCTTTCTACCATACATTTTTAAATGTCAAGTCTGGTAGCAGAGGTGTTTACAGCATTTAGTGGGTGGAAGCCAGCAATGCTGCTAAACACTTTGAGACCCAGTAAAGCTCCCATAACAAAGAATTATCCAGTCCAATGTTAACAGTGCTGAGTTGGCAGAGCAAGCACATGGCATGCACAAGAGGTCCTGGGTTCAATTTCCAGAACAAAAAAGAAAGAAACAAACAAACAAAAAAAACCCGCTCTTAATGGACCAGTAACCTTTTCAATATACCTCTCCTTTACATTCCCAATATCAGTGAAATCTAAATTTCTTCTCAATAATCACATACAACCAATGGCTTAATTTGGTGTAGAAATTATCTTTCTTCCAAAATATCTAAATTTCACCAGTATTTCCTTTTTTCATGGCTTCATACTAAATTCATTTTCACTCATAACTAGCAAAACTCACAAGCCATTTTATGAACTTTCCATCTAGTTATAGTGACCAGCAGAAAAGCTGAAGTTAGGCTGAGTTACAGCTCAGTGGTAGAATACTTGCCTAGCATAAGAAAGGCCCTGAATTCTATACACATACACAAAAGTGTAGGTTGTTCTTTGTTCTTGGAAGGTTTAGGAATCTTTATTTGCATATTCTCCATTATTTGGGTACTGTCCTGCATTCCTTGTTGTTTCTCCTAATCCTTTTCCTAGTTATTTTTAGACCCAAATTAACTCATATTGTCTCTTCTACCTATATTATTAAGTACTACTGCAGTAAGCAGATGCTTTCTTCCTAATGTGAGAATTAAAGTACAAAGAATTATATATGAATAATAATTAAAGATTAGTTTAATTAGCTCTTAACATAAGTGAAAACAAAAAAGCAATCAAGCAAATTTTTATGTAAATGGTATTAGAAATAATTTTAAAGACAAATGAAAAATGTTGACCTTTTCTCCTCCCAAGTAATATAAAATCTGCAAGGCAATAGTGCTTAAGAACTACTTTAACACATTTAGTGGGTTTTTTCCCCCCATTCATAGAACTTTTACTCCACTTGCATGAAGTAAATACATGTGTTCCTAACAATTACACTTTGTTCATGAAAATTTCTTAAGGCATTAAACAAAGCTAGCCATCATCTCAAGTTATTTCCCTGTTAACTATTTTTTAGCATGTTAGAGAAGAATCAAGAAATATACATATGTGTGGAAGGCTTCATGAATTTGCATGTCTTCTTTGCTCAGGGGCCATGATAATCTTCTCTGTAACATTCCAATTTTAGTATATGTGCTACAAGAGAAGCAAGCACTAACTAGTGTGCCTTTTCTGTTGTAACTTTTATTTCTATTTTCCTTTATGCTTTCTCTAATTTCTATTAAAATTTTAAAAGTTTTAGGATTGTCTTTATCAGGGTAATTATTTCTACAGCTTTTCATATGTTAAAGTTAGTTTAAACTTAAGATAAGTTCTTACTATGTTGACCAGGCTGATCTAGAACTCCTGGGCTCAAGCAATCCTGCTTCAGCCTCTAGAAACATGAGCTATAGCACCCAATTTGGTTCCCACATTTTCCTAAGTGTCAGTTTACCACATTGGAAAAAAGCACATAAAAATCTGCTTTTTAAGAGCTGAGGCTATAGCTCAGTGGTAAAGTGCTTACCTTGCGTGTGTGAGGCACTGGGATCAATCCTCACCACCACATTAAAAACAAAGATTTTTTTAAAAATCTGCTCTTTAAAATAACTGAACTCTTAATTTTAGATATCTAACTGCACTGTATAAGTAGGAAATTTATCTTCATGGGATAGTTTAAAAAGCCAACAAGAGTTAATTTTGGAAATATAGAAATACCCACTCCCCAATTTAACAGCAAAAATCTTGGGACCATTATAGAAAATTCAGTAGTAAATTAAATTTTTATAATGAGATCTAAGATCAAAGTAATTTCTAGTTACCTGCTGGCCTTCTAGAAGTATAAAGGTCTACTAATTAGAGCTGCTATAATGCCAATATCCTAGGTCCAAATCAAGAGATCTATAATTAAGTCATCTTTCCTTGGTCTTCAAAACCATGCTGTAGTCCACTAGCACTAACAGATTAAAACAGTGCATCTTCACTAATCTGTAATATTTTGTAATGAACAACCAAGTGTCTGCTCTAAAGGTCAGATATAGATGACCACCATTATTGCTGATACATGAAGTAAAAAGTTTGAAATTTGGGGGCTGGGGTTGTAGCTCAGTGGTTGAGCGCTTGCCTCGCATGCGTGAGGCACTGGGTTCGATCCTCAGCACCACATAAAATAAATAAATAAATAAAACAAAGATATTTTTTAAAAAAGTTTGAAATTTTGGTAAGTTTCAAGTTAAGTTTGAAGGATTCAAATATTCTTGACTGCCTGAAAATTTTTCAAATACAGCTTAAATCATATATATGAACTTTTAATATGATTTCCCATCTTATTCTAATATACATTTGATGTACTACACTGGGACAAAACAAACTTTTATTCTTTAAAGATAGGGACCAATTTAAATTAATACCCATTGTTTTGAATTAGAAGGATTTTTCTTCTAGTAATGTAAATATTTATTATGGTTTAAAAGTATATGAAGACACCCTTAAAAATTCAGGTTTACTTATTTAATTTCTGGATTCACTGAAAAATAGTCTCTTTCAAAAAGGCCCTTTTGAATGTACATCCAACTTTAATCATCTTTATCCATAAGACCAAACTACAGGAGGAAAAACCCATGTTTTCTAATGTCTAAAATCTCTTAGGCATGGTATAATGATTCAACTTTATAGCAGAGCTACACAAGAGATATATAAATTTTCTAGTAATCACTTTAAAGTGAAAATTTTAAATATATTTTACTTTACCCATTATTGATTCCATATAATCAATATCTGTTAGTATTTAATAAATGAAATTAACAAAAATTTTATTTTTCTGAACCAAGGTCTCTAAAATCCAGCACGTCTTCAGTACTTCATGCTTCAACTACTCAACAGCTACATGCAGTAGTAGTGGCTTCTGTACTGAACAGAGTGATTCTAGAGACCAATTTATTGACAAAAATGCAATCTCAGAATCTTCTCCACCCTTAATTACAAATGATTTTTTAGGCTACTACAAAACATACCAGAGTAAGCTGAGCACACTGGCAGATGCTTATAATCTCACCATTCAGGAGGCTGAGGCAAAAGGATAGCAAGTTGGAGGCTAGACTCTGCAATTCAGACCCCAACTCAAAATAAAAAATTAAAAGGGCTAAGGATGTAGTTCAGTGGTAGAGAGCTTGCCGATTATGCACAAAGCCCTGGGTTCTATCCCCAGTGACACACACACAAAAGTAGATGTTATAATCTTCATGACTCAATAAGAAATATTGAATGTCAAAATAGTTACATCACTTCTATATGGTCTATGAACTCCCAAAGAGAAGCCCAGAGCGTGAATAAAGTACATATTTAAAGTTAAAAAATAAGATAGTCTTTTCTGGAAAGTAAACTCAATACTAAAATAAAGAAAACTCCTGACTAATCTTACATCACCATAGTAATAACATCGCTTAACAGACAATGCATTCAGAAAGCGTAAAAACCCTATACATTAACAAAATACTTTTTCATGAGAGGCCACCAAATAAGCAATAAGAAAGTTAGTAGTACCTTTGCAAACTTGAAGAACGGTCTTGGATCTTTTCTGAAATATTCAATATCAAACATTGCTTGAGGATCTGGAAGATCAGGGAAGTCTACTGCAAGACGAGCATAAATACCATCTCTTGACCTGAAGTCAGGTATTCCACATGAAACAGATACCTGAAATATGCATGGCATAGTTTGTACAATTAACTCTTCTACCTTTATAATTAGTAGCTCTCTTACCATACAATTTTAGAGGAGAGCTGAAAAATAAAGTTTTGGTTTGAAATATTTTGGGGAGAACAGAAATACCACCTTACCCTGATTTCAAATAAAAGTAATAACACCCAAATAAATGAGTCTAACTAAAACTGCCACATATTCTGTTTTTAATGGTGATAATAAGGAATTTTAAATCAGGATAATTTTAAACCTTTAAGCATTTAATGAACAAATTAAAGCAATTGCAATCTGATTGAAAAGGGAATAAACCAATTCAATCATTTAACTAGAAAGCAGGCAAGAATTTCTACCACAATTATTTCCCAAGAAATCGCTCTTATATGGTCAATATCCTACTACCCTCAAGAATACTAAATTCCTGTTTTCTTTAAAAATTATTTTGCAACCAGGCATGATGCCACGATCCCAGAGACTCGTAAGGCTAAGGCAAAAGGATTTCAAATTTGAGACCAGCCTCAGAAATTTAGGAAGATTGTCTAAAAGTAAAAAAATAAAGAACTGGGGTTATAACTCGGTGTTATCACATCCCTGGGGTTCAATCCCCAATACCACAAAAAATAAACTATGTTGCAAGATGGGCATGGTGGGTACTGTACCCTTATAGTGCCAGATACCCAGTAGGCGGAGGATAGCTTAAGCTCAGGAGTTTTAGACCAGCCTGGGCAACACAGTCAGACCCCATCTCAAAAAATAAATAAAAAACTACATCGCATTATATTTCAGCTCCTAATTTTTTTTTAATATTTTTTAATTGTTGATGGACCTTTATTTTATTCATTTATTTATATGTGGTGCTGAGAATTGAACCCAGTGCCTCACACTTGGGAGGCAAGTGCTCTACCACCGAGCCACAACCACAGCCCGCTCCTAATTTTTAAAAAATGGATTTAGACACTATGCTTATTCTACAAATAAACCCTGACATTTCAAACAGAGGATTCAAAACTTTTACACACACACACACACACACATTTGGTACTGAGGATTGAACCTATTGGCAATTTTACTACTGTGCTACATCACCAATCCTTTTTTTAAAATTAATTATTCTAAGAAAGGTCTTGCTAAATTTTTTAGGCCAGCCTTGAACTAGTAATACTCCTGCCTCAACCTCTTAAGTCATTGGAATTATAGGCATGTGCCACAGCAGCACTATGTTAAAATTTTATTTTATTTTATAATTTTACTGGAGTTGACTTCACCTTGACCTCAGAGTAAAACAAACTTATCAAAATCACATCTGTGGGGCTGGGGATATGGCTCAAGCGGTAGCGCGCTCGCCTGGCATGCGTGCGGCCCGGGGTTCGATCCTCAGCACCACATACAAACAAAGATGTTGTGTCCGCTGATAACTGAAAGATAAATATTAAAAAAAAAAAAAATCACATCTGTGAACAAAATCTATCTAACCTGGGACTTGAATGTAGCTCAGTGGCAGAGCACATGCTTACCATGTTTAAGGCTCAATCCCCAGCAACAAGAACTTAAACAAGAACCAGCTGGGGCACGGTGGCACTCGCCTGTAATTCCAACAGCCCAGGAGGCTGAGGCAGAAGGATCACAAGTAAAAAGTTAACCTCAACAACTTGGCAAGGCCCTAAACAACTTAGCAAAACCCTTTCTCAAAATTTAAAAAAAAAAAAAAAAAAAAAGGGTGGGGGTGGGGGCATGGCTGGGGATGTGGCTCAGTGGTAAAGCATCCCTGGGTTCAATCCCTAATACCAAAAAAAAGTTAACTATTCTTGATATTATTTAATAACAATCGTTCACAACTAAAAATGATAGAAAACTCACACCTATAATCCCAGCAATTTGGGAGGCTGAGGCAGGAGGATCATGAGTTCAAAACCGTCTCAGCAACTTAGTGAGGCCCTAAGCAACCTAGCAACATCCTGTCTCTAAAATATAAAAAAAAGGGCTGGGGATGTGGCCCAGTGGTTAAGTGCCCTGGGTTCAATCCCCAATACAAAAAAAAGAAAGAAAGAAAAAGAAAACAGGACTGAATTTTACTCCTACAGTTGCTCTGGTTGCTAACACACAATGTACTCTATTCAACACATAATACATAACAGTCTTAGGTAAAGTCAAATGAAAAATGTCAAATTACCACAATCCTACAATAGTAGAGCACATGACTTATGTGTGAAGCCCTGGTCAAACCCCAGTACTGCTAAATAAATAAATATATATAAATGTAAATAAAATTAAAAATGACCTGCCCCCCACCAAAAAAAAAAAATCATCATAATCCTATCATTTTCAAATGATAAAAGACAGGAATCTGTTACCTTCCCATCACTAAGTTTTTCATTTGTGAATATCAATTACATTTCTGATTTCTCCATGAAGACTGACCAAATAAACAGCATCTCCACCTAGACCCTGACTTACCATAACAAAAGCAGAATCACAATTCCCTGCATCTCCCTGAAGAGCTGTGGTATAATATAGGCCAAAAAAAAATCTTGCCTTAACTCCCATTACCTACTGTGCCATAGATAGAAGCAAATATTTTTTAAAGGCTGTTAGAGAGATTTTTCAGAGTCTCTTTTCTCAAAAACTGAACCAATTTAGCAACGGCACTGCACTCAGATTTTGGCAGTTTCCAAACATCCATTCTAATTAAGGATGTATTCTTCTAAACCAGAAAAAAAGTTCCTTAATTAGAAAAAGAATAAGATAAAACCACCTCTTCCTTTTATAGGTGTTTTATACATCTTACATACCCCAGCTCCAGTTAGAACTATTATTTTTTTGCACTCTTGCAGTAATTTCACAGCATCTTCAATTGTATTAATATCTTTTCTTTTTTTCCTTTTTGGTGGTTCTGAAAGGATATTAATAACAATCTGCCACAGTGTCATATCATCCAATTCAGGTGGAGGAATTGTTTCCGGTAGTAAATCTTTAAGAATTGTTCGAGGATCTGTGCCAATCATGAGATGTTGCTGAACAAAAGTATATGGACCTATGTTAAGAAGAAAAAGATTCAGGTCAAATCTACTTCCAAGAAACTTTTTAAAAATCTCAGTTTTCTGAAATAATGCATTAGTAATCTCTAAGGTTATTTTGCAAAGAAAGAAAATGCAACTTATTTTCTTCTCAAGATACCCTTAATGTTATATACCAATGAGATTAAGAAGATCAAGAATTAGTGCCCTCTTAACCTATAAATATGTATTTCAAGAGTCAAACTGAGGGACAGAGAGGGTCCAGTGGTAGAACATATGGTTTAGCATATACCAGGCCCTAGGTTCAAACCCCAGCATCAAAAAAATTTTAAGATGAATTAACTATAAGTTTTTATGGTTAAAATCTAAAATCATTCACTATAACTTATAATAAAACCATTTACAAAGTTGTTCTATAAATCATTATAGAAAAGACTCTACCAATCCTAAAAGTCCATGTTATTTATCAGGGACATAGAAAAAAAAAAGTCTAGGCTGTAGTTGTAGCTCAGTGTTAGAACACCTGCCTAGCATATGAGGCACTGGGTTCAATCCTCAGGACCACATAAAAATAAATAAATAAAAGTATTGTGTCCATCTACACAATACTTTTATTTATTTAAAAATAAATTTTTTAAAATTTTTTAAAATTTTTCCATTATCAACCTTCAATTTGATCTTTACCAGTCTCCCAAGATGACTCATACAATGTTTATGTTTTTTAAATATTAATTATTTTTCACCCTGAAGTTGCTCAGATCAGATTCCTAGCTTGAGAAAATAAACAATATCAACATTAAAAAGGAACTAACTAGTCATCACTATGTTTAGATAGTCAAGGCATCTGAAAAAGCTAGAGTACCAAAATTTTTTAAAAATCACTTTTTAAGATGGTTATGTTACATCTTTGGTATAAAAATCTGATATTGCAGGGCTGGGGGCATAGCTCAGTGGTAGAACACTTACCTAGCATGTGCAGAACTCTGGGTTTAATCCCCAATACAAGAGGCAGGGGGAGAAGGAAAGACAACTTTCCCATTCCCTAATTTTGTAAATACTTACTAAGCACAAACTAGGAATAAAGCATTGTACCTACATTGACACAACAGTAGTTAAAGAAACTCAAAAATCCCTGCCTGGGAGTGGAACCACCATTTGACCCAGCCGACCCCTCTCCTCAGTCTATACCCAAAGAACTTAAAAAGAGCATACTATAGGGACAAAACCACATCAATGTTTATAGCAGCACATTTCACAATAGCTAAAATGTGGAGCCAACCTAGATGCCCTTCAATAGATGAAGGGATTAAAAAAAGTGGCGCATATATATATACACACACAATGAAATTTTACTCAGCAATAAAAGAGAATAAAACCATGGCATTTGCAGGTAAATGGATGGAGTTAAAGAGAAGATAATGCCAAGTGAAGTTAGCTAATCCCCAAAAAAACAAATTCTGAATGTTTTCTTTGGTATAATAGTGGGATAGGGAGATGGAGCATGGGAGGAATAGACAAACTCTAGATAGGGCAGAGGGATGGGAAGGGTAAGGGAGGGGGCATGGGGTTAGAAATAATGGTGAAATGTGATGATCATTATTATCCAATGTACATGAATAAAGACATGAATTGGTGTGAATATACTTTGTATACAACCAGAGATATGAAAAATCGTGCTCTATATGTGTATATGTGTAATAAGAATTGTAATGCATTCCACTGTTATATAATTTATATATTTATATATCTCCTGCCTCTGTGGAGCTTGTATTCAAGCACAAGAAGCATCACTGAAAACACCAGGTTTAGAACTTGTTAAAACCTGTTAAGTGGGTTGGGAGTATAGCTCAGTTGGTAGAGTGCTTGCCTTGCATGCACAAGGCCCTGGGTTCAATCCCCAGTACCACAAACAAAAAACCCTGTTAAGTGATATTATGAAAAAGTTTAAAAAGGAGATGTAAAGTGAGGAAGAAAGAAACTAACTAAAGGAAGAGCATTCCACAAAGAAGATACAAGTGAACGTAGGTTTAAGAAGGACCTAGCTGTTAGAGAAATAGCATAAGTTAACTTTCATTGGCCTAAGCTGCTTAGAAACAATAACTGAGGACTGGGGGTTTACAGGTCTGTGGTAGAGCATTTGCCTAACCATACACAGGTTTGATCTTAGCACAGCAAAACAAAAACTTGCCATATAACCACGTACCTAAAAAGCTCACCAGTTAAAAGGCAGAGAATTAAAAGTTGGTATAAAAGAAAATACAGAAAGAAAAATATATTCCAAAGCTGCACAGCTCTACTATACCTATCCGTGGCCTTGGAGTCCAATCACTAGAGCTTGCGTGTGAAGCTCTATCATCCTCATCACTTTCACAGGAATGAAAACCATTGGTGATAATTTCATCACTAAACAGAAGATTATCTGCAAAAGAAATCAAAAGTAATTTAAGGATGCTGAAACAATCTGCATCTAAAATGTATGAAGACCCATAATGATTATGATGCAATCATTCTCACAGAATAAAACATTTAACACTCACAATGAATGTATTTAAAAACGTCTGTGGGGTCAACCTGCACCATTTATAGGAGCAGTTTTCTCATCCTTAGAGATTCTGTTCAGAATCTAAGTTTCAGCCCATCTAAATCTAGAAATTAAGTAAGTATACTTTTCAAAGTATGCTTCAAAAAAAAAAACCAAAAATAAAAAATAGTCAGATGTGGTGGCAAATGCCTGTAATCCCAGACTCTGGAGGCTGAGGCAGAAGGATCACAAGTTCCAGACCAGGCTCAGCAACTTAGCCAGCCCCTAAGCAACTTAGACCCTGTCTCAAAAAATAAAAAGGGCTGAAGACGTGGGATGTGGCTCAGTGGTTAAGCACCCCTGGGTACCAAAAAAGAAAAAAAAAAAAAAA
>NW_025999862.1:4881348-4902569 GCF_001458135.2 Marmota marmota marmota
CTCTGCTCCCGCTCGACGCGCGGCACTGGCGCCCCGCGGCTTGGGCTGCGGGAGATTTAAACCCCGTCACGTGACCCGCCCCCTCGCCGCCCCCGCCCTCCCGCCACTCCCGCCACCCACGCGGGCCGGACCACAACACCGCGGGTCACGTGGCGGGCGGAGGCCCGGGCGTCTTCGGCTCTGCTGGGGCAGGGAGGAAGCGCGGCCTTGCCTGCCTCCGGCCCCACCCCTCGGTAGCCGGCGTGTGGTGCAGCCAAACTCGCCCCTTGGCGGCTTTTCAACTTCTCTTTCAAACCGTCCTCAAATCACTACCGCCGGAGTGTCTGAAGTCAGGGTTCACACTGCGAGTTCCACTTCTGCCTGAAGTGGACACCTTGCCTGTTGTAGTCATGTGTAGATTTAGCTAAGGGTTAAAACGGCCCCTGAGAGGAGATAAGGAATGAAACTGGCTGCGGCTTAATTTCCAGAAATATGTTGGATAGTGAGTCGGTTTTGTTAAAAGTGTAGGAAGTAGAGGCCAGAGGGCACAGCTTCTACCCCAGGGTCCTCACACCATTCTGACAAGTCTCCTTTAGCACATTTTCCTCCTTAGTCAATTGCTTTTTCCCTCTGTCACTTGTGGGGTGGTATGAATTGTCGGATTCTTAAAGGCATCTGTCCCCCTGGAAAGACCTTTGGCCTGGGGGTTGGGATCAGCCAGCCTGCTTTCTGGCCTCAGAATTGGCCCCAAATTGTGGGTGAATCCCCACCTCTGAGACGATTATCTCACATGAATAATTACTGTGGTAGTGTAGGCTTAAGCAGGAGGATTGCACAACTTATGGAAGTCTCGTCTCAAAAATAAGAGGGCTGGGGATGTAGCTCAATTATAGCCCCTAGGTTCAATCCCCAGTACCTGCTGCAGAGTGTAATGGATCAAATGGGATAGCATGGGAGAGAGCACAGAAAGAACAGGACTTGGCCCCTATGCACATCTGTTTGGTTTATGTTTGTGGTCCATTCTTTTTCTGAACCCATTTTTTTCTCATCTCTAAAATGACAATACCCATTTTAAAGGGTTATGTGGTAATTAAATGAGATAACTAGGCTGTATAGTGAGGAATACAAAATTCAAAAACCTGAATTCTGGGCCTCTGTCAACTCCATAGCTAGCCTTAACTAAAGACCTTATTACACATGATAGATCTTTAGCCAGTGCTTGGTATGGCATAGGTCTGGAGTGCTGCATTTTATGCACGTATGGGGCCTCTCCAAGTTTATAGTACAGCATTCCTTAAATTTAACATGGGCCCTGACTTTATTGCACCAATTACCTGGGTCCCCTTAGGCAATCAATTTAAGCTCTGTTTCTTCAAAATAAGAATGTTAGAAACATATCTAAATTCCCATCTACATCTAAAAGTATCTCAAGTAAGACTTGAAACTCTCCCCTTACAACTAGTTACTTTTCCCTTCTGAAAGTGATTATCTCTCATTCTAGAATCCTTAAAATCATCTTTGAAGTCTTCCTCTAACCAATCAAAGACCAAATCCTATTGTCTTTCCTTCCCTTTTACACTCTTGCTGATTCCTGACTACACAGGCATGACTCCTCCTGGCTGATGTATTTGGCCCAGTTTTCTGTCTACTGTGTGTATTTTGTCCTACAAAATATTTCATGAATGGATTTTCAACCACAGTAGTGGACTGTATGTATGAAATTTTGACAGCCTGTATCCCATCAAAGTAGAAACAAAGTCCCTCCTAGCTTTCTTAAGAAAAGGATGTCTGTAAGCTTATATATCCTGTTGCATATTATTATGTGTCAAACTTGCCTTGACCACCTTATTAATACACTCTGAATTAAGCTTCTCACATTGTAGGCCACTTGTGGTGTTTGTGAATTACAAGAAATACTATATGATCAATATGATTTTTAGTGTGCCGAAAGTTCAGAGTTGCAGTATGCATGCAGGTAAGATAAATGAGAGAGAAATTTTATTCAGGAAAACAAAAAATTCCCAACTGCACATCTGGTCTACCAGTCGTTACACACAACTTACCTGAATCTCAAGTCATTTTCTGATCTTTAGTTTGCAGTTACATTCATTTTTTTTTCAGCTATCCTCTCAAACTTGCCTTGACCACCTGATAATTATTTTTAGCATTAATACACTCTGAAATAAGCTTCTCACATTGTAGACCATTTTTTTTTTTAATTTTTTTTATTGTGGGTTGTTCAAAACATTACAAATTTCTTGACATATCATATTCCACACTTTGATTCAAGTGGGTTATGAACTCCCCCCCTCACCCCATACACAGATAGCAGAATCACATCAGTTTCACATCCATTGATTTACAAATTGCCATCCTAGTGTCTGTTGTGCTCCGCTGCCTTTCCCATCCTCCACCCTCCCCCCTCCCCACCTCTCCCCTCCCCTCCCCTCCTCTCTCTCTACCCCCTCCACTGTATAACCCTGAGGGTCTCCTTCCATTACCATGCAATTTCCCTTCTCTCTCCCTTTCCCTCCCACCTCTCATCCCTGTTAAATGTTAATCTTCTTCTCCTGCTCTTCGTCCCTACTCTGTTCTTAGTTACTCTCCTTATATCAAAGAAGACATTTGGCATTTGTTTTTTAGGGATTGGCTAGCTTCACTTAGCATAATCTGCTCTAATGCCATCCATTTCCCTGTAAATTCTATGATTTTGTCATTTTTTAATGCAGAGTAATACTCCATTGTGTATAAATGCCACATTTTTTTTATCCATTCGTCTATTGAAGGGCATCTAGGTTGGTTCCACAGTCTTGCTATTGTGAATTGTGCTGCTATGAACATCGATGTAGCAGTGTCCCTGTAGCATGCTCTTTTTAGGTCTTTAGGGAATAGACCAAGAAGGGGAATAGCTGGGTCAAATGGTGGCTCCATTCCCAGCTTTCCAAGAAATCTCCATACTGCTTTCCAAATTGGCTGCACCAATTTGCAGTCCCACCAGCAATGTACAAGTGTACCCTTTTCCCCACATCCTCGCCAGCACTTGTTGTTGTTTGACTTCATAATGGCTGCCAATCTTACTGGAGTGAGATGGTATCTTAGGGTGGTTTTGATTTGCATTTCTCTGACAGCTAGAGATGGTGAGCATTTTTTCATGTACTTGTTGATTGACTGTATGTCCTCCTCTGAGAAGTGTCTGTTCAGGTCCTTGGCCCATTTGTTGATTGGGTTGTTTGTTCTCTTATTGTCTAATTTTTTGAGTTCTTTGTATACTCTGGATATTAGGGCTCTATCTGAAGTGTGAGGAGTAAAGATTTGTTCCCAGGGTGTAGGCTCCCTATTTACCTCTCTTATTGTTTCTTTTGCTGAGAAAAAACTTTTTAGTTTGAGTAAGTCCCATTTGTTGATTCTAGTTATTAACTTTTGTGCTATGGGTGTCCTATTGAGGAATTTGGAGCCCGACCCCACAGTATGTAGATCGTAGCCAACTTTTTCTTCTATCAGACGGCGTGTCTCTGATTTGATATCAAGCTCCTTGATCCATTTTGAATTAACTTTTGTGCATGGCGAGAGAAAGGGATTCAGTTTCATTTTGTTGCATATGGATTTCCAGTTTTCCCAGCACCATTTGTTGAAGATGCTATCCTTCCTCCATTGCATGCTTTTAGCCCCTTTATCAAATATAAGATAGTTGTAGTTTTGTGGATTGGTTTCTGTGTCCTCTATTCTGTACCATTGGTCCACCCGCCTGTTTTGGTACCAGTACCATGCTGTTTTTGTTACTATTGCTCTGTAGTATAGTTTGAAGTCTGGTATCGCTATACCGCCTGATTCACACTTCCTGCTTAGCATTGTTTTTGCTATTCTGGGTCTTTTATTTTTCCATATGAATTTCATGATTGCTTTCTCTATTTCTACAAGAAATGCCGTTGGGATTTTGATTGGCATTGCATTAAACCTATAGAGAACTTTTGGTAATATCGCCATTTTGATGATGTTAGTTCTGCCTATCCATGAACAGGGTATATTTTTCCATCTTCTAAGATCTTCTTCTATTTCTCTCTTTAGGGTTCTGTAGTTTTCATTGTATAAGTCTTTCACCTCTTTTGTTAGGTTGATTCCCAAGTATTTTATTTTTTTTGAAGATATTGTGAATGGAGTGGTTGTCCTCATTTCCATTTCAGAGGATTTGTCGCTGATATACAGGAATGCCTTTGATTTATGCGTGTTGATTTTATATCCTGCCACTTTGCTGAATTCATTTATTAGCTCTAATAGTTTCTTTGTAGAGCCTTTTGGGTCTGCTAGGTATAGAATCATATCATCTGCAAATAGTGATAATTTAAGTTCTTCTTTTCCTATTTTGATGCCTTTAATTTCTTTCGTCTGTCTAATTGCTCTGGCCAGTGTTTCGAGAACTATGTTGAACAGAAGTGGAGAGAGAGGGCATCCCTGTCTTGTTCCAGATTTTAGAGGGAATGCCTTCAGTTTTTCTCCATTCAGAATGATGCTAGCCTGAGGCTTAGCATAGATTGCTTTTACAATATTGAGGTATGTTCCTGTTATCCCTAGTTTTTCTAGAGTTTTGAACATAAAGGGATGCTGTACTTTGTCGAATGCTTTTTCCGCATCTATCGAGATGATCATATGGTTCTTATTTTTAAGTCTATTGATGTGGTGAATAACATTTATTGATTTCCGTATATTGAACCAGCCTTGCATCCCAGGGATGAATCCTACTTGATCATGGTGTACAATTTTTTTGATATGTTTTTGTATCCGATTCGCCAGAATTTTATTGAGGATTTTTGCATCTAGGTTCATTAGAGATATTGGTCTGTAGTTTTCTTTCTTTGAAGTGTCTTTGTCTGGTTTAGGTATCAGGGTGATGTTGGCCTCGTAGAATGAATTTGGAAGTTCTCCCTCTTTTTCTATTTCCTGAAGTAGCTTGAAAAGTATTGGTATTAGTTCCTCTTTAAAGGTTTTGTAAAACTCTGCTGTATACCCATCCGGTCCTGGGCTTTTCTTAGTTGGTAGTCTTTTGATGGTTTCTTCTATTTCCTCAATTGATATTGGTCTGTTTAGGTTGTCTATATCCTCCTGACTCAATCTGGGCAGATCATATGACTTAAGAAATTTATCTATGCCTTCACTATCTTCTAATTTATTGGAGTATAAGGATTCAAAATAGTTTTTGATTATCTTCTGTATTTCTGAAGTGTCTGTTGTGATATTGCCTTTTTCATCCCGTATGCTAGTAATTTGAGTTCTCTCTCTTCTTCTCTTCGCTAGCATCGCTAAGGGTCTGTCGATTTTGTTTATTTTTTCAAAGAACCAACTTTTAGTTTTGTCAATTTTTTCAATTGTTTCTTTTGTTTCGATTTCATTAATTTCAGCTCTGATTTTAATTATTTCTTGCCTTCTACTTCTTTTGCTGTTGTTTTGCTCTTCTTTTTCAAGGATTTTGAGATGAAGTATGAGATCATTTATTTGTTGGTTTTTTCTTTTTTTAAGGAATGAACTCCAAGCAATGAATTTTCCTCTTAGAACTGCTTTCAATGTGTCCCATAGATTCCGATATGTTGTGTCTGTGTTTTCATTTATCTCTAAGAATTTTTTAATTTCCTCCTTGATGTCTTCTATAACCCATTGATCATTCAGTAACCTATTGTTCATTCTCCAAGTGATGTATGCTTTTTCCTTCCTTCTTTTATCGTTGATTTTCAGTTTCATTCCATTATGATCAGATAAGATGCATGGTATTATCTCTACTCCTTTATATTGTCTAAGAGTTGCCCTGTGACATAATATATGATCTATTTTTGAGAAGGATCCATGTGCTGCTGAGAAAAAAGTGTAACTGCTTGATGTTGGGTGGTATACTCTATATATGTCAATTAGGTCTAGGTTATTAATAGTGTTATTGAGTTCTATAGTTTCCTTATTCAACTTTTGTTTGGAAGATCTGTCCAGTGGCGAGAGAGGTGTGTTGAAGTCTCCCATGATTATGGTATGGTGGTCTATTAGACTCTTGAACTTGAGAAGAGTTTGTTTGACGAACATAGCTGCACCATTGTTTGGGGCATAAATATTTATGATTGTTATGTCTTGTTGGTGTATGGTTCCCTTAAGCAGTATGTAGTGTCCCTCTTTATCCCTTTTGATTAACTTTGGCTTGAAATCTATTTTATTTGATATGAGTATGGACACTCCTGCTTGTTTCCGAAGTCCATATGAGTGATATGATTTTTCCCAACCTTTCACCTTCAGCCTATGTATGTCTTTTCCTATCAAATGCGTCTCCTGTAGGCAGCATATTGTTGGGTCTTGTTTTGTGATCCATTCTACTAGCCTGTGTCTCTTAATTGGTGAGTTTAAGCCATTAACATTTAGGGTTATTATTGAGATATGGGTTGTTCTTCCAGCCATATTTGTTTATTTCTGTTACTAAACATGGTTTGTTTTCCTCTTTGATTATTTCCCCCCCCTTTACTGTCCTACCTCCCACTGTTGGTTTTCATTGTTATTTTCCATTTCCTCTTCCTGTAATGCTTTGGCGAGGATGTTTTGAAGAGATGGTTTTCTAGCTGCGAATTCTTTAAACTTTTGTTTATCGTGGAAGGTTTTAATTTCATCTTCCATCCTGAAGCTTAATTTCGCTGGATACACAATTCTTGGTTGGAACCCATTTTCTTTCAGTGTTTGAAATATGTTATTCCAGGATCTTCTAGCTTTCAGAGTCTGTGTTGAAAGATCAGCTGTTATCCTGATTGGCTTACCCCTAAATGTAATCTGCTTCCTTTCTCTTGTAGCTTTTAAAATTCTCTCCTTATTCTGTATGTTGGGCATCTTCATTATAATGTGTCTAGGTGTGGATCTCTTATGATTTTGCACATTCGGCGTCCTGTAGGCTTCTAGGATTTGGGATTCTGTCTCATTCTTCAAGTCTGGGAAGTTTTCTCGTATTATTTCATTGAATAGACTGCTCATTCCTTTGGTTTGGAGCTCTGTACCTTCCTGTATCCCAATGACTCTTAAGTTTGGTCTCTTAATGTTATCCCATATTTCTTGGATGTTCTGCTCATGGTTTCTTAACAGTCTTGCTGAGCTGTCTATGTTCTTTTCCAGTTGAAATACTTTGTCTTCATTGTCTGATGTTCTATCTTCTAAGTGTTCTACTCTGCTGGTAGTATTCTCCATTGAGTTTTTAAGTTGGTTTATTGCTTCCTGCATTTCTAGGATTTCTGATTGTTTGTTTTTTATAACCTCTATCTCCCTGTATAGTTGATCCTTTGCTTCCTGGATTTGTTTGCGTAATTCGTTGTCGAAGTGATCTTTCATTGTCTGATTTTGCTGTTTAATGTCTTCCTTGATACTCCAGATCATCTGAAGCATGTATATCCTGAATTCTTTATCTGACATTCCATCTGCTGCAGCTGTTACCTCTTCTAAAGTTGCGTTGACCTGCATTGCTTGTGGTCCTTTCTTTCCTTGTCTTTTCATACTGCTTGCGTATCTTTCCTGCAGGTGCGGGCGGCGGCTCTGCTGTCTCCTTATTTCAATTGGGGTGTCGTGGCTACCACGCCAGCAGGTCGCTGTGCCTGTTCTGGGAACTGGCGGCGGCTCTGTTCTGCCCCTACTCCAATTGGGGTGAGGAGTGTACCACGCCGGCAGGCCACCGGTTCTGATCCGCCAGTCGGTTGCAGGTTTGCCTACCCTGCAGACACGGGCGGCGGTTCTACTCTGCCCCTATTCCAAATGGGGTGTCGTGACTACCCCGCCTGCAGGACGCTGGGCCTGTTCCTGGCACGGGCGGCGACTCTGTTCTGTCACTACTCCAATTAGGGTGGTGTTTGTACCACGCCGGCAGGCTCCTGGGCCTGATCCGCCGGTCTGTTGTAGGTCTGCCTACCTTGGAGGCGCGGGCAGCGGATCTGCCCTGCCCCTCCTACCACGCCTGCGGACCCCTGGGTTTGATCTGCAGTTTGATCACTGGTCTGCTCACCCTGCGGGCACGAGTGGCGGTTCCGCTCCGCCCCCACACCAATTTGGGTCACGTGACCACCCCACCGGCAGGGCCTGATCCGGGCGTGGGAGAAGGATCTGCTCTGCCCCTACTCCAGTTGGGGTGACATGTGTACCACACTGGCAGGCCACTGGGCCTGACCCGCCCGGCTGTCACAGGTCTGTTTACCTTGCAAGCGCGAACGGCGGCTCTGCCCTGCCCCTCCTACCACGCCCATGTACCCCTGGGTCGCGGGTCTGCCCACCTTGCGGGTGCAAGTGGCGGCTCCGCTCCCACCCCCTCTCCAATTGGGGTCACGCGGTCACCACGCTGGCGAGCCGCTGGGCCTGCTCCGGGCGCTGGCGGCGGCCCGGCTTCTCCCCTCTGGCTCAACGACAAATTGAGGAGGCTCAGGTGACTGTGCCTCACCCCCCCTACCAGGAGACCAACTGCTTATGTCACCACTGGTATTGATGGAGTTCTCTCCTCCGCCGCTTTCTGCTGACATCAGATCTCTGCCATGTTGATATCGTATGCGAATGTCAGCCTTTCGTTCCCTTTGCCGGGCAACCAAAGCAACGGGTGAGTCCTGTCCGGCCCTCGGCAGGACCCCTACCGAGAAGCAGTTTCCGCGGGCTCCCAGCCCCGGCCCAGGGAAGTTCCGGGAGCCGGAACTCGGCCTCTCCGAACTCGGTGTAAGCTCGGCCTCTCCGAACTCCTGTAAGCTCCAAGAAGCAGTCCCCGCGGGCTCAGTTCCGGGAGCCGGAGTTCGGCTGCTTAGTGCTTGTTGTATGCTCTGATAGGAGCAGGGTTCATGAAGCAGCCTCCGCGGGGCGGTTCCGGGAGCCGGAACTCGGGCGCCCCGCGCTCGGCGTTCGCTCCGATAGGCTCAGGTTCTTAGAAGCACCCAGGCGCAGAACCCTAGCAATCTGTTTGCAAGCCACAGGCGAATTATAGCCTGGAATTACCTGATCTATGGCTGAATGAGTTGCGGTCAGTCGAAAACAGGGGACGTGACGTCAGTTTACCAAGATGGTGGCTGCTGGCCTCCTCTGTGGACTGACCGGTGTGTAGAACCGAGAAGGACCGCTTCCTTCCCCCGTCTGGAACCCAGAATTCAGCCCTGAGTATGGTGCTTGCGCGGCTGGCAGAAACTGCAGCGCTGTAACCCTGCGTCTCTATCCCAGCGCACACTGCAGACTTTCGCCGCGGGGCGATTTGCTGAATAAGCAGTTACCCTCCGTGCGACAAACCTCTCGCGTTTGAGTCCCCGTAGCCGATCCTCGCGCGATGGAAATCCTTCCTCCAGGTTCCGGAGCACCCCACTATTGCTGGAAATTCCTAACAAGATATCCTTTAGCCGTCCTGACTTGTCATACTCCCACACAGTGAAGCAGCACACGGGGGTAATGCACTCCCCTCGCCGCCATCTTCCCAATCCTTTTTTTTTTTTTAATGAGGAAGCTCTTCAAGTTCTTATATAGAAGGATCTCCTAGCTGCACAGTGTGAGATAAAGGAAAATGTGAAAAAGTAAAAGGGACGTGTGTGTGCCACATATTAGTTCTTTTTGCATACTTCTATCCCTAGAATGAGTGCTATTGCCCCTTATTTAGTATATTATTAAATACATTAACCCTATTTTATTTAACTTAATTAATTAATTTGGTCAATCTGGGGCTTAAACCCAAGGCCTCCAACATGCTGAGCAAGCACTCTACCCCAAGTTACAACCCCAACTCCATTATAATTTTATGAAACTACCAAGCTGAGGGCTAGGCCCTGGGCTCTAATGACCTCATCAAGCCCCTACTATCCCATGAAGCTTAAGAAGTTGGCTAACTTTCCTATTTTACATCCTTTTATTTTAAATCTCTAGGCTGGGCTGTGGGTATAGCTCAGTGGTACAGCACTTGCATAGCATGCTCCAGACTCTGTGTTAGATCCCCAGAAACACTCAGGAACACATGCACATGCACACCCTGTATATGCCCACAGATTTATCATATGCTATTCCTTCATGACTTAATGTATGTTATTTTGTCTTTTTGACAAGGTTGTAAGACAAATATACTTCCCAACAGGTCTTAGTATTCTGTATCTTATCAAACACCATTTGAAATTCCCTGGGGCTTCCAAATTAAAGTAAATAGACTAGTAATCAACCTGCCTTCCACTGGCATTAGATAGACCTAGATCAATCATTCTTTTTTTTTTTAAGAATTTTTTTTTATTTTTTAGGTCTAGATGGACACAACACAATGCCTTTATTTTTATGTGGTGCTGAGGATCGAACCCAGGTCCTGCCCGTGCTAGGTGAGCTCTACCGCTGAGCCACAATCCCAGCCCCTAGATCAATCATTCTCAACTGGGGTGATTTTGTCCCCCTATGCCCAGAGGACATTTGGCAATCCAGAGACTTTTTTAAAAAATATTTTTTAAGTTGTAGATGGACACAATACACTTATTTATTTATTTGAAGTGCTGAGGATTGAACCCAGTGCCTCAAACATGCCAGGCAAGTGTTCTATCACTAAACCACAACCCCAGCCCCCATATTTTTTTGATTATTACAACTGAGAGGAGGATGTACTACTGACATCCAGCCTGTGTATGCCAGGGATGCTCCAAAACATTCTACAAATACAGAGGATACCCCTCCACAAGAAAGGATTATTTATTCAAAAAGTTAACAGTCCATGGTTGAGAAACTCTGGCCTAGAGTTTCTAGTATATAGGACAAATGTTCCTGGGCTCTAAATGATAAAGATTCCCAAAGGAATGAGGGACCAAGTTTTTATCAGCAAGGTTAAGTTGCAAAGTAGCATATAGTCAATTATTTTCAAACGTTGGTTTTAGCAACAGAATCCATTTTTTTTTTTTTTGGTACTGCTAGGGATTGAACTCAGAGACACTCAAACACTTAGCCACATCCTCAGCCCTATTTTGTATTTTATTTAGAGACAGGGTCTCACTGAGTTGCTTAGCACTTTGCCATTGTTGAGGCTGGCTTTGAACTCTATCCTCCTTCCTCAGCCTCTTGAGCCTCTGGTATTACAGGTGTGCGCCACCTGGCCCAGCTGTTGGAGATCTTAACTCTATTGTATAGTATAGGTACATTTCTTTTAATATTAAAAAGAATCCCAGGAATCAATAAGAAAAAGAGTGATAGCCCAGTTGAAAATGAAGAGCTCAGACCGACCACACCTGCACACCTGGCTCTAAAATCTTTTTTTCCACTGGGTGTGGCTCAGTGGTAGAGCCTATGCCTGGCATGCACAAGGCCCTGGGTTCCATCCCTAGCACTACCACTCCCGCAAAATATATATATATATATTTTTTCGATTACACCAAATTTTTGTGAATAAATATTAGTTATTACTAGAATAAGATAGTTTCTGCATCAGTTAGCTCTGAAATACCTTACCCATGTGTACGTAAATGGACATAAATGGAAGGAATTTTGTTATATTGATGTCATCTAATTCTTTGAACTTTCTAGTTTTATACCACAATTCACTTTGTTTTCAAAAAGCATTTTTGATGAATTTCTAGATAACAAGTTGATTAGTTTCTCCTTTTCAAAAGGATTTGTTAGTTGTGAGAGTCACTTTCTCATTTTGTGGGAAGTTCATCTCAACTTACCAACAAACTACTAATTGTATACAGTTTTCTTCTAACAGAGGCACCTTTTTAAAGAAAGTTTTAGGACTATTAAATATTGTCAAATTCAATACAACACTTTTTTTTTTTTTTTTTAGAGAGAGAGAATTTTTTAGTTTTTGGCGGACACAACATCTTTATTTTTATGTGGTGCTGAGGATGGAACCCAGCGCCCCGCGCATGCCATGCGAGCGTGTTTCCGCTTGAGCCACATCCCCAGCCCTCAATGCAACACTTTTAATAAACTTACCAAGTACTTTGAATATGTTTTTCTCAAAACCTTGAAGTTCCAGCAGAATATTGTGGCACATACCTGTAATACTCAGAAGGCTGAGGAAGAAGGGTTGAAAGTTCAGTGGCCAGTTTCAGCAACTTAAACCTTGTGACAAAATAAAATGAAAAACAGGGCTGAAATGTAGCTTAGCAATAAAGTATGCCTGGGTTAAATCCTTAGTACCACAAACAAAGCCTTGAAGTTGCAGATTTAGCTTCACTAATGAATACTACAATGAAGTCCAGTAGAAATATAATTACATATGATTACAATTTTTCTTTTCTTTTGGTATGAGGAATTGAATTCTGAGGTGCTTTATCACTGAGCCTCATCCCCAGCCCTTTTTAAAATTTTGTTACAGGGTCTCACTAAATTGTTTAGGGCATTACTGAGTTATTGAGGCTGGTTTTGAATTTGTAATCCTCCTGCCTCAACCTCCCAGGTCACCAGAATTGCAGACTGGCACCATCACATCCACCTAATTATAATTTTTCTATTAGCCACACTAAAAATGTTAGCAACAGGGCTGGGGAGTGTAGCTCAGTGGTCTTGTCTAACATGTTCAAGGCCATAGATTTCATTCCCAGCACTGAAAAAAAGTTAGAAACTGTTGAAATTAATTTTATAATGCATTTCACTTGGATAGATATATAAAAATCATAATTCAACATGTAATCAGCATTATAAAATTTATGCTAGTAAATTTTGGTTTATAAATTAAAATTTTATTTCTTCAATTATGTTTGCCATGCTTAAAGAGCTCAGGAGCCACACATGGCTAATGGCTATTGTTTGGACAGTGTAGGTACAGAAAATGTCCACCATTTACTCTAACCAGTTAGTCTTCATTAACCTAATTATCAAAATTACATTTGAGAACTGGATATATAACTCAGTAGTAGAGTGCCTAGCATGCTCAAGGTCTTGAGTTTGAACCCCAGCCCTGAAAATTTAAAAAAAAAAAAATTAAAGGATGTATCACATAAAATAGATTGTTTTTAAACAGTCAAATAAGATTAAAACACCTTTGGTTTAATAAAATCTGATTAATTTTGTTTTTGCAGTACTAGAGACTGAACCAGAGGCACTTGACCACTGAGCTACATCACAGTTCTTTTTTTTTTTTCAAAGAGAGAGAGAGAGAGAATTTTTTTTTCAAAGAGAGAGAGTTTTTTAATATTTATTTATTTATTTTTTTTTAGTTTTCAGCAGACATAACATCTTTGTTTGTATGTGATGCTGAGGATCGAACCTGGGCCGCACGCACGCCAGGCGAGCACGCCACCCCTTGAGCCACATCCCCAGCCCTCCTCAGGATTCTTGCTCCCTAGTGTGCATATACTCTATTATCCCCTGACCTTGAATGTGGGAAGTACCTCTGAATATGATGAGATAGACACTTCTTTAATTAGATTATGCAGTTGGCTCTCCATATCAGCCCTCTGAGACTTCAAGTTCTGCATCAATAGATTCAGCTAACAATGGATCTAAAGTATTGAGCATGTGTCTATGTTGAACATGTACAGACTTTTT
Source organism: Marmota marmota marmota (assembly GCF_001458135.2). NCBI lineage: Eukaryota > Metazoa > Chordata > Mammalia > Rodentia > Sciuridae > Marmota > Marmota marmota. The sequence goes on from NW_025999862.1 coordinate 4,894,798, forward strand.
GTCATTACTTGCTAAACAATATAGTATAACAAATATTTATGTAGTATTTACATTGTATTAGGTATTAAGATAATGCAGAGATTATTTAAAATATATAGGAGGATGTGCAGGTTATATGCAAATACTATGCCATTTCATATAAGGCTCTTGTGAATCTGACAATTTTGATATCCCCAGGGTTTGAGCCCAATCCTCCACAGGCATAGAGGGATGACAGTATTATATAGGACTGTTTTAGAACACTCAAGAGAGTCTCTGGTTAACTCTTAAGAAAGATGCTATGCTGTGAGAGTGCTTGTGAGAACACTTCATGGCAAAGAACTGAAAGTGCATCTCGAAGCTGAGAGCAGATGGCTTACAGCCAGTGAACAAACTGTGACCTCAGTCCGACAACCACAAGCACTAAATTGTGCCAACAACCAGTAAAGCTTAAAAGATGACCCCAAGCCCCAAATTAGACTAAAATCTGAGACTACACCTTGACTGCAGCCTGTGAGACCCCATTAAAAGACTCAGTTCAATTCTGTTGAGATTCCTGACTCCTGGAAACTGAAATAATAAATATGTCTTTTTTGAGTCACTAAGTTCCTGGTTCCTGGTAATGTGCCAAGCAAAACAGAAAACAAATATGAATGGGTTGTAGTAAGTAAACAAATGTTTTGATATGATTTGATAAAGCATATTCTAGCTAATATTGAATAATCCACACAAACTCTAAAAGAAATTAGGTAAAGTGTTTACTAATGGTTTTTATTCAGTGTCAAAAACTTGAAAAATTTGGTATTCCCAAGGAGATTTTACAGTTACATTTAAAAGAATCACTATAGGGCTGGGGATGTGGCTCAAGCGGTAGCGCACTCGCCTGGCATGTGTGCGGCCCGGGTTTGATCCTCAGCACCACATACAAACAAAGATGTTGTGTCCGCCGAAAACTAAAAGAAATAAATATTTAAAAAATTCTCTCTCTCTCTCTTTAAAAAAGAAGAATCAGCATAATGTATCTGGACTGCTACAGTTACTCAATTGTGTTTTTCCATTCAGTGACACATCATAGGGATTAATATTGTAACGAAAGAGAATTTGAAAACTTAAATTCTTTTTTTTGGTACTGGAAATAAAACCAAGTGGGGTTTAACCACTGAGCCACATCCCCAGCCATATATAATTTAGAGACAGGATCTCACTAACCAACCAGTGATTCTATCTGAACAGAAAATGTCTGGGAAAGGCAGAAAGCTCTAAGAGGATTAATGTTAAAGGGGCCATTTCCATTGACTTGGCGGCATCTTAGAATTGCCATATGTGGACATTGTCACACTGAAGTAATATTCAGGATGGAGGTGGGTCATGACTTTTCTTTGTAAACTGGACAAGAGTTGTTGTGAAGGGGAAATGGGGAAGAATAATTTGGGTCATGGCATGAGAGGGTACATGTTGAAATTTAAAGTGTGAAAGTAGAATTTCTTTCTTTTTTTAATATTTGTTTTTTAGTTGTAGATGGACACAATACCTTTATTTTATTTTAAATGTGGTGCTAAGGATGGAACCCAGGGCCTTGCACGTGCTAGGCGAGCACTCTACCGCTGAGCCACAATCCCAGACCTGAAAGTAGAATTCCTTAAAATTAGTTTTTAGAATTTGTTAAAATTCTACACACCTACACGTCCCCTAAAAATCATCAGTTCTCTCTCTAGTTTGAAGACCTTGGTCCTACAATATGTATTTCTTCAGGTTAACAAGTATATCTTATTGTTTTTATTCGTGTCCCATCATTCCCTCTTTTAACACAAGACATGGCATATAATAGACCCTCAGTAAACACGGCCTCCAGGTGGGTGGGTATAGGGAGATTGCCAGAAATAGGATTCCTCTGCCTGGACAGGGCTGGATAACCTGTAATCATATCTTGGCTTCTTAATTCTCCATTAAAGTCATTTCCTATCAGCCATCTTTTATCACTTTATTACTTTAGAAAGTCAGATTACATGTGAAATAATCCATTTCCCTCTAACAGTTCTAAATTCAACGAAGATTTATGGAATCTTGTGTAAAAACTCTGTGGGTTTTTTTGAAGTATGTATGTGGGGAGAAGTGAGATTCAGAGATAAGAGGCAGCAGATTCCTGAGGTTCAAGAACTAATAATCCAGATGGGCAAATAGTTTCACAGACATTGTAAGAGTGAAAAGAAATTGAAGTTAAAGTGTAAAAGACCGGGCATTGTAAAGTTTCTAAGCTGCAAGGCCTGAGTTAAAAAGTAAAGGACCAGGTATTGTTAAGTTCCTATGCTACACCCAAAACCTGAAATTCTTGTAGCTGTTAGGACAATACCTGGAACTGCCGAGTAAATATTCCCCCTGACCATCTGGTTGTTTAATAACCTAGGACCCTGTGCAGCTTGGCACGTAGGCATTCAGGGTCCAAACCAATCAGTTTGAATGTACCCCCCTTCTTAGGATTGACCTATCACTCCCGCCCGACCTGTTCCCGCCAATGAATGTACTAATCATGTCTAAGAATTGTTGTTTGATTTTCCGGCGCCTCATGATGATTTGCTCTGATGTATGCAAAGCCCCCGCCCTCCCCAGAAAGTGTACTTAAGCACTGCTCAACCCCTGCTCAGGGCTCTGAGCCGCTCTCCCTTGTTGAGTGAGCACGGAGCCCCAGCGCGCTGGATTGGATCCTCAATAAACCCCTTTTGCTGTTGCATGAGCCGGTCTCTTGGTGGTCTCTTCCTCCGACGTTCGCCGGACCCTTACAACATAAAATTTGGCCACAGGACCATTCATTTTAAACAAGGGTCCTGAAGATCTCACAATTCAAACTTCATAAATTTTAAGATTAATTTGGATAAAGAACTGTGGCAAAGCGATTTCTGTTTAGAAGCTAAAGTATCAATGATATTTACAATGAACTCTCCAGTCTCGAAATCATGGAATTCTTGATGATTTTTTTTTTCCCCAGTGCTGGAAATCAAACTCAGGGCTTTGTGCATTCTAGATAAGCCCTCTACCACTAAACTCCAGCCCTGGAGTCTTAATGAATTTTTTAATCTGGGAAATTTACATTAGTTCAAAATTTGCACATTTAACCTTCTTATAATGCAAATTCTCAAACGCGTGTCTGCCTTGTCCAAGGAAGAAAAGCACTGTTATATTAAATGTTTTGAGGAATCCCCTTATTCTGTAAATTAAAAAGCGGTACTTGGAGTTCTCTGATGTCATTTAGCCTAGTGTCCTGAACTTGATAGGTAGACAACAAATGAGTATTGCCATGAACTCACTCTCAAGGTGCAGCATACATGTGTGGAAATCGGTTTTAGAAAAACCTAAACAAGTCAAGAGAGACTCTTAAGGAGAAGGGGTGCCTGTGTGTGTGTGTGTGTGTGTGTGTGTTTTGTAAATTAAGGGACCTTTAAAATTAGAAAAAGAACAAAAAGGGATGGAAGGAGGCAGCTTTGCTTTGCCCGAGGCTAGAACACAGGCTGAGTATGGCCTTGGGATTTTCACTTCCCTTACACCCAGTTCAGCTTTTAGGGCAAAGAGGGGAGAAGGGGCACTTGTTCTTCCCTCCTTGATTGGTTCTTCCCCTCTCAAACTCAAGGAAACTGGACAAGGGAAGACACAAAACCCGAACTGAACTATAAGAGGGCTGATCTGAAAACACACAAAAGCCAACCCAGGGCATTGCTGAGGGACTGATTTGCAGGAGGATGGTCTTCCCAGTGTAACAGGGGTTCACTTGATGCTTTGCCTGTTTCCCTTGTGGCTTCGAAACTTACTTGTCTTTTTTCTTTTTCCCAATCTTCTTCTCCCTGAACTTCTTCATCCTGATCCTTCCTCCCTAATCTCCTTTTCTCTGAATCACCTCTATCCTGGTAGAATCATAGCCTTTGGGATAGGAGTTCCTGTTTTTCTCCTTTTCTCAAAACCATGTCCTCGTTAAAAGATTGGCATCAGGGACAAGGACCGAACTTTTGGCATCATGAGCAGCAGATCTCCATTTCAGTTGAGAGCAGGAGAGGGGATAGGTAGAGAAGCAGAATGATTCTAGGTCAGAGTTCAGGCCCATGAGTGTTTTGAAGGTTGAGAAGGAACCAAAATTAAAATCGAAATGTAGGATCTTAAATTTTATTTTAAACGGTGTGATAGAAGTTTCTAGAGTTCTAGAGCAAAAATGCTCAGTGAATCTTTGAAGGGCACCATAGTAAAGACCAAAGAATAGAATTTTCAGGGTAGTCAGGCGTTCAATAAGTTCTAACCTTGACTTGTTATTAAAATCTTTTGGGGTATTTGTAAAAATCCTGATGCTGAGGTTGACTGCATTGAGATCTCTAAGGGTGGGACCCTGGTTATATTTTAAAACTGTTCCTCAGCTTACTCCAATGGGCAGTGCAGGCTGCTCTTGGAGGAAATGAGGAGGCCCACCTCTTGCCTTCCAGGCAAATACTTACAACATTCAAATTAGTGTATCCTGAGTCAAACTACTTGATGTTCTCCAGTTTAAGTACTCAAGGTTAGGACTTAATTGGTATTTTTAGTCTATATTCCACAAGAATTATGAGGGGTCCTGGGAATTGAACTAACCCTAACCCTGGGGCACTTTACCAAGGAGACCTATCCCCCAGTCCTTTTTAATTTTTAATTTTGAGAGAAGGTCTCACAAAATTGCTTAGAACCTTGTTAAATTGCTGAGGCTGGCCTTGAACTGTGATCTCCCTCCCCCCCCCATCATGCCCAAGTCCTTTTTATTTTTATTTTCAGACTGGGTCTTGCTAAATTGCAGAGGCTGACCTTGAACTTGTGATCTTTCTGCCTCAGCCTTCTGTTATGCTCGAATTCAGGATTCCCAAAAGACCACCAGAGACCAAGATTGATATAAGCAGCAAAGAGGTGTTTATTGCAAGCTAACTTGGTCCTCTGAGCACACACAGCAACTGGTGACGCTGAGAGGCCCTGAGCCCAGGGTTTGCAACAGTTTTATACATTCTTTGGGGAAGGCAGGGACCCCACATACATCATAGCATCTCTTAGCAAATCATCACACACCGCAGGAAAATCAATGCAGTCATATTTTTCAATGTAGTAATATACGTAACAGAATTTACTATTTTTAAGCCAGGCAATAGTGGAATATACCTATAGTCCCAGATACTAAAGAGGTGAGGCAAGAGGATCACTTGGGCCCATGAGTTCAAGACCAGCTGAGCAACAACATAGAGAGACCCCATCTCAAAAAAAACTTACTGTTTTAACCATTGTTAAGAGCATTCATATGTTGTGCAAACATCACTGTCAGGTTGTTGGTGGTGACTTAGGACAAAGCAGCCCGCGCAGGAAAGAAACATCAGTCAGGCGCCTTCGGAAATGCCTATCAATCGGCGGGATCTCCTGATTAATGCCTGTCAATCAGCAGGACCCCATGGCCAATTCTGGATTTCAGACAGTTCCCCCAACCAACTCCAGCGGGACAAGGGACTCTAAAAACACCTTTTCCAGGGGCTGGGGATGTGGCTCAAATGGTAGTGCACTTGCCTAGCATGTGTGAGGCATTGGGTTAGATCCTCAGCACCACATAAGTATAAAATAAAGACATTGTGTCCACCTATAACTAATATATATAACCTTTTCCTGTCCCAAACCCTTCCCTTTTTAAATCTTTCTCTTTTGGTCACCGCCCCACCTTGCCTGATCTCACAATCACTACTGAAAGAATTCCCCACGCAAAGACACTTCGCCGGGAGAATTCCAATTTTATTGCAAAAAGCAGTGTGCTTATATAGAACTAAGGGGGAGATGGCAGGGCTTAGATAAATGGCAGGCAACCGGTTATTGGCAAGTTCTCCCAGATATCAGCTCCGGTGCCCAGGATTAGTTCTCATTGGGGCTAAGGTTCCCCGCCAGCGAGATTTGAAATTGGCGCCGGTGGGAGAGTTCACATGGTCGGGAACTTTTCGCACCACTGCAGAAAAGAAGAAGGTAGGAAGAAGAGGTGCTTAGGCGCCATGTTGGAGTTTTTTTCTCTGGGGTATGGCTGCCGTTTATACTTTTCCCAACAACTACTATACATTCCTAGGACCTGTCATCATTCCAGAAAGAAGTAGTGTACTCCTTAAACAATAACTTTCTATTCTTCCTTCCCCACAACCCAATATAACCTCTATTCTACTTTCTGTCTCTGTGAATTTGCCACTATGACCATACAATACTTGTTCTTTTATGTCTGGCTTAGTTCACTTAGCATAATGCCTTCCGGATTCACCCCTATTGTAACCCGTATCAGAATCCTGCTCTTTTTTAAGGCCAAGTAATATTCCATGTGTGTTTATACTACCACATTTTGTTTAACCATTTTACCTAACAACATTTGGAGCTTTTTCACATTGAGCTTTTGTGAATAATGCTGATTTTGTCATTGTGAGAACATCATAGAATGTACTTATGCAGATTGAATTGGTACAGGTCAATCACTTCATATGACCTCTTGCAATTAAGAGACCCAGTAAAGGTGAGCTGTATGAGATGCTGCCAGTGTAACATTGTTAAGGTCTGTAAACTAGTCAGGATGGCGCCTGGCATTTTGCCAGAGGGAGTGGTTTGTGAAGTAACGCCAGGGAGCCATTAAGTGTGGAGATTCCTTATTGGTTGACTGCTGTATCTAGTTTATGTTAATTAAGATAAGCTGTGTGGAATGTATATATACCCCTCCTGTCCTACAGTAAAGGGCTCCACTCCTGCTGTATCAATCTACACATCACCCCCGGTTCCGGGCTGCGGCAGATGGTGGCCCATCTGGGGAGCCCCGGGAAACTCGGGGGTATTTTGCCCAGCCAGATCATTTCCAAGGCCAGTAATGAGTAATGAGCAATATTAAGGCTTATTTCAAATGTAAAAACCTTGAGATAATGTACTAAATTGTTCAGAAGGTTGTTTTCTTAGCACCTGCTGGAATACTACAGGATTTTCTTTAGCATCATTGCCGGAGTTCCTGCCTTCATCCCAGTGCCGGTGAAGATGAAGGTGGAAGAATTTCCAGTGTTGCTGAGAACTGGACGAGACTTCAGATCAAGCTAGCTGCCTGCAGAACTTACCTGGACTGTGATTTACCTGGATTGTGAGTTAATCTATTGAGACACTGCTTTACCTGGACTGAGACAACAAACTGTAATCTATAACAAATTGTAACTCGGTATCTTTGCTAATGGTGTTATTGCTGGTATACTTTTTTCAAGGGCTTCTTGCATGGAGCCATCAATTGGCTTGGTATTGTGGCATTTTGTATCCTCCCCTTCTGCTTGTAGCAGATTGTTTGTGGTGTTTGTGTAAAAACCACTATGGTCATTATTTAAATTAAACAAAAGGGGGAAATATTAAAGTCTGTAAACAAGTCAAGATGGCGCCTGGCATTTTGCCAGGGGGAGTGGTTTGTGAAGTAACGCCAGCAAGCCATTAAGCGTGGAGATTCCTTATTGGTTGACTGCTGTATCTAGTTTATGTTAAGATAAGCTGTGTGAGGGGCTGGGGATGTGGCTCAAGTGGTAGCGTGCTTCCTTGGCATGCGTGCGTTCCGGGTTCAATCCTCAGCACCACATACAAACAAAAATATTGTGTCCGCCGAAAACTAAAAAATAAATACTAAAAAAAAAAAAAAAAGATAAGCTGTGTGGAATGTATATATACCCCTCCTGTCCTACAATAAACAGCTCCCACTCCTGCTGTATCAATCTACACAAGTTCCTCGTCACCCTCCGGTTCCGGGCTGCGGCAAATCAACT
>NW_025999862.1:4902659-4914984 GCF_001458135.2 Marmota marmota marmota
ATATATATATATGAGAGAGAGAGAGAGAATTTTAATATTTATATTTTAGTTTTTGGTGGACACAACATCTTTGTATGTGGTGCTGAGGATCGAACCCGGGCCGCACGCATGCCAGGCGAGCGCGCTACCATTTGAGCCACATCCCCAGCCCAGGTAATTTAATTTTAAAACTGTCAATCCCTCCCACTTCACCCACAAGGAAGGGTATGGCCTTCTTTCGTTCACGACCATATCCCAGTCCCTAGCTCAGAGACTGAAACATGTTAGGTGCTAAATAAAAATTTATTAAAATAAATGGACAAAATGGTTTAATTCTTCAACATATTGTCTCAGAAAAATGATAAGAGGAATAGAGAAGAAAGGCAATAAGATGTAGGTGGTAGGTACCGATGGAGAACTGCTCCTTTTTTGACTTTGAGTAGCAAAAAAGAAGAATAAATGCTACATACAATGACAGAAGAGTTGGAAGTGGGTGAAGATAACCTGGTTTGGTGGCTTTTCTGGAACTCAGCTACCTCGTCTTTAAAATGTGGGAGCAGGAAAAAAAATATGGGAGCAGTCTAGAAGTTTTCATTCATACTGCCTCATTCCTATTCAGCATTGAAAATAAATTGAGTTGTTTTCCATAGTTATAATGACTGGGAATCACTACCAGCATTTGTCAGTTCAGAGCACTAGGAAGGTTAAATGTCCTGCAATGTTTGAGACAGTTCTGCATCTTATATCATCCAAATACCAGTGTTGAGAAACACTCATAATAGTATTCTATGAGTCTATTGTGCACGGCCTGTGGTTCCCCACATTGTCATACTTCATAGGTACTTAAGTTACCTCATTAAGACAAATTATAAGTCAAACTAAAAGAACTCAAGAGTAGATAGAATATCAGGGTATAATTCATATCTGTAGTATGTATTTCATAGGATCTATGTAGAAACCATCATATTTCTTAATCTTTGTCGTAGGCTCATTTCTGTTGCTACAACAAATACTACAGACTGTATCATTTATAAAGAATAAAGGTTTGTTCAGCTCATCATACTAGAGACTGGGAAATCCAAGGCCAGGGGCTACAGTGGTGAGGGCCTTCTTCCTAATGGCATGCTCTGTAGAGTCTCCAAGTGGTGCAGGGCATCACATGGTGAGGAAGTGCATGAGTAAAAGCTGCTGGGCATAGTAGTGCACACCTATAATCCCAGGAACTAAGGAGGCTGAGGCAGAAAGAGCAGAAATTCAAGGCCAGCCTTAGCAACTTAGTGAGGTCCTAAGTAACTTAGCGAGACCCTGTCTCAAATGAAAAATGAAAAGGGCTGGGGATGTGGTTCAGTGGTTAAGTGCCCCAGAGTTCAATCCCCAGTACCAAAAGAGAGAGAGAGATACACACTAAGCCAAAGCTGACACTTATAACAGAACCACTCTCAAGATAACCCATTAACCCATTAATCTAAGAAGAGATTAATGTATACTTCATGAAGGCAAACCCCTCAAGATCCAATCACCTCTTAAGGATTCCACTTCTTAATACCTTATGTTGGGAATTAAACTTCAACATGAGTTTTGGTGAAGATATTCAAACCGTAGTGTACCCTTTCCATTTTTCTTAGTTTTTTTTTTTTTTTTTTTTTTTAGTTTTTCTGTTTAAAATTATTCTTGTTTGGTTTTTGCAGTACTGGGGATTGAACCCAGGGCCTTGCATGTAGCTGAGCTATTACCCAAAGCCCCAAGAGCATACTACTTTTATTTATTTATTTGTTTATGGGTACCAAGTATTGAACTCAAGGGTTTTAACCACTAAGCCATATCCCCAGCCCTTTTAATTTTTTTTAATTTTTATTTTTAGTTGTTGATGGACTTTATTTTCTTTTCTTATTTTTATGTAGTGCTAAGGATCGAACCCAGTACCTCATGCATGCTAGTCGAGCATGCTACCACTGAGCCACAACCCCAGTCCCCCTTTTTATTTTTTATTTAGAAACAGGGTCTCACTGAGTTGCTTAGGGACTCACTAAGTTGTTGAGGCTGGCTTTGAACCTGCAATCCTCCTGCCTCAGCCTCCCGAGCTGCTGGGATTACAGATGTGTACCACAAGCATACTAGTTTTAAATGAGTTTAAGTAATTAAGACAATTTGACTCTATTTTTCTTCCTTAGTAGATATGTAGGTAGGAGTCAATCTTCATTTGAGAAACAAGGCTCAAAGCAGAGCAGCATCAAGATTACATTGAGACCCTTCCTGTGGTATGGTTGATATTTTTATTATTTTTATTTTGGGGGTGCTTATGATCAAATCCAGTACCTTCTCTGCATGCTAGGATAGTGCTCTACCATCCAACTATATTCCCAGCCCACAGATGATAATTTTTTAGAGTTGGGTTTCCTAGTTTTACCCATCAGATTTGACCATTATAGTAATGAAGGAGACTATATTTTCTCAGTGTGGTCTCATCTTCATATACTCTAAGGTCCTTGCCTACTCTAAGATCCTATGTCATTTCAAGAAAACATGGAGGAAACAACACAAATCTCCATCGACTGATGTGTAGATAAATACGGCAGGTCTCAAAGAAGACATACAAATGGCCACAAAGAGTATGGGGAAAAAAATGTTCAACATCACAAATCATCAGGGAAACGCAAATCAAAACCACAATGAGATATCATCTTACCCACATTAGAATGGATATCATCAAAAACACAAAATATAACAAATTCTGGTGAGGGTGTGGCAGAAAGGTAAACTCATGTGTTGTTGTTGGGAATATAAATTAGTACAGCCAGGGGAGCTGGGGTTGTGGCTCAGTGCTAGAGCGCTTGCCTGGCATATGTGAGGCACTGGATTCGATCCTCAGCCCCACAGAAAAATAAATAAATAGAATAAAGGTATGAAAAAAGTTTTAAAAATAGTACAGCCATTATGTAAAACAGTATGTAGTTTCTTCAAAATACCAACAACAGAATTATCATATAATACAGCAGTTGAAATGTATGTATCCAAGAGAAAACAAAATAATCTTATCAAATATATACCTGCACTCCCATGTTTCTGCTGCACTATTCACAATATCCAAGATATGGAATCTGCCAAGATGCCCATTGACAGATGAATAGATAAAGAAAATCATATACACAATCATTCTCTCTCTCTCTCTCTCTCTCTCTCTCTCTCTCTCTACACACACACACACACACACACACACACACAAGATGAAACATTATTCAGCCTTAAGAAATATGAAATCCTCTCATTTGCAGCAACAGAGATGGAACTGAGGACATCATTTTAAGAGAAATAAGTCAGGCATAGAAAGACAAATACCACATTTTCACTAATTTGTGGAAGCTTTTTAGGTGTCTCATAGAATTAGAGAGTAAAATGGTGGTCAATAGAAGCTAGGTAGAATAGGGGGAACAGGAGAGAGAGATGTTGGATAACAAATACCAAAATGAAGTTAGAGAGGAGTAATTAGTTCTAGTGTTCTTTAGTACAACTGTTGATCTTCAACAATTTATTATATATTTCAAAATAACTACAGAAGAATCCAAAGGGTTTTCATTTTTTTTGTTTGTTTGTTTTTGGTACCAGGGGTTGAACCTAGGGGTACTTAACCATTGAGCCACATCCCCAGCCCACTTTTTTTTTTTTTTTGTATTTTATTTAGAGACAGAGTCTCCCTGAGTTGCTTAGAGCCTTAGAGTTTTTGAGGCTGGCTTTGAACTTGAGATTCACCTGCTTCAGCCCCCGAGCTGTTGGGATTACAGGCATGTGCCATTGTGCCCAGCCTCCAAAGGTTCCTAACACATAAAATGATAAATATTTGAAATGGAAATTCTAATTACCCTGATTTGATCATTTCACACTGTCTACATGTATCAAATTGTCATACTGCACTTCATAAATTTGTGCAAATTTTATGCCAAATTAAAAAGTAGACTAGGAATAGAGCTCAGTGTCAGAGAGCTTGCCTTGCATGCGCAAGCCCTGGGTGATCCCAGCACCACAGGTTGAAAAAAATTAGTGTTTTAAATATTCCTTCTGTGTGTGGATTTCCAATTAAAACTGAATTACAGTTTTCCTTATAAGGCTTAGGAATCCAAAATGGCTGAGCTACTTTCCCAATGTTTTCTATCACTTTACCTATATGTCTTCTGTCTTTACTATGTCTTTTACTTAAAGTGTTACAAATATGTTCTTGGGGAAAATACTCAAATATTTAGACTCTTTCTTTCTTCTTCTTCTTCTTCTTTTTTTTTTTTTGATATCGGGAACTAAACTCAGGGATGCTTAACCACCAAGTCACATCCCCAACCATTTTTTTTTTTTAAATTTAGCACAACGCTCTTCAATTCATTGTACACAGATGGAGCACATTTTTTACTTCTCTGGTTGTACCCAAAGTAGGGTCATAGCATTTGTGCAGTCATACATGTACCTAAGGTAATGATGTCCATCTCATTCCATCATCTTTCCTACCTCCATCCCCCATGCTCCCTCCCCTGTCCCCTTTGCCCCAAACAATGTTCCTCCACTCATCTCATGCTCTCCTCCCTTTAGTATCCATTTATCAGAGAAAATATTTGGCCTTTGGTATTTGGGGATTGACTTACTTCGCTTAGCATGATATTCTCTAACTCCATCCAATTACCTGCAATGCCATGATTTTATTCTCTTTTATTGCTGAGTAATATTCCATTGTGTATATATACTACAGTTTCTTTATCCACATCCATTGAAGGGCATCTAGGTTGGTTCCACAGTTTGGCTATTGTGAATTGTGCTGCTATGTACATTGACGTGGCCACATCCTTGTAGTATGCTGTTTTTAAGTCCTTTGGTTATAGACAGAGGAGTGGGATAGCTGGATCAAATGGTGGTTCCAAGTTTTCTAAGGAATCTCCATACTGTTTGTCAGATTGGCTTCACCAATTTGCAGTCCCACTAGCAATGTATGAGTGTGACTTTTTCTCCCCATCCTTGCCAATACTTATTGTCGCTTGTATTCTTGATAATTGCCATTCTGACTGGAGTGAGATAAAATATTAGAGTAGTTTTAATTTGCATTTCTCTAGTTGCTAGAGATGTTGAACAGTTTTTAATATATTTGTTGATTGCTTGTATATCTTCTATGAGAAGTGTCTGTTCAGCTCCTTCGCCCATTTATTGACTGGGTTATTTGTTTTTTTGGTGTTAAGTTTTTTTGAGTTCTTTATGTATCCTGGAGATTAGTGCTCTATCTGATGAGTGTGTGGCAAAAATTTGCTCCTAAAATGTAGGTTCTCTCTTCACCTCATTGATCGTTTCTTTTGCTGAGAAAAAACTTTTTAGTTTGATTCCATCCCATTTATTGATTCTTGATTTTATTTCTTGTGCTTTAGGAATCTTGTTAAGGAAGTTGGGGCCTAATCCCACATATGAAGATTTGGGCCTACTTTTTCTTCTATTAGGCATAGGATCGCTGGTCTAATTCCTAGGTCCTTGATCCACTTTGAGTTAATTTTTGTGCATGGTAAGAGATAGGGGTTTAGTTTCATTTTGCTGCATATGGATTTCTAGTTTTCCCAGCACCATTCATTGAAAAGGCCATATTTTCTTCAATGTGTGTTTCTGGAGACTTTGTCTAGTATAAGATAACTGTATTTATGTGGGTTTGTTTCTGTATCTTCTATTCTGTACCATTGGTCTACATCTCTATTTTGGTGCCAATATCATGCCATTTTTGTTACTGTAGCTTTGTAATATAGTTTAAAGTCTGGTATTGTGATGCCTCCTGCTTCCCTCTTCTTGCTAAGGATTGCTTTGGCTATTCTGGGGCTCTTATTTTTCCAAATGAATTTCATGATTGTTTTTTCTATATCTATAAGGAATGATGTTGGGATTTTAATTGGAATCGCATTGAATCTGTACAGTGCTTTGGGTAGTTATAGCCATTTTGACAATATTAATTCTGCCTATCCAGGAGCATGGGAGATCTTTCCATCTTCTAAGGTCTTCTTCAATCTGTTTAGTGTTCTCTAGTTTTCATTGTAGAAGTCTTTCACGTCTTTTGTTAACTTGATTCCCAAGTTTGTTTTTTTTTTTTTTTTTTGGGAGGTTATTTGTGTAATGGGGTAGTTTTCCTAATTTCTCTTTCAGAGGATTCATCACTGATGTATAGAAATACTTTTGATTTATGGGTATTGATTTTATATCCTGCTACCTTGCTGAATTAATTTATTAATTCTAGAAATTTTCTGGTGGAGTTTTTTGGATCTTCTTAGAATCATGTTGTTGGCAAATAATGATAGTTTGAGTTCTTCTCTTCCTATTTGTATCCCTTTAATTTCTTTCATTTATCTAATTGCTCTGGCTTGAGTTTCAAGAACTATGTTGAATAGAAGTGGTGAAAGAGGGCATCCCTGTCTTGTTCTAGTTTTAGTAGGAATGTTTCCAATATTTCTCCACTTAGAATGATTATGGCCTTGGGTTTAGTGTAGATAGCTTTTACAATGTTGGGGTATGTTCCTCCTATCCCTAGTTTTTCTATGTTTTGAACATGAAAGGGTGCTGTATTTTGTCAAATGCTTTCTCTGCATCAATTGATATAATCATATGATTCTTATCTTTTAAGTCTATTGATGTGATGAATTACATTTATTGATTTCTGTATGTTGAACCAACTTTGCATCCCTGGAATGAACCCCACTTGATTATGGTGTACAATTTTTTTTTGTACTGGGGATTGATCTCAGGGGCACTCAACCACTGAGCCACATCCCCAGCCCTTTTTTGTATTTTATTTAGAGACAGGGTCTACTGAGTCCCTTAGCACCTTGCTTTTGCTGAGGCTGATGTGATGATGGCCTTAGGCCTGAGCCTAAGCAACTCCATTTTAAAAATTCCAGTTTGAAACCTACCATCTCACTAGGCACACCCACAGAGCCCTCCAGTGTGGCCACAAACAAGTTACTTACCCTCACCTGATAAACAGAGTGAAGCCCCTGGCAGGCTGTCCTCGCCTGATAAGAGGGAAAGGCGAGAAGAACAGGGTGGAGACCACCGGATCAGAATTTTCTGACCCCAAAGTAAATGATGTCATGGAGAAATATGGTGGTAGCTGATAAGGATTGAAAGGGGGGGGGGGTCAAAATCCTCCAAATTTAGTATAAATAATAGAGCTGATGAACATGGATTCAGCCAGCCAAAACAAGGATGCACTGGAGCTGGAGGACCTGACTCCCATCACTTGTCATGGTTCCTGATCCTCTGTGTGATCCTCTCTGCTCTCACACTCAACTGCCTTGTCTGAACCTTGGTGAGAGCCACAACTTCTCCCTACGACCCTCTCCTCAACCGGTCGTCCACTACATGCCAGGAAAATCCTGCCTTGGTTCCAGACTTGGTCACCGTGGTCTAAGTGAGTGTGCATCTGCTGGACATAAAGCCTAAGGCTTAAGATTTTTGAACTTAGCATGCAGAGGAAATGTCTGTCTTTAGCCTATCATGATTAAGTGTGTTTTGCAGTGCTTAGAATTAATCTAGAATTGTTTGCTGTGAATTGATTATGTCTATTGCAGTGCCTAGCATTAGGATTGTCGTTTTCTTAATAAAGAACCTATAGAGTGAAATTGTATTGAGTAAATTGAGTGAATAAAGCATTGAAAGGGGCAGAAGCGCGTGGACATTCCTTATTTCTCCCCTTGGCCTCATACATCACAATTTTGCCCCCTCTCGACAGTTGGCTTTGAATCTACAATCTTCCTGCGTCAGCCTCCCGAGCCACTAGGATTACAGGCATGTGCCTCTGAGCCCGGCTATGGTGCACAATTTTTAAATATGCTTTTGTATTTGATTTGCCAGAATTTATGGAGAATTTTTGCATCTATGTTCATCAGGGATATTGGTCTGAAATTTTCTTTCCTTGATGTATCTCTGTCTGGTTTTGGTATCAGGATGATACTAGCCTCATAGAATGAGTTTGAAAGGGTTCCCTCCTTTTCTATTTCATGGAATGATTTGAGGAGTATTGGTATTAATTCTTCTTTGTAGGTCTTGTAGAACTCAGCTGTGAATCCGTCTGGCCCCAGGCTCTTCTTGGTAGGTAGACTTTTGATGTAGTCTTCTACTTCCTTGCTTAAATTTGATCTGTTTAAATTGTGTATGTCCTCCTGGTTCAATTTGGGGATCATATGCCTTTAGAAATTTGTTGGCGTCTCTGAGATTTTCTACTTTACTGGAATATAAATTTTCAAAATAATTTCTAATTGTCTTCTGTATTTAAATAGTGTCTGTCATGATATTTCCTTTTTCATCACGAATTTTAGTAATTTGAGTTTTTTCCTCCTTATTTTCATTAGGGTGGCTAAGGGTTTTGTCAATTTTATTTATTTTCTCAAGAACCAGCTTTTTGTTTTGTCAATTTTTTATTGTTTCTTTAGTTTCAATTTCATTGATTTCAGCCCTGATTTTTATATTTCTGGTCTCTTTCTACTTTAGGTGTTGGTTTGTTCTTTTTCTAGGGCTTTGGGCTATAAAATGCTAGGTAGTCTAGTTTATTTGTTAACTTTTTCTTTTTTTAAATGAATAAGCTTAATGCAATGAACTTTTCTCTTAGCACTGCCTTCATAGTGTCCCAGAGATTTTGATATATTATATCAGAATTTTCACTTACCTCTAAGAAGTTTTTGTATCTCCTCCCTGATGTCTTCTGTTGTTGTGGGCCAGCCATGGACTGGGTATGTGTGAGCTATCAGCATGAGCACATGAGTGGACCAGACTGACCTTGCCTCTCTGTTTGGGCTGGTGACATATGTGTCCTTTTTTGCTTACTCTGCCTATGATCCCCACACAGCACCTGAGATGGGTGTGGCCTTCCAAGATGTTAGTCAATCTGCTGACTGCAAGACATCACCAAGCTAGACTCAACCCCCTGAAACCTGATGCTTTGCCTTATATGGAAAGAACTTTCCATTGAACCTCCGTTTGTGTGTCCCCCCTTTAAAAGAATAAAGAATTCAAGTGGCTTTCTCTCTTTTTCTTGCTTGCCTTGCCCCCTTTGTGGGAGCTAGGTAAAAGGAGCCATCACAGAACCCAAAGAAAAAGATATTTTTTCTGTCTTTGTGTGATTATTTTGTGCCAGCCCAGTTTACTCGGAGTAACCCTGATTGATTTAGCAGTGTGTTGCAGAATTCTGTTATCCATGAATCATTCAGTAGTGTATTATTTAGTCTCCAGGTGTTGGAGTAGCTTCTATTTTTAATTTCATCATTGATATCTAATTTTATCCCATTATGGTCAGATAGTTTGCAGAGTACTATCTCTATTTTTTTGTATTTGCTAAGACTTGCTTTGTGGCCTAACATATGGTCTGTTTTGGGAAAGGATCCATGTGCTGCTGAGAAAAAAGTGCATTTGCTTGTTGAGGGATGGAATATTCTGTATATGTCTGTAAAGTCTAAATTATTGATTGTTTATTGAGTTCTATAGTTTCTTTGTTTAGTTTTTGTTTGGCAGATCTATCCAGTGGTGAGAGAGGTGTGTTAAAGTCACCCAAGATTACTGTGTTGTGGTCAATTTGACTCTTGAACTTGAGAAGAGTTTGTTTGATGAACATAGCTGCACCATTGTTTGGGGCATAGATATTTATGATTGTTATGTCTTGTTGATGTATAAATCCCTTAAGCAGTATGAAACATCCTACTTTATCCCTTTTCACTAGCTTTGGTTTGAAGATCACTTTATTTGATATGAGGATGGAAACCCCTGCTTGTTTACATGGTCCATGTGAGTGGTACGTTGTTTTCCCACCCTTTTACTTTTATTTAGTGGAGGTCTTTTACTATGAGTCTTTTGAAGGTAGCATGTTGTTGGGTCTTTTTTTTTTTTTAATCCAATTTGCCAGTCTATGTCCTGTGTGTGTGTGTGTGTGTGTGTGTGTATGTGTGTGTGTTGCTGGGGATTGAACCCAGGGCCTGTGCATATGAGGCAAGCACTCTGCCAACTGAGCTGTATCCCCAGCCCTGTCTATGTCTTTTAATTAATAGGTGTAGGCCATTCAGGGTTATTATTGAAATATGTTTCGTATTCCTGGTCATTTTGGTTTATTTTTAGTTTTTAACTTCACTTGGCTTCTCATTGATTGGCCTTTCCTTTAGTGTAGTTCTTCCCTTTGCATATTTTCATTGTTGTTTTTCATTTCCTCCTCATGTAATATTTTGCTAAGAATGTTGTATAGTACAGGCTTTCTTGTTATAAATTCTTTTAATTTTTTTTTATCATGGAATGTTTTTATTTCATCATCAAATCTGAAACTTAATTTTGCTAGATATAAGATTCTGGGTTGGCATTCATTTTCTTTCAGAGCTTGGTATATGTTGTTCCAGGATTTACTGGCCTTGAGGGTCTGCCTGGGCTGAAAAATCTGCTGAGATCTGAATTGATTTCCCCCTATATGTAATCTGATTCTTCTCTCTTGCAGCCTTTAAAATTCTATCCTTATTCTGTATGCTGGTAATTTTCATTATAATGTGCCTTGGTGTAGATCTGTTATAATTTTGTACATTTGGTGTCCTGTAAGCCTCTTGTTTTGATTTTCCAATTCATTCTTCATTTTGGGGAAATTTTCTGATATTATCTCTTTTAAAAGATTGTACATTCCTTTGGTTTGAAACTCTGTGCCTTCCTCTATCTGGATCCATCTTAGATTTGCTTTTTTTTTTTTTTTTTTTTTGATGTTATCCCATAATTCTTGGATGTTCTGTTCATGGTTTCTTACCATCTTCACTGTGTGATCAAGTTTGATTTCCAGATTGTTTATTTTGTCTTCATTGTCTGAGGTCCTGTCTTCCAAGTGATCTAGTCTGTTGGTGATGCTTTCTATTGAGTTTTTTATTTGGTTTATTGTTTCTTTCATTTCAAGTATTTCCATTTTTTTCTCTCAAAATCTCTAGCTCTTTCTTGAAGTAATCTTTTGTTATCTGTATTTGATGTCTTACTCTTTGTTGGAGTGATCAATATTTGCCTGTATTTGCTCACTTAGATGATTCTTTAATTTGCAGATCATTTTAATCATGTACATTCTGAACCCCTTCTCTGTCATTTCATCTACTGCGCTGTCAATGGATTTTCTATTGTTACAGTATCTTGTTTCTTTGGGGCACCTTCCCCCCTTGTTTTTTCATGTTGCTTATGAGTCTTCTTCTCTTGCAGTGCGGATCTCAGGTGTTGCAGTTTCTTCTCTATAATCTTGCAGTGTCCCTGCAGGACAGGAATACCTTACCTTTAAGGGGGATATCAATGTTTACCACACCCAATGCAACTAATATGCAGCCATAAATCAATTAGCTTCTATTTAGACACAGTTTGCTGCTACAAATAGAAATGACAGGCAGGATTATCTTCTACCATATAGCCAGTAGGTTCACATAAGGGTTTACAATTTCTATTGGTGGACCGTGTGTGTGTGTGTGTGTGTGTAGTGTGTGATGTTTATGAGGTAGGATGTGAGAACGTAGAGGTATTCGATTATAGGACAAGTGGAAGAGGAATCAACAGAAGTTAGCTGTTATCAGGAGAAAAAAAAGAGAGAGAGGCAGCCCCATGCAAGGCTCCCAGTTGCCTCTGCCACAGGACGGTGTCTGTTAGCACACCTAGTAGGGATATCTCTGGTGCAACCGGGCCCACAGGGACCTTGGTGATGGCCCTCCAGGTCCTGGCTGTTGTCCCTAGTTGGTGGTAACAATGGCACAATGTCGCGACCCCTCGCTGGCAAGGGAAAACACGACACAGTATTCTTTTTTCAGCAGTTTATTCAGGCCTTGATTCATGTATAATCTTCTAGTGACCCCCCCGCCAAGCGCCCAAGCACAGCCTAATAAAGCCTCCCGCATACCAATCCTAAGCCGCCACGTAGAACTCTCTCATAGGGTGGTAAGGGATTGCGTGTCAACTCTCCATAAAAGGAGTTGTTTATCACAGGCCACAGTGGAAGCCGGCGCCATCTTCTAATGGTGGCCACGGTCTAATTAGAACGGCTCACCACAGTTCCCCCTTCTGTTTTATAAAACAATGTAGGCGAAAGTAGAGGTCCTATCCCACTGTGCAGAAATGGCTGCAGTGTATGGTTCAGTCCTAAGGAGGCGCCTTCCCCAGACCTGACTCCATATCAGCTGACGCCTTTTTTTGTAGGGCGGGGCGTGGACGTCAAACCCGCATGCAATAGGACATGCTTTCCTTGAGGTCCGTTGAGGGATCACTCAAGTGCAGTGCCTGCATCGTGACGACGGTGAGAAGTAGGATAACACAGGTAGCCTGGTAATAATGACAAAATTTAAGTTGGCAACACAATCCCTAA
>NW_025999862.1:4915946-4930155 GCF_001458135.2 Marmota marmota marmota
AATTTCCCGCTCTCTTCCTTTTACAGGGGAGCGTCCCTTTTTTATGAATTTCCCGCTCTCTTCCTTTTACAGGGGAGCGTCCCTTTTTTATGAATTTCCCGCTCTCTTCCTTTTACAGGGGAGCGTCCCGCTATTAGCTTGCGGATTCCCACTTTACCTGGGAACTTACCGGTGCACCACCCTGACTGCTGAAAGTTCTGGATCCTGGGTTCGAGGAATATAATTCCCCATACGGGCCACCAATTGTCGCGACCCCTCGCCGGCAAGGGAAAACACGACACAGGATTCTTCTTTCAGCAGTTTATTCAGGCCTTGATTCATGTATAATCTTCTAGTGACCCCCCGCCGAGCGAGCGCCCAAGCACAGCCTAATAAAGCCTCCCGCATACCAATCCTAAGCCGCCACGTAGAACTCTCTCATAGGGTGGTGAGGGATTGCGTGCCAACTCTCCATAAAAGGAGTTGTTTATCACAGGCCACAGTGGAAGCCGGCACCATCTTCTAATGGCGGCCACGGTCTATTAGTACGGCTCACCACAGCACAAGCCTGTAGGCACCTTGCTGTTGGGTTACAGGCCTCAGTTGGTGTCCCAAGATGGAATCTGCCCTAACTAAACATGGCAGTGGAGGTGGCAGTGGAGGTAACCCAAGATGGAGGCGGAGGTGTTTCAAGATGGAGGCAACCTCTTTCAGAGAGGGGGCTGGAAGGATGGGCTATGCGGTGGCATTGGGTGGCCTATTCGGTGATGGCACACTGTAGCATGTGGTGCTGCAATGGTCAGCTGCCTCCTGGCTCTGTTCCTTGTCCCACAGTAGAGATTACCATGTGGAAAGGGTTATGGTGGTGGTAGTAGGGTCCCAAGATGAAGGTGGTTTGGGTGCAGTTACATGTTGGTGGATAGGGAACCGCAGCACAGGTGCGGTGTTCCTCTTTCAAGGGTGCAGTGTTTCCTGGCTCTGCATGAGGCAGATTGCGGTGGGTAAGGTCCTGGCTCTGGGTAGGCCCAGCCCTTTTTTATATTTTATTAGAGACAGGGTCTCCCTGAATTTCTCAGGGCCTCACTAAGTTGCTGAGGCTGGGTTTGAACTCCCAAACCTCCTGCTTCAGCCTCCCAAGTTGCTGGGATTACAGCTGTGCGCCACTGTGGCTCCTGAATTACAATTTTTCTAACATTTAAATATATTAAATATAAAGTTCAAATATTTAAATATGTTCAAACTTTTAAATGTTTTGGTGTCTGTTGTGTAAGTATTTTCTTGCTGTTTAAATTTGGATAAAGTATACCTTCAGTCTTAGAGGTTGTCAGAAAGTTGAAGAGTTTAGCCTCTGCCTTTGGAGGTGGTCAGGAAATTTTGAAAGGAGTTGCTCTTTATTTATTTATTTATTTATTTTAATATTGTCTAGTTGTCAATGGATCTTTATTTATTTATATGTGGTGCTGAGAATCGAACCCAGTGCCTCACACATGCTAGGCAAGTGCTCTACCACTGCGCCACAACCCCAGCCCCTTTATGTTTGTTTTTGATTTGAGGTTTGTGGGTCTTGTTGTGTTGCCCAGGCTGAGTTCAAACTGAAGACCTCCTGATTCAGACTCCTAAATAGCTGGGATTATAGGCACTCACCACTGTGCCTGGTGGGAATTCTTCTTTTTATAGGTGAAATTAAACAGAGCAATAAATAAAACCCCAACTATTTGACTGTGGTGATGGTTGTGAATAAAAAGCATTGTTGTATACTTTAAGTGGTATGTAAATTAGCCAGGCGTGGTAGTACACATGGCTAGGGAGGCTGAGGCAGGAGGATTGCAAGTTCAAAGCCAGCTTCAGCAATTTAGTGAGGTCCTAGGTCACTTGGTGAGACCCTGTCTCTAACTAAAAATATAAAAATGGCTGGGGATGTGGATCAGTGCTTAAGCAACCCTGTGTTCAATCCCTGGTACACACACACACACACACACATACACACACACAAATACACACACATATACATAGGTACACATATAAATATAAAAATATATACTGTATATAAATATACATTAAAATATAGAATATATATACACATAAATAAATAAATGGTATGTGAATTATTATATATCAATAAAACAAATTAAAAATGTGAAAAGGCATTCAGCTTTATATATATGTAGAAAAATGAAAAAAATCAAAATAATATTTTTCATCCATTAGATTGGCAAACATAAAATATCTATAATACTCATGGGTAAGGGTGTGGGAAATGGGTGTTCTTTTATACCATTGGTGTGATTATAAATTGAGACAATCTTCTTGAAAGCAAGTTTGGTAAGATTCTTTTTTTTTTTTTTTTCAATACTGGGAATTTAATGCATGAGCCACATCTCTAGCCCTTTCATTTTTTATTTTGAGACAAGGTCTTGCTACCTTGCTCAGGGCCTCGCTAAATTGCTGAGCCTGGCCTTGAACTTGTGATCCTCCTGTCTTAGCCTTCCCAGTTGGTGGGATTACAGGCCTGCACCATCACGACTGGTGGTAAGAATCTTTTACGCATATCTTTTACTTTAGACATTCTACTGCCAGGAATTTATTCTCCTGTACATTTATCAAGCATGAAAGTTATTACTGCAACATTGTTTACAATAAGAAAAACTGAAAATAACCAACAGACCATCAGTAAAGAATCGAGTAAAATAAATTATAAACTTATATAAATCTGAAAAGCTGTTCAGCTATTCTATTTAAAGAATGAAGGTGCGGAACAGTATACATACTATGTTGCTATAAGAATAAGATAATGTTTTTGAGTACAGGGTACATAATAAACTAATATAAATGGTTACCTGATTGAGGGGGAAATAGATAAATGGGAGATGAAAGTGGATATGAGATTTTTTCACTGAGGTCCTTTTATATTATTTTATTTTTATTATTAATTAATTAATTAATTAATTAATTTTTGGTACCAGGGATTGAATTCAGGCACACTTAACCACTGAGCTACATTCTCAGCCCTTTATTTTATTAGAGACAGTGTCTCTCTGAGTTGCTTAGGGCCTCACTAAGTTGCTGAGGCTGAGTTTGAACTCACAATCCTCCTGCCTCAGCCTCCCCTCATTGCTGGGATTACAGGCATGTGCCAATGCTCCCAACTTTACTTTATTTTTGAGTCATGTAAATGTTTAACCTAAAGAGTCAAATAAAGTAAGAGTATGATTAACAAAATATGAATACTTATCCATGTATAATTTAAAAAGTCACAGAATAGTATTTATAGCAGTCTTTCATTTTTCCTATTGAAAAAAAACTTTTGAGTTCTTTAAATTTTTTTTTTGTTGTTGTTGTAGATGGACACAATACCTTTAGTTGTTTATTTTTATGTGATGTTGAGGATTGAACTCAGTGCCTCACATGTGCTAGGCAAGCGCTCTACCACTGAACTACACCCCCAGCCCTTAAGTTCTTAATTCATGTTGGGGACAGTAAAGATATGGAAGTAAACAAAGCAGCCAAGCCTCCTATTCTCATGGAGGTTTTGATAGTAAACAAACAGACAAGAATATAAACAAACAAGGTAATTTCAAACAGTGATGGTGAGTGACTTGACAGAAATCGCGAAAGACATTTCTGTGGAACTGACACATGCACTGACACCTCAGTGAGGAGGTTCTGGGAGAAGAGAGGGGTCCAGGAAGACAATGTAGTGAGTGCAAAGGTCCTGAGGCTGAAAAAGCTTGGTGAGTTTGAAGATCTGGGATGTAGTTTGCATAGAGTGGTAAGATGAAGTCAGAGTGGTAGTTGGAGGGTAAATCATGAGTATAAGTAAAAGGATAAATATGTTTGTATGTACACTGAAACTATTGGGAAGGATAAAAGCAGCTGAATAAATAGGAATTGGAGATGAGGGTCAGTAGAACTCTTTAGATTTTTTTTTTCTTTTGTTTTTTAGACATACATGACAGTAGAGTGTATTCTGACTTGGAGTCAACTTATTCTAATTAAGATCCCATACGTGTGGTTGTACATGGATGTAGAGTTTCACTGGTGGTATATTCATATATGAACATAGGAAAGTCATGTCGAATTCACTCTATTGTCTTTCCTATTCCTAACCCCACTCTCTTCCCTTCATTCCCCTTTGTCTAATCCACTGAACTATTCTTCCCCAGCCCTCTCCTTTAGTTTTCTTTTTTTTTTTTGAGAGAGAATTTTAATATTTATTTTTTAGTTCTCGGGGGACACAACAGCTTTGTTTGTATGTGGTGCTGAGTATCGAACCCGGGCCGCACGCATGCCAGGCGAGCGTGCCACCGTTTGAGCCACATCCCCAGCCCCTCCTTGAGTTTTCTTTGAGTAAGGTTTGGATTTAAAAATATTTTAAAAAATTTACGAATAGCCTGTAATTTCAGGGACTTTAGAGGCTGATGCAGGAGGAGTGCAAGTTTGAGCCTAGCCTCACCAATTTAGTGAGATCCTATCTCAAAAAAATAAGAATTGGGGATGTAACTCAGTGGTAGAGAACCTCTGGGTTTGATCCCCAGTACTTTTCACATATACAACATACAAACACACACACAACTCATGAGATAATAAATATGGTTCAAGGAAAAAAAATTGCGAGTATTGAACAGGAATCAAGAAAAGTAAATACAATACCTAAAAGCACGACGATTCCTTTGGTTCTAGTCCCTCTAGTGGTGATCATGAGGTAGTGCTGGTGACTCTGATCAAGCACAAGCATCTTGTAATGAGAACTAAGTGGATAGGATGGCGGTCAGTTTTAAAGCTTAGCCTGCCTGAGGTTCTGGATCCAATCCCAGAAACCCACCAAAATATGTAATTGAACTCTGAAATATTCAGAAGAAGTTTCAGTTCTTGAAATCATCTGATTTTAGACCATGTGCATTAAACTTGCCAAATGATGGATGGAGAAAAACTGAAAAATCACTATAGTGATCCTTACAGACACAGAGTAGACATCATGAAACAGGTACCAGCAAAGTCTTTAGCTTTTACAATTCAAACATCAAGAAAACTCCCCAGTATGATTGTCTTGAAACCTAATGACTTGAATACTCTGGCCCCGGTCACCATCTCTTCTGAGCTTTTCTCAGGTCTATACTGTTTTGTCTTCTCTTCACCTGGACAAAACTACTTCTTCCTCCCTTCTTGGTCATATCTCCTCTTCTATGTGGTTTCCCCATCAACTCTTTCATTCTCTCCTTAACTCACCCCTTAACACCTGTCAACCAGGATAACAATAGCTGATATTTATGGAGCTATTATTACATACTAGAGACCACATGTTATCCTGCTCAATCCTTAAATCAATCCTGTGAGGAAGGGGCTATTATTATCCCCTGTATAAATGGAAAAGTGCAATCAGAAGGCACAAGATCATTAAGTAGGATCCCACAGCTGTTAAATCTGGGATTCAAATCTGATTTTAGAACATATGCATTTAACCAGTACATTATCCTTGAGTATATATATTTTTTGCTACTTGGATAGCTATTGAATATATATTTGCATACATACATATCAGAAGTATAAATTCACATGTCTATAAGGGGGCCAGAATGTGAGTGCAAAGAAATTAACATTTTGAATTGATCTGTGGCTCACAAGTTCAGTCTTGTCTCTTTAATTGCAATGCAAGTTCCTTATGGGAAGAACCACTAAAATAGATTCCTTTTATACCCCCACAGCATATACCACATTCTCAAGCAACTTTTGCCTAGCCACTAGTGTGCTCATGAATATTACTCTATATTTATATTTCACTCCCTTTTGCCAGACATTTATTTGGCAAGCTGGGTTTTTACAGAATCATATAGTATCTTTGAATTTATCACTGAATTAAATGGATTCTCTAAATTTACCAGAGAGGATGAAACCTAGGACATAAAAAGAATTCATTATAAGTCATTGTTTTTTAAAAAATATATATTTTTTAGCTGTTGATGGATCTTTATTTTATTTATTTATATGCGGTGCTGAGAATTGAACCCAGGGCCTCACATGTGCTAGGCAAGCACTCTACTACTGAACCACAACCCCAGCCCTCATTGTTTTTATTCTATTAATATTTTCCATCAGATTAATATCCTAGGTCTAGGTGACACCTTGCTCTACATTAGAATCACTCTAGGGAGCTCTAAGAAATACCCATGTCCCACCCTGAGATTCCTTTTTAATTGGTGTTCAGGAAGGTCTTAGCACATAAGTGTTAATGCAGCTTCGGAGTGATTCCGATACTTTTCCCCATATTTTTTTACTGGTGCATTATAATTTTACATAATGGTGGGATTCATTGTTACCTATTCTTACATGCAACCTAATATAACAATATAATTTGGTCATTATCATCCCTAGGATTTCCCTTTTCCCTCCCCCACTCCTGTCCCTTTCCTCTACTCTGCTGATCTCCCTTCTATTTTCATGAGATCCAACTCTACCCACAACTTTCTTTTCCTTTGTCCTCTCTAGTTTCCACATATGAGAGAAAACATACAACCCCTGACTTTCCGAGTTTGGCTTATTTCACTTAATACAGTGTTTGTTCTCAAGTTCATCCATTTCCCATAAATGACATCATTTCATTCTTTATGGCGGAATAAAACTCTGTTGTAAATATATACCATATTTTCTTTTCTTTTCCTTTTTCTTAGAGAGAGAGAGAGAGAGAGAGAGAGAATTAATTTTTTTTTTTTTTTTTAGTTTTCGGCGGACACAACATCTTTGTTTGTATGTGATGCTGAGGATCGAACCCGGGCCGCATGCATGCCAGGCGAGCGTGCTACCACTTGAGCCACATCCCCAGCCTTATACCATATTTTCTTTATTCACTCATTCATTGATGTACACCTATGCTAGTTTCATAGTTTGGCTATTGTAAATCTGGCTGCTATAAAAAAATGGATATGCAAACAAAAAATATGGGTATGCATGTATTGCTACACTATGATGACCTTAACTCTTTAGAAGAAATACCAAGGACTGGTAAAGCTGGGTCATCTGGTGGTTCCAAGGAATAATTCCAAATACTTACATAGTGCTGGATATGCAGCTCAGGGGTAGAGTGCTTGCCTAGTATGCGGAAGGCCCTGGGCTTAATCCCCAACACTGCAAAAAGGAAAGAAATAAACCCAATAGATACTTACAAAGTTTGCTATGCAAGTGACATACATTTTGCTGTGATAAGAACAATATGGAATTTACTTTCCCTCCCCATGAGGATGTTTTGCCACTCCACATATGTGAGTGATTGGTCTCAACTATTAGACTTTAGAATACATATAAACCGAGGATTTTGACAGACACTGAAAACTTAGGCTGTGGCAAGGTTACTTTCTATCAGCCTTCGAGGCCATTCTGATGCCTTGCCCTGCAATACTAGCGTCCTTTCTAGAATGAAGGGACCTTGTAGGTCTCTGCTGCACTGGTCAATTCATTTCTCTTGAGACCCTCTTGTAGGACGGTAAGCCTCAAACTTTGATTAAATTTTAAATCCATAGAGAACTACTTCCATCCTACTTGAGCAACTAGACTTTAATAATTGGGTGAAATTGAAACTTATCATTCTACGTTAATTTACCTCATCTATTGAGTGTATTCCTTGTGACATTTGTTCTTATTTTCCCTCTTTAAGCATTGTGAAAAACCCCATCTATTTGTATGGGAATACACTATATGGTTCATAAAACCATGTCCTTATTTTAATCATACAAAGTACTAAGTGATTGTAAAGTACAGTCAGAGGACTACTGGTCTAGGTTCTTGGAATCAGGACTCATAGGATCAGGGAATCACAGATCTTAACTGTTATCTCATGAGTAATCGTATCCAGGCTCATGCCTTTAAGTAATTATTTACCTGTAACTATCTATCTTCATTATCTGGTTACTACCTGACTACTAATATACTTCACCACAATTCTAGTTGAGAAGAAAAAAAATAGGGGGATATTTAAGTGATTGTTTCCTAGACATTCTCAAAGAATTTCATTCTAACTCTTTTAAATAAATCTGTTAAATAGAAGACCCAAAGTAATAATTTTGTGAATTGTTCCTTTACTAACAGATGGTGTATTAACCACTTTTCTATATACAATAACAAATTAAGGGGGCGGTGGTAGTAAAATGCATGTTTAGGATGCCATGGGCTTGATTTCCCTCTATCTCCCCAAAAACAAATTTTTTAAAATTGGAAACACATAGTAAAAATTCATAAAGAATAAAAAAGCATCCAGTATAGTTTATCTCCAATTTCTGTACTCAGCCCATCTAGTCCCCACCCCCATAAAAATAACTACTCTTACGGGCTTCTTGTATATTCTTCCAGAGATATTATTATTTTTATTATTTATTTTGGGCAGTGCTGGGGATCAAACCCCGGGCTATATGCATACTAGATAAGCACTTTACCATGAAGTTACACTCCCAGCCCTTCCAGAGATATTATTATCATAATAATAGTTATCATAATAATAGTTTAAATTTTTTGGCTTCAAATAGGAATCTTTAGTCCCTCACCTTTTTTAAAAAAAATAGTTTTTAGTTGTAGATGGACACAATACCTTTATTTATTTATTTCATTTGGTACTGAGGATTGAACCCAGGGTTTCACACATGGGAGACAAGTGCTCTACCACTGAGCCACAATCCCAGGCCCCCTCATCTCCTTTTTGACAAATCTTTTAATATCTGAGAGTAAAGGTACTAAGGTTAGAAGTAAATAATGATTGCACCTGTGTTAGAGGCTGAAAAGATCTCAGATGTCACTCACTCTGCCCCTTGCTATTCCAAGTGTGGTCCCTAGATAAGCATGAACTTCACTTGGGTGCTTGTTAGAAATCACAGACATTACCCAGACATCGTGAAGCAAAATTTGCATCTTTTTTCTTAAGTGCTGGGGATCAAACCAGGGCCTTGAACACACTATGCAAGCACTCTACCACTGAGCTACATTCCCAGCTAAAAGCTGCATCTTAACCAGATCTCTAGGTGATTTAGGGGCACTTTAAAGTTTGAGAATTACTCTTTGACCCAATATCCTTCACAAATCAAGAAGACGTGGCGCAGCAAGGAGTCAGTGGAGATCTGATACTGGAAATCAGGTCTCCAGACACCTTGTCTAGTGCATTTTGTACCATGCCAAAATTTGCCAGATAATACGATGTAGTGTTTTTTTTTTTTTTAATTTTTTAAAATTTGTTCCAATTAGTTATACATGACAGCTTTGTGACACATCATACATAAATGGAATATAACTTCTCATTTGTCAGGTAGTCCATGATGTAGAGTTACACAGGTACACATATGCACATAGGGTGCTATAGTGTTTTATATACTTTCTTCACCACGGACTTTGAAGTCACACATGGCAGGGTTTAAACTCTATCTTTACCACTGGCATGTAATTGGAGTGTTTTAAAATTTATAGGAGGCCATTGATTTGGTCTGATTTTCTGCTCAAGGCTTAATAGATGAAACCAAAATGGGATTACTCATGCTGAACTTCAAGATCACCAAGCTAAAACTAAGTCTTTTTATCTGATTGATTCTGGAAACTCAGTGCTTGTTTCTGTTTTGATAAAAAGAAAAAAAGTTTCACCGATTTGCTAACAAAGGAGAAACACAGGGGATTCCTACCCCAGAGGCTGTAATTTTTTCTGCCAGGGGGAACACCGGGCTTTAAAAAGAGGAACATGACTTGGGAGGCTGAAGCAGGAGTATTGCCAAGTTTGAGGTTAGTGTCAGCAATGTTAGTGAGACTGTCTCAAAGAAAAGAATAAAAAGGTCTGGGGAGGGCTGGGTTGTGGCTCAGTGGTAAAGTGCTTGCCTAGCACGTGTGAGGCACTGGGTTTGATCCCCCGCACTACACTAAAATAAAATAAAGGTATTGTGTCATCTACAACTAAAAAAAAAAAAAGGTTTGGGGATGTAGCTCAGGGGTAAAGCTTCCCTGGGTTCAATTCCTGGTACCAAAACAAAACCAAAACCAAATAAAAAAAAAGAAAAGAATATAAGAGCTGGGATATGAATATTATCAGTAGATATAATTGATAAGTTTCCAGGGGGTATCCTGGAGAGAGTCATTGCTCCAGTTCCCGGATTTGGAGTTTCTTTATTCTTGTGGGCAGTGATGTTCTTTCAGGCAGTGGAGCATGCCTTAGTTTAGCCTGGGACTAAACTAGTCTTGTTTCCCTTGCTTTTAGGAAGGGGGAGAGGGAAAGGAAGAAAAGGGCGGAATTGCCAGTTTTAAAATAAGCAACCGGTGGACAGGCAGCAAGGTTTATACGCAAAGTGTGAGGTGGATCTCCATTCTATCACCTTCCAAGACATCAGGGGAGAGGAAGCCAGGAGACAGGGACAGAACATAGCCAAATCTCCAAATAGACCCGGGTTAGCTAGCATAATTAGGAAATAAGTTCCCTCTGCTTTAACCTTTACAAAGAAAGCAACTTCGAAACCACCAATGAGCTTTTTGTTTTGTTTCTGCTTTTCTCAGCCTTTTTCTGCCCATAAAGCCATCCTGCTCAGCTCATCTGAACTGAGTTGTTGCTTGATTCTAGAATTGCGGATAAGTCAATTAAGACCATTAAGCTAAATTTGTTGTAACTTTGTCTTTTGACAGGTGGTTATTATACTTCCTATTGTTACTGTTTAAAAATGAATAAAACTGGGGCTGGGGGTGTAGCTCAGTGGTACAGAACGGTGCCTAGCATGCCTGAGGCCCTGGGTCAGAACCCTCGCATCACACATACAAAAATGAACCCCCCCCCAAAAAAGCCCTCTTATTTTTTAGAGCAGTTTAGGTTCACAGCATAATGGAGTGGAAAGCACAGAGTTCCCAGACACCCCGTCTCCCCAACTCCACAAAAAACCCTATTATTAACATCCTGTGCACTATTATTAGTCTTAACAATGGGATTAATAGCATTTGTCATCACACCTGATTACAACTTCCAAATAGTCCAACAATCTTTGAAGACCACTTATAAATCCTTTTTTATGTTTGACTTAACAGAACTTTTCAACACATTCTATTCTTGGATCAGGACGCTTTTTTTGCTTCGTAAGACAGCGAGGATCTTATTCCCTGTTTTACAAAATGGAGGGACAGAAGCCTAGGGCATGTAAGGTCCTGGAAAGGCTGTTTTCTTTCCAATGGACCTTGAGCTCGAATGGAGCAGTAGACTCTGAAGAGCAGGCTGAGGGCTGGGCGCTAAGTCGCATCCAGCCCTGGTACCGAGCGCCCAGGGGTCTCCAGTATTCCAGGCTGTGAGGGGGTGGGGGCGCTGTGTTGTGGGAAACCAGGGCGAATGGTTGCAGGTACCGTCTCTGGAATTTGGGTTTGCGCCTTGGAAACTAGAATGTGTCAGAACGGCAAAGGGAAGGCGCCAGTGCCATTCTGCACTACAGAGACCCAGGCTGGAGAGAAACACGGGGCCCGCAGAGGGCGCTGTCAGGGTGAATGGACTCTGGGGGCGGCGCAAGGCCCCCTAGGGGTTGGCTAATATTCCGTCCTCGCTCAGAGATTCTGGGCCTTGCAGCCTCTTAGCTCCCAGCCTTTCTCTCTTTCGTTTGAGATGTTTCAGCAGGTTATCTTTCTCTTACCATCTCCAGACTACGAATTTCAAGTAAATACAGAACTTGCCGAGGGGTGGCGCCCGGGAGACCTAAGCAATGGCACGTTCCCCCGTCGCCCCTTCGGCGCCGTTCCCGCTGTGCCTTGTGGGAGTTGTAGTCCTAGGACGGGCGATGCTTCCTGCCCCCTCGTCGTTTTTTTCCATGTACTTTGTGCATGTTTTTATGAACTACAATTAAACTTTCACTCAAAGCTGCATGATTTGGCGTTTCGTTATGTGATGAGCTAAAGTTTCATCAGGATCAATCTTGTGCTCTCAATTAATTTAATGAAATAAGAGGTCTGGTGTTTAAGATAAACCCTATTCAAGGAATATGGAATAGAGTTCAGGGTTGTTTCATCGCTCTATATAATTCCAGGCAATAAGGGGAGGGTTTATTTAAAAATTTTTAATTCTTTTCTTGGTGGTGCCGAGTATCCAACTTATGCCAGGTAAGTCCTCTACCACTGAGCTAACCAACAGCCCCCGTTTCATTCTTCTTTGTCAACTGCGCAGTGTACTGTGAGCCTCAAAGGGTGTAAAAGTTAATTGGACAGCGACGCAGCCAACGCAAAATGCGCTATAAAATCAAAGCAGACCAAAGAAGTCCTTGAAACAGGCTCTCTGAATGGTCATCTCTACTAAGTAAGTAAGTTGCTATGTGACCTTTGGCAATTTGTAGCTTTTACTGATTGCTTCTTACTGTTTCTTATACCCTAGTTGATTCAAATGTATGATATGTCAAGATCATTGTATTGTCATGAACAACTAATAAAAAATAAATGTAGATGAATAAAAAGAATAAATTGTAAATCTTCGATGACCCCAGAGTGAGTTATAACCTCTAGTAATAACACGTCATATTTTGGAGTATACAATTTCTCATATTTTATAAATATGCACACAATGTATATTCGTAACACAGGAACCATACTATATGTATTTTTTAAAGTTTACTTATTTATTTGTGTTACTAAGGATTGAACACAGGGGCACTTAATCACTGAGCCACATCCCCAGCTCTTTTTTTATATTTTATTTAGAAACAGGGTCTCTGAGTTGTTATGGTCTTGCTAAGTTGCTAAGACTGGCCTGGAACTTGTGGTCCTCCTGCTTCAGCCTGCTGATTCACTGGGATTACAGATGTACACCAGTGTATTTGGCTTAAATTTAAATTTAAAAGAGGCTGAGCGTGTAGATCCATGAAAGAGTGTGTGCTTAGCACAGGGAAGGCCCAGGGTTCAATTCCCATCAACAAAAAATGAAAATAAACATAGTTTGTTTCTTTTTTATACTTTTAATCAAGGTATAATTTATACTTAATAAGGTAAATAAGTCTCAGTGCTCAGTGAACTTTACATAGTACAGACTGTTTTGCGATTTATTTTTCTCTCTTAAAAACAGAGTGTGAACATTTTCTAGAAATTGTATTGTTTCTACAATGGTTAAAATTATTTCATAGTGCTGGGCACAGTGGCTGGGGAGGCTGAGGCAAGAGGATCGTGAGTTCCAAGCCAGCCTCAGCAACTTCGAGGCACTAAGCTACTCAGACCCTGTGTCTAAATAAAATACGAAATAGGGCTGGGGATGTGGCTCAGTGGTTGAGTGCCCCGAGTTCAATCCGTGGTACCCTTCTCCCCACCTCGAAATGACTTCATAGTATATTACTATATGTGACGTTATTTATATGATTGCTGGACATTTCATTTTTTTTCTCAAAAACTTTTACTGTGGTAACTGTATCTTGGTTAAGATAACCATCATTATTGTTATATCTGCACATTTTCTTGATTATAATCTTTGAATAAATTCCTGGGTATGGAATTGCTTAACAAAGGTCATGTAAAGCTCTTTTAACTTTTTTTTTTTTTTTTTTTGGTGACTGGGAATTGAACCCAGGGGTACTTAACCACTGAACTACATTCCAGACCATTATATTTATTTTGAGACTAAATTGTCCAGACTGGCCTGAAATTTACAATCTTCCTGCTTCATCCTCCTGAGTTGCCTGGATTATAGACATGCACTACCTAAAACTCTTTAATTTATGACATACCAATTTCCATTTCAGAAAGAATGTACACATTTCTTCTGCAGTTGTTGAGCACGTCTGTAAATCTACTAACTTCAGTATTCAGAATGAGAACATGATGGTCTAGGAAAAATAGTCCATGAGTTAATAACATCTGCTTTACCAAAATTCCTTTCATAAATATCTTTTATTGTTCCTGTTCTTCAGAACAACATTAAAGCATTGTCCTGACTATTCTCAAGAACAACACTTTGGCCAGGCACAGACTGTTTCATGGCAGGCCTGTAATCTCAGCAACTTGGAGGAGGAGGCAGGAGGATCACAAATTCTAGGCCAGTTTCAGCAACTTCACCCGAACCTTTCTCAACATAAAAAGGACTGGGATGTAGCACAGTGGTAGAGTACCCCTGGTTTTATCCCCAGTACAAAATAAAATAAAATTAAATTAAAAACAAAAACAAAACAAAACAAACAAAAGAAAGAACAACACTTATTTCTTTCCTTTCTGGTCAGAGTTTTGTCTTTGAGGTATTTCACATCATCTTTTTTGGTGTGTGCAGGGGGTGGGGGGT
>NW_025999862.1:4930179-4933507 GCF_001458135.2 Marmota marmota marmota
GGTGGGGGGTAGGGGCATGGGGGACTGCTAGGGATCAAATCCAGGGCCTCACTCATGCTAGAGAAATACTTTACCACTAACCCTATTATGAATAATGCCGTGAGTTGTGTGTATATACTCAGAAGTGAAATGGCTGGAGCATGTGGTAGTTCTATGTTTAATTTTGGGG
Source organism: Marmota marmota marmota (assembly GCF_001458135.2). Taxonomy (NCBI): domain Eukaryota; kingdom Metazoa; phylum Chordata; class Mammalia; order Rodentia; family Sciuridae; genus Marmota; species Marmota marmota. The sequence continues at coordinate 4,930,349 of NW_025999862.1, forward strand.
AGACCACCATGTTGTTTTTCAAAGCAGCAATTTCACATCATGTAAAGGACAGCCATCAGTGATTCTGATTAAGATTTTGTCATACCCAAACAGAAATCCAGATATCTCAAGGGATGTGGGAAAATGTCCAAAACAAGAAGTAATTGCACTTTGTTTTAAAATCTCAAACGGAACTTTTGGGAAGAGAGCATAGATAATGAAAGATTAGTAACAATGTTGCTTTTAGTTCTTATTCCTGCTTCTCTTCAGAAATAAACCTTAAATAAGATTTATATAGGTGGGCTAGATGAAACAGTATTTTTTATTCTAAAGTTATAACTTATGGGGTGATTTGAAGCGTTAAGGCAAGCTGGGTGCAGTGGCACATACCTATAATCCTAACTACTGGGGAGGCTGAGGCAGGAGGATTGTAAATTCAAGGCCAGCCTTAGCAACTAAGTAAGGATAAGCCTGTACTGTGGATCTATGCCTGACTACTCACCTCTGAATCCCAGGGCGAGGCTGCCTTTCCAATGGACAAAATGAATTGAAATACAAGTTTGCTAGATCCACTCTATACACCCAAGCCTGGAGAAAGCCAGCCAGGACAAATGGTGCAATAATCTGACTCAGGTTATCATATAATTTTCCTTCTTACTGTCCTATTTCCTGTGTAGAACAAAACACTATTTTAAATAACCCTGTTTCTGCTTAGTTTATCATTTCTCTTTCTCTATCAGAAGGAAACCTCTAGAGGCTGGGGATGTATCTCAGTGGAAAAGCCCTTACCTAGCATTCACAGGTCATGAGTCCCACCCCCAGCAGTCCTTCCCCCCCCCAAAAAAAAAATTCTACAGAAATCAAGAATTCGTGTGAGCATAAAATAGGTCCTCAATAAATATTTATTGAATGAGTATTATTAAACAAATGAGAGCTTGCTACCCTAGTTTTTATTTTCTTCTACTCTAAGACTATTGTAAAACTTACCTTTTTTGTTTGTTTGTTTTTGTTCTGGGGATTGAATCCAGGACATGGAGCATACTGGGTAAGTGTTATACACTCTCTAGCCGCCACCCCCCCAACCCCATTACAAAATGTTCTAAATATTCAAAATACTCATTTCACAGCTAATAAATCCTAAAATTTTGCTACATTGTTTCAAATTTTCTTCTGTTTCTTAAAAAAAGAAGAAGAAAAGATAAAAATATATAGAAAAAGACAAGATGACCAATTTGTGGAATTCGAAAAAGGCTTTACTAACACATAAGATGAATAGTTGATCTCACCACTTCAGAAACTACAGATCCCAGGCAGCACTGCAGAGCCAAGCCTGTGGTCTATTCTTTTTTCCTCAGCAAATGGCCAATGAGAGGTAGTGTTTACAAAGGTCTAGACTGACATCTGGTGTATTGACTGTGATCAGTCTTAAAGCTAGCTTTTGCTGTTTGGAACGTGCCTTCGTCACTCAGATTTAAAGAGGGTTTTCTTATTAATTTGAAGCTCATCGTGTCTCTTGTTTCTGAGAGAAGCTGATTTACTGATCTAAATGGATGCAATACTGAATTACAAATTGGACGATAGTGAAGATTACTACACGTTACTGGGATGTGATGAACTCTCTTCGGTAAGACTGTGAATAATGCTGCTTTCACAGTATTTCAAGTTTTTATTTAAGATGTTAACTTTGAACTTTTAGCCACATTGTCTGAAATCCTAATCATGTATCACCTTAAAGCACTTTAACTTAAAGAATGTTAAGGATTTAACTGTATGTTGGGTCTTGTATAGTATTTCATGGCAATTATATGGAAACCTCTGATCAAATTCTGTTTGTATATTCTCTGGCTAATGGTCATACATTCTATTTTACAATGTGCTAAAAATACATATTAAAAATTTGATGTAATTGCTGATGTTTTAGAGTATACACTTAGCTATACCTTTATTGTAGTATTTCATGTTATAATTGAAATGAAATGTAATTTTCTGGTTAATCAGTTATTTTTAAAAAACATGTATTTTTATGCTCATTTAAATTATAAATCAGGAATCATTGTCTCAAATTGTGTGAAACAATTACTTTTGGAAAGTGTGGTTTCTGAAACAAAACATGTATGCATGAAACATGCATCAAAAACTCCATGATTGTTAAAGCATGTTAAGGAGTGTTCCATCACTTCTTTATTAAAGCAAAATATTTTAAATTTAAATATAAAAGCAAATATTTTGATATTTATTCTTGTTTCATAAAAGCAAGAGTTTTGTTTTGAGAATAAAGTGCAATATTAGACATAAAGAACTAAAATCTCTTTTCTTGCCACAGTGAGGAAGTTATCTTAGGTAATGTGAAATTAGAAAACACAGGAAGAAAACAAATTACAATGCTCTTTTAGTTACATATTTTTCTTGAGTAATATGCTATTCTTGTTTATGTTGGTGGCAATTTGCTTATTGCAATTTATAAAGTTTATTACTAATTTTATCATGTTTTTCATCCAGTTTGGATCATACTGTTAGAAAATAAATTTTGAAGGAATTTTTAAAAATTAAAGTAACATAATTTAACTTGAGAAGTTTTATAATTTGGATTTTTAAAAATATGTGACAGATTATAAAGTCAAAGTCATTATAGTCTCACAATGAATCTCTTGATATGGTCAGTCAATCTTTGGTAGTTAGGCTATTGTCTTTCCTGAGGAGTATTAGTTTTAGAGTCAAAAGAAATGATTCCGTGATTTATTTATAGAATTTATAACAGTTTTATTTCATGATTTCCAGTTAAAGTCATACTTCTTTCTATGTACCACGGCATGTATTAAAAGGAAAATAAAAGCATTATCTCTTTTCTGGATGTATTTTACTGATCTGTCAATGGTATAGCATTTCTAGGTAACTTTTTTTTTTTTTTTTGTATCATGTCTTATGCAAACACCCTGTCACTTAGCTACATTCTAGCCCTGTTTTTTTTTTTTTTAATTTTATTTTGAAATAGGCCTTGTTAAATTGCCCAGGCTGGCCTCAAACTTGCATCCTGCCTTAGCCTCTTGAGTAGCTAGGATTTCAGGGGTGCACCACCATACCTGGCTCATTTACTTTTAATGACATGACCTGTTACAATTTCCTTACTTCTTTTTGTATGCATAATTTCTTCTATACTCCACTTTTTGCGGGGTGGGTGGG
>NW_025999862.1:4933532-4959266 GCF_001458135.2 Marmota marmota marmota
GTGGGTGAGTCCTGGAATTGAACCTAGGGTCACTTTACCACCAAATTGCCCAGCCATTTTTATTTTTTATTTTGAGACAGGGTTTGCTAAGTTGCCCAGGATAGCTTTGAACTTTTAATCCTCCTTTCTCAGCTTTCTGGTAGCTTCTCCCTTCCCATTAAAAAGTTTTATGCCATTTTTAATTTAATGTGACATTTCCTTAACTTGATTTGTATTGCATGAATTTCCTTCACTTAAAATATTACTTGATTTAATGCTCTAAAATTAACCAGAAACTTCATAACTAAAATGATTTCAAAGAAAATTGATATTTTGATTTTACTTTTAATAATTAAATTGATATACCCACATATTTTTTTTTCTTTTTGGTTTGTTGTGTTGTGCTGAGGATTCAACCCAGGGCTTTGTGCATACAAGACAAGCATTCTACCAACTGAGCTATATCCCCAGTCCCCCCACCACATAATGTTTTTTTTGGTTTTTTTTTTTTTGCATTGGGGATTGAACTCAGGGGCATTTGACCACTGAGCCACATCTCCAGCCCTATTTTGTATTTTATTTAGAGACAGGGTCTCACTGAGTTGCTTAGCACCTGAACTAAATTGCTGAGGCTGGCTTTGAACTCACTATCCTCCTGTCTCAGCCTCTGGAGCCACTGGGATTACAGGTGTGCGCCACCATAATGGTCCAAATAATGTTTTGATTTGATTTATAGTTCTTACTATTTAAAACTTGTGTTGAAAATTAATTATATCCAAAGTAAGTTTGCCTATTTTCCAATGGTTCTAGAACAGTAATTGTGAAACTTTTAACCCAATGCCTCACATGTGTGAGGCAAGCACTCTGCTACTGAGCCACAACCCCAGCCCTCCCTTGGATACTTTTAAAAATCATCCTTTACAAATTAAAAATATAATCTTGATAATAAGCAATGAGACTAATTTCCTACTTTACCTTATGTATGATTATATATAAATCAGGGAGAATTTCCATGCTGTTGTGTTGAAAACAATATCTTTCCAATGTTAAAATAATATTCTGAAGTCTGATCTCAGATCAGCCAGCCTTTTCTCCGTATGTGGGATTTGACAGGAAAGATACATGGTACAAAACCCTCTGAAGTATTGATACATACATACTTTGTACCACCCTAGGTACAAAGTATCTTTCCTGATAGGATCTTATTTAGTTCTTACTTGTTCTTATATGTTTGGTCACTATTTGGGCAGTAATACTAAAAAGGCTTAATGACTCCAAGATTTCATGGACTTGAAAATTGAGTACAAACCTGATAAATTGAAACATCTATTTGCTTTTCTTATTGACTTCATACTTCCTGGGTTTGAATTTTGACCTCTCCCACTTATAACTGTGTGACCTGGAAAAACTTACTTTTCTATGCCTCAGTTTCCTAATTTGAAAATGGGCATGAATAGTACCACTTTATAGAGTTGTGGAGATTGAGATATGATTTATACAAAGTACTTGGAACAGTGCCTGATACAGAGTAGTAGGTTGTTGTAGTTGTGGTTGTGGCCATTGTTTTGAACTCATAGGGATACTGTGAACTTGGAGCTTTGTAAATTTATCTTATTCTAGGGGCTGCATTATTTTAAAAATGTCTTTTTTTTTTTTCAGATTTCTTATTAGGTCTGGGTGAGAGCCTGGGAATCTGCATTTAGATATGTATCTCTAACTGGGCATGGTGGCATACGCCTGTAATCCCAGCGGCTGGGGAGGCCGAGGCAGGAGGATCGAGAGTTCAAAGCCAGTCTCAGCAACTTAGCGAGGCAATAAGCAACTCAGTGAGACCCTGTCTCTAAATAAAATACAAAATAGGGCTGGGGATGTGGCTCACTGGTTAAATACCACCAGATTCAATCCCTGGTACAAAGAAAACAAAAACAAAAAAACAAAACAAAAACCTAGCAGGCAGATTTAGCTTAAGAGCTACTGTCAGTCAATCCTTGATCTAAATTATGTCTTACCTAATTTCATAAATTTTCCTATTAATGTCCTTTTTCTGGTCCAGGATCTAAGCCAAGATCCCTTACAACACTAAGTTGTCCTGTTCCTTAGCTTCCTCCAATTTGAAATTTTTCTTACTTTATCTTTTATAATCTGGACATTTTGAAGAGTACTCATCAGTTATTTTGTGGAATATACTTCAATTTGGTTTTATCTGATATCTTTTGAGGATTAGATTGAGATTATGCATTTTTTTGGAAGCCATACCATGGCAGTGATGTTGCACTTTTGCTGTTTATTGACTGTGATCATTTGGTTAATATGGTGTCAGGTCTCTTCTGCTAGGTTTCTATGGTAGGGTTATTATTTTTCCTTTTGTAATTATCAGTTATCTTGGGGTTAGATGATTTGAGACTATACTCTTTCCCCTCAAGCTTTCACCCTCTGAGTTTATATCTTCTGGTGGATTTTGATCATGATATTAATGACTATGTCATTTGCCTAATGGTGACTTTCTATTTCCCTCATTTAATTTACATTTATTAGTTGGAATTCTTCTGTAAGGCCAAATTATTTTTTTATTTATTGTTTTTAGATATACATGACAATAGAGTGTATCTTGACATATTATACATACGTGGATTATAACTTCTCATTCTTCTGTTTGTACACGATGTGGAGTTACTCTGGTCATGTATTCATATATGAACATGGGAAATTTATGTCTGATTCATTCTACTATTCCTTCCTATTTCCATGTAAGGTCAATTTTTTTCTTCTCCATTTATTCAATTATTTAATGGGTTGTTGTTATATTTTAAGGGCAATAACCCAAATGACTAACATTATTTATTTTGTGGTTCAAATTGTTGCTATGGTTCATGTTTTAATTAATTTTCATTCGATTGGAATGAATAGGACGGTCTTTCGTTTGTTTCAGGGATATTGCTAATATCTGGAGGTTTTTTTTTTTTTTTGAGAGAGAGAGAGAGAGAAAGAGAGAGGTTTTTTTTAAATATTTATTTTTCGGTTTTCGGCGGATACAACATCTTTGTATGTGGTGCTGAGAATTGAACCCAGGCCGCACGCATGCCAGGCGAGCGTGCTACAGCTTGAGCCACATCCCCAGCCCAAATATCTGGAGTTTTGTGAGTAAAATTCAGTTTCAAAATGAGTGAATTGAAATAATACTAATTAACTCACTTATTAAAATGAGTCCTCCATTCTATAGCACATTCTGTAGCAAATGGATTTCCATCAGTAGAATCAGTTCATCCTTTTAGTGAATAAACCACACTTTTAAGAAAGCTTTTCTACTATAATGATGTTACTTAAAGAACATCTGTCAGTCTATAATCAGGTAATCATTGAACACTTATTTATTTATTTATTTTGTTCTAATTAATTATACATGACAGTAGAATGCATATTGACACATTGTATACAAATGGAGCATAATGTCTCATTCTTCTGGCTGTACTTGGTGCTGAGTCACACCAGTAGTGTAATCATACATGTACATGTTTATAGGGTAATAATGTCTGTCTCATTCTACCATCCTTCCCATTCCCGCTGCCCCACCCTTCCCCTCACTCTCCTCTGCATAATCCAAAGTTCTTTCATTCTTTCTTACCAATTGAACACTTTTTATTGGGCTAGTACTAGAAGTGATAGCAAAGGGGTGGTGGTAGGTGCGAAATAACTTAGAACAAAATAAAACAAAAAGATGAGATATGGTGCCAGAGTGTAAAGAAGTTGTCGATCTAGTTGAGGAAGTAAAGCTAACACACAGGAAAAAATTTGTGAACAATTAAGGACTGAGCTGTGTGATACCATCCATAAGCACAACAAGAATTAAATAAAGATTTCAGAGAAGAGCTAGGCCAAAATGGTCCTAGAAGGCCATAATTCAGGTGCACATAGAGACAAAAGGCCCTGGGGAAACTTGGATTTATCAAGTGGGAATCAAATTAGTCTCCATTGCATACTAGAGTATTTCCTTGTATAAACCAAAACATTTTGATAACAAGATGTGGAAATAAGCTTCTAAGTTTAGAAATTTAAGTTCTAAAATTGATATATGCTCACTAAGGAAATGTGGAGTACAAAAAATCACGAAGAAAATGTTAACCTAAATGTTTTAACATTTTGGAGTATGACTTATGCATGTTAACTCTGGGTAAACTGATATAGTAGGATAGTTTGTTTTGGACACCCTTTATTTATCTCCTGGCCTCCACACCCTATGTGCCTAGTGCCAAATGCAGTCCACAGACAGCTGAAGCACTGTGCATTGTTATATCTATGTATATATGGAAACACATGCATATTTGTATTTATATGAGTATTTTTATATGTGTTTAGATTTCTGGATCTGCTACTTACTAGCTTTGTGACCTTGGGAAAATTATTTTATCTATGTATTTTAGTCAGTTTTTTCACTTCTGTGACTAAAGGATCTGACCAATTTTAGGGGAGAAATAGTGTATTTGAGAGCTCACAGTTTCAGAGGTTTTAGTCCATAGGGCAGCTGGCTGCATTCCTCAGGGCTCAGGTGAGGCAGGACATCCTGGCAGGAGTGGGTGGCAGAGGGAACCAGCTCACATGATGATCAGAGAGCAGAGAGAGAGGTCTCCACTTGCCAGATACAAATATATACCCCATGGCCCTGCCCCAAATTAACTACTCCAGCCACACCCCACCTTCCTCCAGTTACCACTCAGTTAATCTCATCAGGGGTTAATTCACTCATTAGGTTAAGGATGTAACCCAATCATTTCTCTTTCAAACCTTCTTGCATTGTCTCACAAATGAGCTTTTGGGGGACACCACATCGACACCATAACACTATGTCTGTTTCCTAATCTGAAAAATGGGAATAATAATAGTATTCACTTCAGATAGTTGTGAGAATTAAATGAAACACTATATGTAAAGTGTTTAGAACAATGCTTGGCACATAGTAAATTTCAATAAATCTTAGTATAATTGTTTTATATACATATATATCATAATTCCTATTAAATATAACTTTTCTGGATTTATATTGCACATAATGCCTGTAGCTTCAATTTTTTGGAAACATTTGTTTTATTTATTTATTTTTATGTGGTGGTGAGGATTGAACCCAGTGCCTCACATGTGCTAGTTAAGAGCTCGACCACTGAACTACAACCTCAGCCTGTAGCTTCCATTTTCTTATAAAATCATATAATTTTTTTCAAGTTGTTAAAACTCTACTACTACAATATATGTGTGTGTATATATATATATATATTTTTTTTTTTCAGTGGTGGGAATTGAGTTGAGGGTGCTTTACCATTGAGCTACATTCCCAGTTATTTATTTGTTTATTTTTAAATTTGAGATTTGAGACAGGGTCTTTCTAAATTGTTTGAGATTGACCTTGAACTTGCACTGCTCATGCCTTACCCTCCTGAGTTGCTGGGATTAAGGCATGTGTCACTATGTCTGGCTCCCAAGTTGATATTTTTATGTCTGCAAAGTATTCCAGAGCCTATAGTTAGGTTACAATTAATTTTTAACAAATATCCTATTATCAGACATATAGGTTGTTTAAAATTATATTTTATTTCTTGAACCTTCTTTTACCACCTCTGATAATATCTTTAGATGAATTCCTAGAGTTAGAATTGTTGGATCAAGGAGTAAGAATAAACTAAAGGCTTTCCACGTGTGTGTGTGTGTGTGTGTGTGTGTGTGTAGTATTATCCCAATTGCTTTCCAGAAAGTTTGTACCTACTTATGTCCTCACCAGGACAGCATGAGTATTCATTTATTTGTACCTTCAGTAACAGTGGTCATTATCTCCCTTTAGCGGCTTTGATTTATTTGATTACGAGTGAAGTTGAGCATTTTTTCCTATGTTTACTGGCCAACAGAATAGGCAATTTTCCAGATCATTGGACATTGGATCAGGAAAGCAGGAATCAGTGGACCTTGACATAGAGTGCATCAGCTGTCTGTGGCCTGCATTTGGCACTGGGCACATGGGGTGTGGAGGCCAGGAGATAAATAAAGGGTGTTCAAAACAAACTATCCTACTATATCAGTTTACCCAGAGCTAGCCCTACAGAAGGTCTGTGGTTAAAATAATGAAGTAATTAAAGATATAGGCTGTTTTTAAAAAATATTTTATTAGTTGTTGATGGACTTTTATTTATTTATATATGGTGCTGAGAATGGAATTCAGTGCCTCACACATACTAGGCAAGCGCTCTACCACTGAGCTATAATCCTAGACCCATGGGCTGTACTTAATTAAAAATAAAAGTTGGCAAAGTCCAGAAAGGATAAAGAAAAAAAATAATAATTACACATGTTAGCACTGCTGAGAATTTACCATTTGTTTCTACTGATTCATACTAGAATGTTTTCTAATGGGTTATGAATTAAAAAAATAAAGCAACAGCCACAAAAACCAAACTTTCTACTTTTGATGGGTATCATTTTATCTATTTATGTTATTTAAAAACTCCAAGAGGGCTGGGGCTATAGCTCACTGGCAGAGTGCTTGCCTAGCATGCATGAGGCCCTGGGTTCGATCCTCAGCACCACATAAAAATTAACAAATAAAGCAAAGGCATTCTGTCTATCTACAACTACAAAAAATATCTAAAAAAAACAACCCTCCAAGATATGTACATAAATATGTGTAAAATGTATATTTTGAAGAATATAATCTATAGTCTTGGGGGAAGAGGGGTATAAGAACTTTTGCTTTCTATTCTGTATTGACAGAAATTTTTTCAGAGAGAATTTTTTTTTCAGAGAGAATTTTTATTTATAAATTACTTAGCAATTTAAACACGCTTACTACTATGCTCTTTAGAATCCTTTTTTTTCTTCCCTTCCTTTCCATTCTCATTCCTTCCTCAATCCTTCCCCTCCCTCCCTGCCTGCCTGCCTACTTTCCTTCCTTGTGCTGATTGAACCCAGAGGCTTGCACATGTTAAGTTTGTAATCTACCACTGAACTACACCCCTACCCAGAATATTTAATATTTTAAAATTTAAAAATAAACCTAATTCTCAATTTTATTTTTTATATAAACAGGTTATGGTTTCTGATGGTTACAGGGAGCACGTAAAAAGAAGAAACTCACAATTAATTAAAGTTCTTAACAGGAAGTCTAATCCTTTTCTGCTATTCCAAGGGGTTCTCAGTAGAAGCTTAACAAGGAAAAGAACAGGATTACTCAGGGCTTTCTACATATGTCTATCTAACAGAGTGTGACTTTGACTGTAAAAGTAAAGGTATATTTTATAAAAATTGATTAAGGATGACATAGAGCTGATAAGAAAGAATGTGTTTCTCCTTTGAATCTTATGACAATTTTGAGCTGAGTTGCTCAAGAATTTATTTCTTAAGAGGTTAATTTGATTAATAGTGGCTAATAAATATTGAACCAAATCATAGTTTCCTAAGCCTGAAGATTTCAGGCATATAAGATGATGATTTAAATGATAGGATTTAAAGTCCAACTGCTTTGTTAACAAAATAACTCAGTTTTTTTCCTCTTTCTTTCTTTTCTTTTTTCTTTTTTTTTATACTAGGGATTGAACTCAGGGGCACTCAATCACTTAGCCCCCCCCCCTTTTTTGTGTATTTTTTTTTATTTAGCGACAGATTTTACTGAGTTGTTTAGAGCCTTGCTAAGTTGCTAAGGGTGGCTTTGAACTCCTGATCCTCCTGCCTCAGCCTCCTTACCTGCTGGGATTACAGGCATATGCCACTGTGCCTGGCTAATAACTCAGTTGTAAAAGAAATTAGACGAATGACTTTGGACAAATTACTTAATCACTGATATTTAATAATGGTATTTGATTGAGTTCTTAATGATCAGGTTTTATGTTATTACTCAAAAGTATACAAAAGTCATATACTTTTATATTATCAATCTGATGTAAAGAGAAGGAGACCTAGATACATGGAAGTTGTGTAACTTGCCTAAAATCTCTCGTTAGAACTGGGATTTAAAACAAAGCAATAAGATTCCAGAGCTGCATAACTGCTGTTGTCTCCTGCTGCTGTTATTGCAATTATGATTGATAAATGCAAGTCTTAATAATTCACAATAGAGATTAGACAGGAAAGTAAAATAGAATCAAATCATGGAGGGCCCTCATTTTAGCTTGGGCTAGAATTTTTATTTTCCCAATCATTAACCAATCTGCTAATTGGCAAGAAAATTATCAGTTTTAGATTATGTCCTTTTTCTTTCAGTTGTGAAATTCTCTTTTTCTTGGAGGTGGGCTGCTGGGGATTGAACCCCATGACATTGCAAATTGTGAAATTCTTTGTAAAAAAGAAAAGGGGTGGATTGGGGATGTAATTCAGTGATAAAAAGTTTGCCTAGCAAGTACAAGGCCCTGAGTTTGATACCCAGCATGGCAGGAAAAAAAAATGGTGGCTATTATATATTCTTCAAAGAAACTTAACTGACTACTTTGGACATTTAAATATATTGAGTTCATAAGTGTTTTGGGCCATCATTTAAAAACAGAATTAAGTTAAATTTCTGCTACCACAATATATAATAATACGTATTTCTATTTTAATGGGAGATTTTATTGATGTTCTCTGAATTTTGTTATTGAAGAAATTATTTCTTTCTTTTTTTTTAAAAAGAAAGTGTGTGTGTGTGTGTGTGTGTGAGTGAGAGAGAGAGAATTTTTAAGTATTTATTTCTTAGTTTTCGGCAGACACAACATCTTTGTTTGTATGTGGTGCTGAGGATCGAACCCGGGCCGCACGCATGCCAGGCAAGCGCGCTACCACTTGAGCCACATCCCCACCCCCAGAAATTATTTCTTATACTTAAAAAAAGTCAAATTAGAAATTTAAGGATCAAAATAAAAAGTTGAGCCAGGCAGAGTGGGCTTGGCAGTGCACATTTAAAACACCAGCTACGTGGGAGGCTGGGGCAGGAGGATTGCAAGCTCAAGGAGTTGCAAAACCCTGTCTTAAAGTAAAGATTTAAAAAGGGATGGATCGTAGTTGCTTAGTTGCTTGCTTAGCATGCACAAGGCTCTGGGTTCAATCCCCAGTACTGTAAGTAAATAAGTACAAACAAATAGTTGGCTGTTTGAGGACTGATGCCCACGGCTTCCTTCATGCCATGTAAATTGTTCTGCTTATTTTTACCATTGATTTTTGTTTTAGGTTGAACAAATCCTGGCAGAATTTAAGGTCAGGGCTCTCGAATGTCACCCTGACAAGCATCCTGAAAACTCCAAAGCTGGTAAGTATTCAATAATAGCTATTTCTGAAGAAAATTAATAGCATAGTAACTTAATTTTCTTTTATCTATTATGCTCAAAGTTATTCTTTTGTTCAATGCCAAAGGTTGTTTTTGCTGTGGAATGGCAGGAAGGGAAAGGACTGCGAAAGATCTTTTCTAATAGCAGTTGCTTAACATCCATTTTTCTTTCTGCTATGATGTACTGCTTGGTAGTTTAACAATTGTCCAGTTCATGCTGTATTTCACCAGGTAAGAAGTGTTAACAGGACTTGAGCATGTTTGTCACCAGGTGGTTGTCTTGACAAGAACCCTTTGTGCTTTCTTCATTTGGGAGGACCTGAATATGTTCATATATTCTTATTTTAATTTTTCCATTTATTGCCAGCATGTTAATATCATTTAAATATACTATTATAGATTGAAAAAATACAACAAACCAGTGATCCTTCTATATAGCCTGTCTCCTTACTGCTTCCCTATCTTTCTTCTTCTCTTCAGAGCCAAACTTTTAATTTTGATCTTTGCATTTCTAGTATTACTTTTTAACTGTAAGAAATATTTTTTTAAATGATAAAATTCAGAGAACAGCAATAAAAGCTCCTATTCAACAGTAATATGGACTTTGACAGCTTGTTTGGAGCTTCTAGCAGGGGAATGCAGCTACTCGTATATCCTTGACCAAAGAAGAGTCCTCCTCTATTGGGGAAGGTCATCTTCTTTGATCGAATGCTCAGTGGTAATATGGATTATTAATTTCCCATTTACCCCACTCTGACTTTCTCCCTTTCTCAGAAATGGATCAGGGACTTCCTATTTGCCAAATTTAAGTTATTTTTAGCTTGTATCTTTTCTGAGCCTGGATCAGAACTTGACACTGTTGACCATACCTTTTTTCTTCTCCTTTCTTTTGAGGGACTGGGTACTGAACATGGTGCCCTGGGCATGCTAGGCAAGCACTCTGCCTCTAACCTACATCCCCAGCCTATACTTCCTTCCTGAAACACTCCTTTCCCTCAACTACCAGGATGACACGTACTTGTAGTTTTCTTCCAGTTTTTTGGGCTGATTTTTTCCTGTTTCTTTTATGATTCCTTCTCTGCTGCCCTAAGCTGTCTGCTCAGCTTACTTCTGACTTGAGCCTTGTCATAGCTCCCAAATTTGTCCTTAACCCTGTTCTTGCTCCTCTCTTCAGACTGTAGAGATTTCTTGGAAATTTCAATTTCAAAGTTATCTTGTCAAAACCTGAACTCATTATTCTCCTCTTATTCCCTCAGAATTCTTGCTTATTTTTCTGTTTCTTCATCTCATTGAATAAAACCACCATCCATTCATTTGGCCAAGCAGAAATGACATCTTTTGGGCTGGGAGTGTGGTAGAATGGATCTGATTCCCAGTACCTGAAACAAAGCAAAACAATAACAACAGCAAAAAACCCTAGTCTCCTTCTTTTCCTTCACATCCATATATGATTGATTACCAAATGCTGTTGATTTACCTTTCATGTCTCTCTCCCTGTGTCTTCCTCCCTTCATCCTCATGCCATTATCATTTGATATAGGGACAAGCCACTCTCATTTCATGCCTGGATCCCTCTAGGCATTCCTTTAACTACTACATTTTGTAGACAGTGATTTTTCTCTTCAATTATGGAAAAATAATGGATTTAATATGTGCAAAAAGGAATGAAGTAGAGTATAACAGATGCCCATGTATGTACCACCCAGCTTAAAACTTTATCATTGCACTTGTTGTCTCTGTGTATTCCTACTCTGATTTTTATTTTTAATTTGTTCAATTTTAAAGTTAAAATTGTGTGTGTGTGTGTGTGTGTGTGTGTGTGTTTTGTTGGGGTCATACCAAGGGCCTTGCACTATATTCATATATTTAGATCTTAAATTTGATGATTATGTTTGCTATATGTTGATGATATGTGTGTGTGTGTGTATGTGTGTAATTTTTCTATAATGAAAATATTATGCTAAGACCTGTATGTAACTCCAAGTTGCATAAAACCCAAATCTTTTTTATTTAGCAAAATATTTTCTTGACTCAAAACTGTTTATTAATTTTCTCTAGAAATCATTGTTCCCTTTGTTTGATTTATATAAACAGATAATTTCTTACATATGAAAGAATATATTAAATATTTAACCATTTTGCTCATATGATCTTCCCTTTTTATTAAGGTACAACTAGTTTAAGGTAACATGAGCAAACAGAATTGTAAATTGGATAAATTTATAAATATGTATAAACAATTTAACTGTAGTCCAGTGAAAGATGTAGAACATTTTCAGCACCCTTAGAAATCATTTTTCATGTCCTGTTCAGAGTTCGCACCTCTCCCATTTTTTGATCTCTTATCACCATTGATTAGTTTTGCCTAGTTTTGTCTGTCATACAAATGAAATCATATGGCATGTACTATTTTTGGTGTGGCTTCTTTTGCTAACCCATATTTCATGTGTAGCATGTCTTTTTCTGGGCCTTTAGGAACAAGCCCCTTCATACCATGCACCCCTTTCTCTATCCTCATTTTCTCTCCACCACCACGCCTAGAGCTCTATTTCAGCCATTTGTAACTACGTTGGATTCTTAATATGCCCTGTTATTTCTGCTCTTCAGATCACCATGCCTGCTGGCTTCTCCCTGGAACATCCACAAGGCCTGTACCCTCCCCTGCCCCACAGTTGCTTGATTAGGTCATGCTCTTGTGTTAGGTCTCAGCTTAGCCATCACTTCCTCTGGAAAGTCCTGTGTGCCCTGGCTACCTAGAGCACCCATATGTTTGCTTATTAGTTATTCTGAAAGCTCAGTGAGGCAGACCCCCTTCTTGTCTCCTTCACAGTGGTATATCCTCTACCTAGCATAGCTCCTGCAGCAGAGGGCACCTACTCAGCATAATTTCTTGACTTAGTGAATGAATGAATGCATGAACATTTCTTTAAGAGACATTAACTATACCTTTGAACTGGAGTTAATGTTAAGATGTTCTGGCATGAAATCATGAAAACTTGATAAACATTTAAAAACAACCACTACTCCAGGTTATTTTTTAACCAGGTTCTTTTCCAGTGAAGCATGACTCTGAGTTGTTTTTCTGTGCCTGACAAACAATATGTGATGGATCACTGTTCAATATCACTGTTTCTAGTTGCCATAGTGACGGGGATTTTCATGTATGGGCTGCCTGAGGCTTCTTGTTCAGAAACACTGAACTGTGTAAATATTGTTTAAAATGAAAAGGTACACAGACATCAATATCTTCTCTTGTTGGGCCTGCAGATGATATATGATTCAATCTTTGAGATTGTTTTTTAACCTGTTTGAGCATTCTTTTTTTTTTTTTTTTAAAAAAAGAATTTGGATTAATATAACTCTCTGAAAATTAAAGTGATTCTTTGCAAACTTGCAGAAAGAATAGGTTGCTGATAAAAAATATTTTAAAATGTTAAAAAAATTCACCCAGATAATGAATTTTAGCTTGACAGAAATTCAGAATATAATGGGCAGATTTCAAAATGTATCTAATTATGGGAAAGAGTTATCCTGTAGAGAATCTGTATGCAGGAGAAATTTGAATACACATCTTTTTGGTGCACTAAATGTAGCCTCCCATTGCCATTATTGATTTGTTAGCATGATAAAGTAGTAGATAGTACCACAATCTGGTTTGTTAGGATTTCTCCTGTTTACCACTTATGAGCTAGTTGACTTTGGACAACCTCTCTGAACCTCAGCATTTGCATAGATAAAATGGGTAGATTAATAGTATATTGCTTCATATATCTACTGTGAATATCAAATGAGGTATCCAGCACATGGAAAGTACTCTGGAAATGTTGGCAATTATGATTCAGTGGATTTTCTTTTCTTGTTCTTAAGTAGCAGTGCAGTATTTTTAAAAATGAGAGAGTTTTTTTTTTTGTTGTTGTTAGTAATCATTGGATCTTCCTCTTATTCATTAAAAAAAATCCAAATCTAAGCCCTTTAGAAATTCCTTCCTCTTGCCAGATGTGTGTGATGTGTGCAGGATTAGTTGTGCTATAGAAATGTTGTCACTGAGCTTAAAAGCTCCTTACTGTTGCTCATTGCCAGCCCCTTGTATGTGCAAGAGTAATCGTTTCAAATCAATACTTTATTAACTTATTTTTTAATAAATATTTTATTTTTAGTTGTAGTTGGACACAATACCTTTATTTTTGTTTATTTATTTTTATGTGGTGCTGAGGATTGAACCCAGCGCCTTGCACATGCTAGGCGAGTGCTCTACCACTGAGCCACAACCCCAGCCCCTATTAATTTCTTTTTGACCATGAAAAAAGGTTTCAGAATAAACTAAGTACCTATGAAATGATATCTTTGTTACTGATGTACAAACTTCAAAGACATTTGGATATTTAAAGAAGGGAAGAAATTTGTCTGTTGCTAACTGCTATCTTTTAATATCTCAGTGTTTTCCTACAGTGTTATCCTTTTTATTGCCTTCTCCCCTGTTACAGCTTGGATGTTGAATGTTACCCAAAGGCCCATATGTTAAAGGCTTGGTCTCTAGTGTTGTGCTATTGGGAGCTGACCGAACCTTTAGAGGTGGGGCCTAGTGGGAGAATTTTAGGTCATTGAAAACACGTTCCTGACTGTGGGACCCTGACCCCTTCATCTTCTTTTTGTATCTTGGCCATGAGGCAAGTGGATTTGATCCACTATGTACTCCCACCTTGATATGCTGTTTTGCCACAGGTCCAAAGCAATGGGGTCAATTGATCATGGGCTCTAACCTTCAAAACTGTGAGTTGAGGGGCTGGGATTGTGGCTCAGTGGTAGAGTGCTCGCCTCCCACGTGAGAGGCCCTGGGTTCGATCCTCAGCACCACATAAAAATAAATAAATAAATAAATAAATAAATAAATAAATAAATGTATTGTGTCCAACTACAACTAAAAAATAAATATTAAAAAAAACTGAGTTGAAATAAGCATTTTTTCTTTATATGTTATAAATAATGTTGAAAGCGAAAGTCTATTCCTATTCGGTCTCTCAGAGAACCATTATTAACTCCACCACACGACCAGCGCATTGGTTTCATTAATGAGGTTCTTGGCATAAAAGTTAACTAGCGAGATCGAAATAAAACACACAGACTCAGTTACCTTTTTCTATGACCAGGTCCGAGACGGCTCCCTTCTCTGGCTCCAACCTCGAACCACCCGTAGGGCAGCAAGGATTACTCAGGACTAGCAGGAGAGAGAGAGAGAGCAAGCACGCCAGGGAGTAGCCTTTTATTGGGGAACAAGAAATTCAGGGGAGAATTCCATCCAATGAAGGTTGAGGGGGGCCGCACTCCAAGCTCAGGGTCAGTGATTGGCCCCTGGGGTCAGTGGTCAGTCACACCCCCACATGGACTGGTTCTCTCATCAGGAGAGGGCCGGGAAAGCTCCGACACAGATTAGCCAGAGCGCCTCAGACCCAAACCGGGAGTCGCCCAGTCACGTGTGAGAATGGCTCTCCACAATTAACAATAGAAATATTTTTTCATAGATTTTTTTCAAAGTAATTCTGACATCATATTATTATTTCTCATGTAATTATAAATAGAATACAGTTAAAATGTGGTTATAGTAATACAAATTCTTTCATGAAATATGTATTGAAAAGAATCTCTATATTTTCAAAGTAGGCCCACTAGTTAAATCAGAATGTCTATCAAAGGGTTCCAGCATTATTTGCTACACTAAACTCATAAAATGAAATCTCACTTCCCAGAACTGGTAAATGTTTATATTGTGTCATTCATTCAATTAGCTGATACATTCAAAGACAAATATAAACCCAAAGTCATTTTTATTAAATGTAGTAAAGAGGATGGGACATGAAAAAGGCCACATAACAGAAAAGATAAGGTCCCTTTTGTTTTCTGATTATCCACTGTTGCTGGGGGATTGACATCAGAATAATTCTAAGTGGACTTCTTTCGTTCTGAGATATCTGGTAATTGAGGCTGACTGTAATGTACGAAGACAAAGTGACTCACAGTTAAAAATGTAAATGTTTACAATTACTGTACTAGTAGTAGCTGGCATGTGTATCCTTGGTGATAATTTAATAGACTTTTTATTCCTGTTGGAAAAAGTGACATCAGATTCATACATGGGAACATTTACATTTCCATTAGCAACAGGAAGGATTGCTCACTGGGGATGCTTTTTATTAGTGTGTTTTTCTGTAGTTTTCAATTGCCCCCATCTTTAGGATATTTCCTTTAATCTATTAATTGCTGATGCCTCCAGGGGTGATATTAACCATTCTAATAAAATGGTTAGTGCTTGGAAACAGCCTGTGCTGACCAGCTTCTGAGCAGCATCCTGGAGGTGTCTTTCTGTGTCAGGCTATAGCTTAGGATAATAGCAGACACTTGGAGTGATTTGTCAGCATGGTGGGGGGCTTAGGAAAACAGCTTTATTTTATTTTATTTTTTTTACTAACTAGAATACAGAAATAGATCAGAGTTTTCACAATTGACGTGGAGGTGTTGTAGGCACTAACTCTATATTTGCCCCAATATTTTTCTGGTTCAGAGGATCTCGGCTACTTTTCATGAGGCATTTTAAGCACTTTCAAAGTAACTTTAATTGTATGATACTATTAAAATGTTCCTAATTCATGAAATATTTTGAAAATTTGTTTTTTCTTTGGTGCTTGGAGCTCAGATAATAGCGCTGTAAGACCATTTTCATATGCATGCTGAAGATAGGAAGCACGTGTTCATTTGTTCATTCAACTGATCCTTTCTGAGCACCTACTATACTGCTCCAGTAGAAGGGATGCATCAGAGAACAAAACAGACAAGTCTTTGCCTTAATGAAGTTTATATTATGGTAGAAAAGAGAAATCATAAGCAAATAATATTGGGAGTAAGTGTGAAGAAAAGTATAGACCAGGGGTGATAAAGGAGTGTGGTGCTGAAGATTTTTTTCTCTGTTTCTACTTTTTTTAAAAAATATTTTATTTTTTAGTTTTCGGCGGACACAACATCTTTGTATGTGGTGCTGAGGATCAAACCCAGGCCGCACGCATGCCAGGCGAGCGCGCTACTGCTTGAGCCACATCCCCAGCCCCTCTACTTTTTTTTTAATGGATGCATTTCTAAAAAATATTTATTTTTTAGTTGAAGTTGGACACAATACTTTTATTTTATTTATTTATTTTTATGTGATGCTGAGATCAAACCCAGGGCTTCACATGTGCTAGGTGAGCATTCTACTGCTGAGCCACAACCCCAGCCCCCATGGATGTGTTATAACTATACATAATTCATTGTGACATATTTGTATATGAACACAATATTACAATATAATTTGGTCAAAATCATTCCCCAGTATTTTCCCTTTCTCTACCCTCTTCCCTCCCTGTGGTCCCTTTCTCTCGACTTTACTGATCTCCCTTTGATTTTCATGAGACCCCCTCCCTCACCTTTCTTTTGCTCTCTATCTTCCCCATGTAAGAAAAGACATACAACTGTCGACTTTCTGAGTTTGGCTTATTTCACTTACATAATGCTCTTGAGTTCCAACTATTTTCCTACAAATATATGCTACATTTTCTTTATTCATTCATCCATTGATGGACACCTAGGCTGGTTCTATAATTTAGTTCTTGTGAATTGAGCTGCTATAAATATGGGTATGCATGTATCACTGTAGTGTGCTGACTTTAATTCTTTAGGATAAATACCAAGGAATGATATAGCTGGGTCAAATGGTGGTTCCATTTCTAGTCTTTTGAGGAACCTCCATACTGATTTTCATAGTGTTTGAATTAATTTACAATCCCCCAAAATAGTTTAAAAAATGTTCCTTTTTTCCCTACATCTTCTCTAGCATTTATTATTGTTTATGTTCTTGGTGGCTGCCATTCTAAGTAGAATGAGATCAAATCTCAATGTAGTTTTGATTTGCATTTCCCTAATTGCTAAAGAAGTTGAACTTTTTGTGGAGTACCGGGGATTGAACTCAGAGGTACTCAACCACTGAGTCGAGTACCACTGAGTCACATTGTCAGCCCTATTTTGTATTTTAATTAGAGACAGGGTCTCACTAAATTGCTTAGCACCTTGCTTTTGCTGAGGCTGGCCTTGAACTTGTGATCCTTCTGCCTCAGCCTCCTGAGCTGCTGGGCTTACAGTTGTGAGCCACCACGCATGGCGATGAAGTTGAACTTTAAAAAAATATTTTTTGCCATTGTATTTCTTCTTTTGAGAAGTATCTGTTTGGTTCATTTATCCATTTATTAATTAGGAGGGTTTTTTTTGGTGGTAAATTTTTTGAGTTATTTATATATTCCAGATATTAATCCTCTCTCAGTAGAGTAGGTAGCAAAATTTTCTTGCAATCTGTAGGTTATCTCTTCATATCTTCATATTCTTTTTTCTTTTCTTTTCTTTTTTATTTTTATTTTTTTGATACCAGGGATTGAACTCAGGGGCACTTGACCAGTCCTATTTTTGTATTTTATTTAGAGACAGGGTCTCACTGAGTTGCTTAGCATCTCAGGGCTGGCTTTGAACTTGTATCCTCCTATCTCAGCCTCTGGAGCTGCTGGGATTACAGGCATGCACCACCATGCCTCACTTCCTGCATATTCTTAATTGTTTCCTTTGCTGTGCAGAAGCTTTTTAATTTGATGCCATCCCATTTGTCAATTCTTAGCATTATTTTCTGAGCTTTAGTAGTCCCATTGAGGAAGCCATTGCATGAAACTGTATGTTGGAGTGTTGTCTGTTTATTTCCTTCTAGGAGATGCAAAGTTTCTGGTCTAATTCCTAGGTTTTTCACATTTTGAGTTGACTTTTGTGCAGGATGAGGGATAGGGATCTAATCTTATTCTTCCACATATACAAAACCAGTTTCCCCATGGTGCTAGGGATAGAGTGCAGGTGCTTATGCATGCTAACACACACCCTACCACTAAATTACATCTCCAGCTCCACAGTCTCAGTATTATTAACGAATGATGGGATTGAAGAAGAATTTGGGGATTAGAGGACAAAAAATATTGCAGGAAAATGGAAGGAGCAGAAAGGTGGTCAAGTGTGGCCTAGAGAGCACAGGCTAGAAGCCTGGCAGGCTTGGGTTTGAACCATGGCTCCATTGTTTGAAACTTTGGGACTTAGAACAAGTTACCTTAATCTCCTGTAGCCTTAGATTCTGTAAGATGGGGATAATAATAATAATATCCACCTCATAAAAATTTTTTTTAAAGGAAAATTGTGACCATGCCAGGTCCAGCACAGGGTCTCACACAGAGTAGGAGCTTATAAATGATAACTGTGTTCATGACAATACTTTCTATTTATAATATTATGTTTGGCCCTTTCGCAAATTGTCTTTTATGGTTTCAGGTAGTTTTAGAATAATTTCATTTAAAAAAATTTCATACAGTAAAATTGACTTTTTGGCACACAGTTTTAACATCTGTATAGAATCATGTAATCAGCATCATAATCAGGATACAAAACTTTCATCACTAGTATGGCAGTATGTAAATAAGTGGATGTGTAACCGATGTGAATCTGCAATATGTATACGGGGTAAAAATGGGAGTTCATAATCTGCTTGAATCAAATGTATGAAATATGATATGTCAAGAGCTTTATAATGTTTTGAACAACCAATAATAAAAAAAAAGAAAAAAAAGAAAAAAACTTTCATCACCTCTACAAATAGTTTTTAATTATTATTTTTATTGGTGTATATAATTGAATACAATGAGATTCATGATGCTGTATTTGTCTCTGCACATAACATAATTTGATCAGTCATATTTTCCAGTGCCTTCCCTTCTCCTCCCTTCCTCCCTACCCTTAATCTGTTTGCTCTACTTTACTTATCTCCTTTCTGTTTATTATTATTTTAATCAGTGCGTTATAATCATATATGTAAGTGGGATTTATTGTGGTATATTCATACATAGACATAGCATAATTTGGTAGATTTCATTCCCCGGTAATTCCCCATGCCCTCCCCTTTTCCCTCCTTCTCGATCCTCTTTCTCTATTGGTCTCCCTTCTATTTTTGTGAGATCCTTTGTGTATATATATATATATATATGTGTGTGTGTGTATTTTAAGCAACACAAATAATGTACACAACAGATATAATTCACATATTATAAATTCACCTTTTAAGGTATGTTTTAGTGGTTTTAGCATAGTCAGTGTTATGCAACCATTGCTACTGTCTAATTTCAGAACATTTCATCACAAGAAGAAACCTCATACTTGGAGGGAAGCAATCACTTCCCATTCCGAGTAGCTACTAATCCACTTAATTTTGAATATTTCATATAAATAAGAATCATACACTATGTAGTCTTTTGCGACTGGTTTCCTACATTTATTTATCCATGTTGTAGCACGTATCAATTATTTCATTTGTTTTTTTAATTGATGAATGATAATTCCTTAATATTATTTATGTAGATATACCACTTATTTGGTGTGTGTGTGTTGGGGGGGGGGCTGGGGATTGAACCCTTGGCCTTGTGCATGTGAGGCAAGCACTCTGCCAACTGAGCTATATCCCCAGCCCAGATACACCACATTTTGCTTATCGATTTGTCAGTTAATAGACATTTGGATTGTTCCACCTTTTGGCCATTATGAGTAATGCTGCTATCATATACTAGTATTTGCATGGATGCATGCTTTAATTTCTCACCATATATACCAAGGATTTAAATTGTTGGGTTATATGGTGACTCTGCTTAACATTTTGAGGTATTGAGAAACTGATTTTCAAAGTTGCTACATCATTTTGAATTCCAGTCTGCCATGTATGAGTATACCTACTTCTTTATATTCTATCCACCAGTTGTTATCATCATTCTATTTTAGCTATCCTGATAGGTGTAAAGTGCTACTCTACTGTGGTTTTGATTTCTATCTTCTTGAAGACTATTGATGCTGAGTGTCTTTTCATATGTTTATTGGCTATTTGTGTACCTTATTAGAAGAAATGTCTAAACCTTTTACCCATTTTGTGATTGAGTCATCTTATTAGTAAGTTGAAAGAGTTCTTTACAAATTTTAGATATAAGTACCATATAAGATCTATGATTTGCTAATATTTTTTTCCCATTCTATGGGTTGTCTTTTCACTTTATTGATGATACTCTTTTTCTTTGTGCTGGGATTGAACCTGGGTTATTATACATGCTAGGCAAATGCTCTGTCACTGTGCTATCCCCATTCATTCTTTTTTTTTTTTTTTTTGAAACAAGGTCTCACTAAGTTGCCCAGAGTGGCTTTGAACTTGGGATCCTACCTAGCCTCTCTAATAGCTAGGATTGCAGGCATTTACCCCCACATCCAGCATTGATGGTACTCTTTGAAGCACACAAGTTTTAATTTTGATGTAGTTCACTTAGTTTATTTTTGTCATTGTTGTTTTTATTGTTGCTTATGCTTTTGGTGTCATTTGTAAGAAGCCGTGCTAATCTAAGGTCACAAAATTTACTCCTAGGTTTTTTCTTAAGAGTTGTATAGTGTTAACTCTTACTTTTCAATCTGTGATCCATTTTAAGTTCAAAAAATTTATATATGGTTTAAATAAGGATGCAAATTCATTCTTTTGTATGTGGATATCTAGTTGTTCAGAACCATTTGCTGAGAAGACTGTTCTTTCCCAACTGAATTGTCTTGGTATTCTTTCCAAAAATCAATTGACTGGGGGCTGGGATTGTGGTTCAGTGGTAGGGTGCTTGCCTAGCACATGCAAGGGCCTGGGTTCGAACCTCAGCACCACATAAAGATAAATAAATAAAATAAAGGCATTGTGTTCAACTACAACTAAAAAATAAATATTTTAAAAAATCGGTTACTGTATGTTAGGGTTTATTTCTGGATTCTCAATTCTTTTTTTTTTAATATTTATTTTTTAGTTTTCGTCTGACACAACATCTTTGTTTGTATGTGATGCTGAGGATCGAACCCGGGCCACACGCATGCCAGGCAAGCGCGCTACCGCTTGAGCCACATCCCCAGCCCCTGGATTCTCAATTCTATTCCATTTATCTACACGTCTATCCTCAAGTCACAACAATTCTGTTCTCATTACTGTACTTTGAGGAAATTTTGAAATTAAGAAGTATGAGTCCTCCAACTTTGTTCTTATTTTTCAAGCTTGTTGGGGCTGTTCTGAGTCCCTTACATTTACATATTTTAAGATTTTAATACCAGTTTGTCAATTTCTGCACAAAAAGTAAATGGGATTTCAGTAGAAGTTGTTGAATCTGTAGATCAATTTGGGGAATATTACCACTTTGGCAATATCAAATCTTCCAATTCAGGAACATGGGGTATCTTTCCATTTATTTGGATTTTCTTTAATTTCCTTCAACAGATTGTGTTGTTTTCAGGATGTTTCTGCACTTGTTTTCTTAAAAAATTTTCTGAGTGTTTTTATTCTTTTCAATGCTGTTATAAAGTGGAATTCTTTCCTAACTGAATTGTCTTGGTACTTGGAATTGTTTCCTTAATATGTTTTCAGATTGTTCATTGCTCGTGTGTAGAAACAGTTGATTTTTGTATCTCAAGCTTGTTTTGTGTCCTGCTCTATGTGAAGTTTTAACTTTATGGAGATAGGGTAGCGGTGGTGGGGGCAATAGAGACTTTGGAAATGTTTCCAACAGGGCCATGAAACGTTTCTCTTGCATGCCATTTAGTCACACAGGTCAGTGACAAACTACTACTTACTGAGCACCTACAACATTATTTACTGTACTCAAAGCTTTCCAGTAGTTTTCTATTGCTCTGATGATAAAACAAAATGAAACACACACACACACACACACACACACACACACACAAAACAAAACAAAAACAAAAACTAGAATCCTTAGCATGGCATTGAAGGCTCAGGATGACTAGGCTTTTGTTCAGTGCATGATGACCCCAACCCTCTCCTGGCCCTGTGTCCTTTAGCCTCATTGACAATTTCAACTTTCTCTAAATTATCATTACTGTGTTTCTTCCTGCCTTAAACCTTCATTTGTACTGTCCCTGTTGCTTGGTCACTGCTTCCCACTAACTTCCTAGTAGACAAAATTCTATTTTTCCAATGTTTGTGAATTTCTGTCTCTTCTGCTAATACTGTCTGTTATTCACAACTGTGCTGTCCTCACCTCAGGCAGCACTTGGCACATCAGTGGAGTGCAATAAAGGGAGTGGATAAACTGTGTGTCAGGCATTTTATATTCATGATCTCCCTTGTCTTTATGATACAGTTTACAAATGAGGAAACTAAAGCTGAACTAGGTAAACTAGCCTTAGGTCATATAACTAGTAAATGGCAGAGCAATGATTCTAGAAAGATCTTCTGATGGTTTGAATTTTAAACTAGCCCCTCCAAGAAAGAAGTTCTCATTTCTTGATTTGTTTTCCAGTGGAGACTTTTCAGAAACTGCAGAAGGCAAAAGAGATTCTGACCAATGAAGAGAGTCGAGCCCGCTATGACCATTGGAGAAGGAGCCAGATATCGATGCCATTCCATCAGTGGGAAACTTTGACTGACTCCGTGAAAATGGTGGGTTTCTCTCTAGGGGGTGATGTAGATCTGTGAGGCTCAGGCTACTCATGGATTAAACTCATGAGTTATCTTAAAGAGTTGTTATGGTTTGGATATGAAATGTTCCCCAAGGACTCATGTGCTGAAGATCCGGTCCTCATTGCAGCAATGTTCAGGGCTTTTGGAAAGTAGTTGAATCATGAGGTCAACCACTCATCAGGGCATTAATCCGTTGAATGCTGAATGGACACCTGGGAAGTTGTGGAAACTGAAGGTAGGTGGGGAACTGTTGGAGGAGGTAGGTCACTGGGGATGTGTATATCTCATTCCTGGTTCCTTCCTCTCTCTCTGTCTCTGTCTGCTTCCCAGCAGAACTGCCTTGGAGCCAGCTAAGCAAGAGCTGAAACGTCTGAAACTATGAGCTAAAATAAAGCCTTTAAGTTGTTTATATCAGGTATTTTGGTCATAATGTTGAAGAGCTTGTTAACACAAGACTCAATAGGCAATAGGATGGAAAAGACCAAAAAGTTGGTAGGATCTGCATTTAACTCAGTGCTTACAAAATCCTGTGAGAGGAAATTCAGAACAGAGGCAATGAATCAGAGCCAGAAGAGCCTGTGACTACATTTTTCAGTCTCTTTGCCTGTTTGTTTCAGTATATAAACTTCCTGTTATCATTTACACTTCATTTTATGAGTTCTAATAAATGTGCTTCTAAAGTTGCTCATATATTGAATTTCAAACTGCAAATTCATTTCCACCATCTTTTTTGTTCATATAAGCTTGTTCTTTTTTTAAGGCTTATACATCCATTAAAAAAGAAAAGAAAAAAAAAAAAAAACAAACAAACAGGATCCCGTTAGTCAAAGAGAACTGTAAGTTATTCTTATCACATTCTGGTGAATCATTGGACTTATTAAACCATTGTGTTACTTTTCTTCATACCATTAAAAGAACTACATATCAAAATAATCACATATTAGAATAAGAAGGGCTGGGGGTGTAACCCAGTGGTGGAGCTCACGCTTAGCATGTGCAAAGCCCTGAGTTCAATCCCCAGTACACTAATAATTAAATAAATCACTGTAATTACTCTTATGTACTTATTTTGTTCACATTGATTTTTATATTATAAAGCAATGTAATTAAAAAATTGTATTATTTTAGGCATCAATTATTATCCAGGTTCTTCTAATTGGAATACTCCTCTGACTTGAGACTTTAAATATAAAAATCACTTTACAGGCAAGTTTTTAGGGACATTTGTTAGAATTAGTCTATAAAGTGATTCACATCTCTTAAATTATAGCCCTTTAGGGTTATATTTAGATTTTCTTTATAGTTTTTATTTTAAGACGATTGAAGAAAATATTTTTTATATAGAAGGCTTGTAAGACTAAGGCAAGGTCTTTCAAATAACTCGGAGAAATTAATGCAAAACTCTTAAAGTATTTAGTTAAAACCACTCTATATAAAATGTTAACTTTTTTTTCATTTCAGAATGAAATGTATAGACCTATGAATTTGTTTAAGGTGGGTTAATTATTTATGAGAAACTAACATATGCTTATTGTATATATACATAAAATAACTAGGGGAACCTTTCAAAAAAAAAGTGGCTTAACTTCACTTATTCAGAACTAAGGTTCTTCTCTTTTTCACTATTTATATCCAAGGTTCCTTATTAACGCTAGCTAAGTAAACATTATTCTACTAACTCTGATTATTTTCAGTCTCTTCAGTATGAAACTCTTAACTGCAACTGAATTAGTCTCCCTTGCTATTCTAAACCCTTCTGACCTATAGATCATTTTTCTTGATAATCCATTCAACTGTCACTTAATTTTTAACAGCTGATATCAACTTAGCTGTGGATTTTTCAAAACTCTTCTCTGAATTTCCACTTTAATTATGTTGCCAAAGTCTTTCTATTTAATACTAATTTCTTGTCTCCAAATGCATTATTTCTGCTTTGAGTTTGGCTTAACCATGAACTGCTGGAGATCTTTCAGTAATTAAATTTTAGATGTTACTGGCTATGTCATTTATCTTCTCTGCAAAGATGAAGTAGAATGCTAGGCTGGCCTTTGGTTTCAGATTTATTTTTATTGATGGTACAAAAATGATGAGATGCATATCTCTCTGCTTTTAAATCAGCAGTGATTTCTTTTTTCTCTTATGATCTTTTTTGTTTGGTTGAAAGCTGGTTGTTTCTGAATTCCTTTTGTTCTTTACCTCAGTGGACTTGGAATTCCTATACTCAATTTTTATCTGATGTGGAGTTTCACTGTTGTTGTATTCATATATGAACATAGGAAAATACAGTAGAATGAATTGGACATAACTGTCCTATGTTCATATATGAATATACCAATAGTGAAGTACAACCATTAAGAATGGGATCCTAATTAGCGTAAGTTATACTCCATGTATGTATAATATGTCAAAATACACTATTGTCATGTTCTAAAAGAACACATTTTAAAAAATAAATAAAATAAAATAATAAAATGAAATCTTGATTTTTTTTATTGTTCAAAACATTACAAAGCTCATGACATATCATCTTTCATACATTTGATTCAAGTGAGTTATGAACTCCCATTATTACCCCAAATACAAATTGCAGAATCACATCAGTTACACATTCACATTTTTACATAATGCCATATTAGTGACTGTTGTATTCTGCTGCCTTTCCTATCCCCTACTATCCCCCCTCCCCTCCCCTCCCATCTTCCCTCTCTACCTCATCTGTTGTTGTTCAGTTCTCTCCCTTGTTTTTTCCCCCCCTTTCCCCTCACAACCTCTTATATGTAATTTCATATAACATTGAGGGTTTCCTTCCATTTCCATGCAATTTCCTTTCTCTCTCCCTTTCCCTCCCACCACTCGTCTCTGTTTAATGTTAATCTTTTCCTCATGCTCTTCCTCCCTGCTC
>NW_025999862.1:4961650-5030490 GCF_001458135.2 Marmota marmota marmota
CTTTCTCCTATAAATTTGTTTTGGTTTTGTATATCTCTGTTGTCTCTCCTTTATGGTGGGAGATTATGCCTAGAAATGTTGGGCTTTATTGTACTTTAAAGCTGATTCATTCAATTCATATAAGGCTTCGGGGTTCTGTATGCATATAGTGATTTGTTGTTTGTTCTTAGGACTTTATATTTAGGTTAGGTGCTATGATGGTATGAGGGTTAGTATGTCTTGGCTACTTTAGAAGATTGCTCTACTGAAGGGGGATACTAACAGGCGATTGGATCAGGGTGTTGGTAGTAGCTAGGTATTTAGGAGCCCTATAGACAGCCTTGAAACATTCACCTATTTGCATTTAGACAATTACACGTAATGGAAGACGTAATGCTTGGGATGAAAGTTGGGGGGTAGGG
This sequence comes from Marmota marmota marmota, assembly GCF_001458135.2. Lineage (NCBI taxonomy): Eukaryota > Metazoa > Chordata > Mammalia > Rodentia > Sciuridae > Marmota > Marmota marmota. Next base: position 4,962,052 of record NW_025999862.1, read on the forward strand.
AAAGGAAAGTGCTCTTAAAAAGAAAGAAGGAGAGAGAGATAGATAGATTAGAGGAGAATGAAAAGAACAATAAAACTTGAAATGGGAAAGAAAGAAAGAAGGAAAAGGGGAGAAAAGAACAGAGAGAGAAGAAAAAAAATTGAAGTCTTAGAGATCCATTTTCTTCTCTTCCAGTAGGCGGAGCTGTGCCCTCCGAGCCAAGCTTCTGCCCTCTACGTGCCGATAGCAATCCCTATAAGGCGGCTTCTGGGAGTCTCTCAATCTTGTCAGTCCAGAGCCGTTTCACTTCTCCGGCCCCTCCCCCCCTTCCTCCTTTCAGCGGGCCAGCCAGGTCCTGTTCACCAGAAGCAGTTCCCCAAAGATCTAGTTACACTTGTGGCCCCACTGTGTGTCCCATTTAAGCCCCAGTGCTGTGGTAGACTTGCGGCTAAGACCTTGGGAGTCCGCTGGTGATATGCGGGGTTGGGGATCGGGAATTCTCTCTGCTTCCCTACAGACATGCCCCAGGAGAGATCCCTGAGGTTTCCTGGCTGCTTGTATCTGGATGGGGTGGGAGTCACACACCTGCTAAAGTGGATTCCGCTGGGAAGGAATTCTGTCGGCCGGTGTCGCCGGTGACGTCACCTCTCTGCTATGGCGGGCCCTAGGCTCCTTGCCCGAGTGTCCGAAGGGAGGGGTGGGACTGGTCCGTCCCCAGTTGGCCTCAGCTCCCCGCTCGCTATTTCATGAAGGCTTGGCTAAAGACCTCTTCCTGCCAAGCTGCGTCTTGGAGGCTAGCCACCCAGTCACGGTGGCTGTGGGCGGGCGACCGCGCCGCAGCGTGCGGACGGCGGCTGGCGGGTCTGGACCTCTGCATCTTGTGGCGGGAATTTACTTGTCTGGGGCAAACTGTCACTTCCAAAAATCCTAGTAACTCCCGGCCAGTCTCTCTTCAGTGGAATTTTGCTAGGAGATTCTCTGCAGGTAGAGTCTAAGTGTATTTATGCGTCTTTCTGATCCCATCACTGAGGGGGTACTGAAAACACTGCCTCTCCGCCCGCCGCCATGTGTTCCTGATTTGATGTTATATATAAAAAAGACCCTGTCTCAAAATAATTTTCAAAAGTTAAAAAAAATTACATAATATGTTTATATCCATATATATATACATACATACATAGTGTATATACACATATTAACACTAGATGAATAAATGTTAATAGCTAAATACATATGGCTAGTTACATATATATTATACTTATGTATGGATATTTATGTCCATCAATTAATTAATTAATTTTAGGAAGGAAAAGTTTATCTGGGGTTCACAGTTTCAGAGGTCTTAGTCCATAGAAGGCTGGCTCCATTTTGGGGGGTTTGAGGTCAGGCAGAACATCATGGCAAAAGTTTATGGTGGAGTAGAGTGGTTCAGAACATGATGATCAGGAAGCAGAGAGAACTCTCCTCACCAGGACAAAATATAATCCCTAAAGGCATGCCCCTGATGGCCCACCTCCTCCAGGCACACACTACCTGCCTTTAATTCTACCCAGCTAATCCCTATGAGGAGATTAATTCACTGATTGGATTAAAGCTCTCATAATCCGATTATTTCACCTCTAAACTTTCTTGAATCGTTCACACATGAGCTTTGCAGGGGGGCACTTAATATCTAACCAAAACACATGCAAATGGCTACAACCACTTTAAAAACTTAATTAATTCAACTATCTGTATATCACTCAGTAGACTTTCTGTAATTTTCTTTTTGTTCTAACCCTAAAAGGTTAGGAGTGATTGATGCATGGGAGAGCCTCATCTCTTTCTGTAAATTTTTTGTAGTTGTTGAGACTGGTCTTTACTCCCAGGCTGAAGTGATCCTCCTACCTCTGCATCCTTAGTACTGGAACTATAGATATGGTCTCTCTCTCTGGTGCTGAGGATCAAACTCAGGGCTTTGTATATGTTAGGCAAACATGCTACCACTGAGCTACACCCTCAGCTCGCTAGAATATCTGTAACATTTTAATTGTTGCTTTTTCTCTGTGTGTTTTTCATTTGTTTATCCTTTTACATTCGTACTCTGGAGTAATTAATAAATAATGATTATCAATTGTTCATCACCTAATAGAACATTGTCTATCCTTTTGTAGATAAACATTACCATTAGGGTTTTACGTTATAAGCTTTACTTATGCCATTCTGACAATAAAATAGTTATAACTTTAGGATTTGTATTTCAGATGACTTGCCCTGCACATATTATAGATTGTTAAATCTCATAAAATGTCTTTCCTCTGGTGGTCAATCTTGTGTTAACTGCCTTTTATTTAAGCAGGATAATCACTGTGGAAGGAAAAGCATTGATTGAGAGCAATATTTGTCCTCATACCTACAATGTCGGACAAATTCCAAGGTGTTTTTTGCAGCATAACACACAGGATCATGTCTCAGTTCTCTCCTTTGGGAGAATGCCTCAAATGAGCCATAGGTGTGACGAACTTCCACTACCCACAAGTGATAAAACTGTAACTGCTATCCCTCCTATATACCAAGTCTCTGTCACTTCACTAGCCATTTATTTCTCTTTTCCTTTTCTAGAAGTTCCTCCTGATAGTTTCATTTGTAAAAAATATTTTAAGAATTCACCTAGATCAATTAATATGTTTGAAATTTAAATGGAGATATATGGAGTTGGTTTCAAACAGGGTTGAGGGTGAGAGTTTTAGTTATCTAGACCTTTGGGACCCTGGGAACTTGAAAACAGTCTTTGTAGCTCAGAAATTTAGAGAAATTCATCTTTGTCATTCAGGATATGGATAGCTCTTTTTCTCTCTTGCTCCAAAATAGATGGCAGATTGGCTTTAGGAAGGCTGCTGGCAAATGACTGTAGTGAAGCCACAATCAAAATAAAGCTCTGAGAAAAATTCTCATAAGCTGTTAAAATTGTTCCATGCCACATCAATTGCTATAAATTTTATAGAAGCTATTAGAAACACATTTTGGTGAACTGATCATTTGACAAATTGATTGCTTCTGGGAGGGCTTTTTGGGGCTTCCTGTCACCTTCACACGGACCTATTTGTCTATTGATTGTTTCTGGGTTCTCAGCTGGGTGAGGTGTCTTTGGGATGAGTCCAATTGGCCACAGACTACCAGGGAAGCTTCCTACTATGTCCACATGGCTACAGTTTCTCCAGCCAGATGGGAAACAGTGTGCAATTCAACACCTTCTGGGCCTGTTCAATAGGCAATCTGTCCTAATTGGATGTTTTCCAAAAGCAGGTCAGGAATCACCAAGCAAGTAAAAAATTCACTCAAAGTGATCCAGGAAAAAAAAAAACAATTTTGTACAGTTATTCAGCTGAGCTATGACATATCTGAGTCAATTGTTTCTTTTTTCTATTTGTCCCAGTGTTTAATGGCATGTAGGTTAAAATTTTATTTGCCAGTGTTGACCAAGGTGTAGAGTGTGAGAAAATGAGAGGGAGGGAGGGGGAAAGAAAGGGGAGGGGGAGATAGATAGTTTCATTAAGGAAAACTGGTAAACAGGTTAATTTTGAAGGCAGAATGACAACATATCAGACCAGTTTTTCATATCTCAGGACTGGTGACCTTTGCACATAGGCTTGGTTTCTGTTTTATGTTAGTTCATTCCATGCATACACTGACTCTCAGCTTTGTCCATTTAATTATTTTGCTGTACAGACTCTTCTTCTTTTACTCTTTTTAAGTCTCTATCAATTGCTTTCATTTAATATTTTTATTGATGCTCATTCTATTTAAATGAATCATTCTAGCTGGGTGCAGTGGCACACACCTATAATCCTAGCATCTTGGGAGGCTAAGGCAGGAGGATCAGAAGTTTGAGGCCAGCCTCAGCAATTTAGCAAAGCCCTAAGCAACACAGCGAGACCCTATCTTAAAAAAAAAAAAAAAATTGCTGGGATGTAGCTCAGTGGATGAAGCACCTCTGGGATTTAATCCCCAGTACGCACATCCCACCATAATAGTTGTTATGTCCATCCAATACCCTAGTGGAGCTGAGAAATACACTTTACGTGCAGAAATGAGTGATTTGCAGGGTATCTGTTCTGATAGTCCAGGCTGCTTAGCATCACTCTTGCATTCATCCCTGATTGTACAAAAAGCACCAGAAGCACTTGTAAATGAGGTTAGATATAGTTTGGATCTTTTTTCCACATATTTCTATAATTGGGATTAGCAGACACAGGGATCTGATGATAAAATATTTTAATCTATCTTACTCGTAAAGGGAAGAAGACAAGTCTCATAATACCTTTTTACTGAGGACTTTCAAATCACTTATTATAAGTGAGTCATTAAAGACCATAGGCATTTTGATTTTAAGAGAGAAACATCATGTACAGGCCACTTGGCCAACTTATGATACTTACAGATCACATTTCCAGCTGTCTGTGCCCTGAGTGCTTCAATGTCTTACTCTCTGTTTTTCAATAACCTGTCTAATATCCTTTCCCCTCTTTCAGAGGAAGCCATTGGCCGGCCTTTTCTATTCTATGCACATGAAAAAAACCAAAGCAACCCAATGACAAATCCAAAACAACCAAAGCCAAGTGACTCTTTTTTTTTTCTTTTACATTGGTTGAGGCAATTATTTCTTTAAAATAAACTTTGTTTTTGAAATCAAACCTACAGAGAAATGCATAATACCTGCATTTACAAGTTAGCACTGGTTGTGAAGTGTTTACTTGGTAACCATCCCAACACATACTTTTGGCAACCAGTGGCTTCCTCCTTTTTACAATTATAATTACATCTTAATTTTCAGATCTAGTTTTCTTCTAATTATATATATGCATATGTTCGTATATTCATATATGTATATATTATCCTCACATAAAGTTTGGAAAATGCTAAAATAAAATAAATAACCTTATAATCCTGCTATGCAGGCATAACCCCAGTTAACATTTTATTTTTATTATTTTTTTAAATAAATATTTATTATATTTTTAGGTGTAGATGGACACCACACAATGCCTTTATTTTTATGTGATGCTGAGGATTGAATCCGGGTCCCGCCTGTGCTAGGCGAGTGCTCTACCACTGAGCCACAATCCCAGCTCCAACATTTTATTTTTTTAATTAAATTTTTTTTTTGTGAATGGTCAGAATGCCTTTATTTTATTTGTTTATTTTTATGTGGTGCTAAGGATTGAACCCAGTGCCTCACACATGCCAGGCAAGTGCTCTGCCACTGAGCCACAGTCCCTGCCTCCCAGTTAACCTTTAAAAAAATTTTTTTAGATGTTGGTTGACCTTTATTTTGTTCATTTATTTATATGTGGTGCTGAGAATTGAACCCAGTGCTTCACACATGCAAGGCAACTGCTCTGCCACTGAGCCCTAACCCCAGCCCACCAGTTAACTTTTTGGTGCATTTCCTTCCATTTTTCCCCCTTTGAGTGTGAGAGTTGATTACACTGAATAATGGCAATGACTGTTCTATAAGTGGTTCTTGGATCTTGGATCTTGGCATTGATTAGTCTTGGATTGAATTTATATGGGGAAAAGAATTCAGGGTGATTCTTCCTTAGAGTTAAGAAGAGATAAGCTGAAAGTGAATAAATGACTTATTTGACTGGATTAGGACAGAAGGTTTGAATATACTTATGGTTTGAAATTGTACAGAATGATATATTGTTCTTTAATCTATCTATATATTTATCTATATTCATATTATATGCATATGTATCTGCATATCTATTTCTGTCTATATTTGAATATATTCATCTATCGTGTGTGTGTGTGTGTGTGTGTGTATGTGTGTGTGTGTGTGGTGCTGGGGATTGAACCCAGGGCCCCACACATGCTAGGCAAGTGCTCTACCACTGAACTAACATCCCTTGCCCTTCATCTATCTTGTAAAGTTGTTGAGATCATGCTATTTATGATGATTTTATCCTGTTTCATTAATATCACATCATTATCACATCATAAACTCCAAATTTATAAAAACAAATAAAAACAGAATTAAAAGACTCCAAGAAGGCATTTTACCCTTTTGCACTTACCCTTTCTTTTTGATGAGGTCATTATGGCTCCTGCTTGTAAGGCTAGTACTAGTCCTCCTGAGACAGGTGATAAGAAATTGTGGTATCTGTCAAGCCCTAATTAAAAGGTGGCTCATACTTTCCAGGAAATAAGTACACCAAGATGAAAAGAAAGATGCCTCTCATGTCAGGGGATGGGATATATGAGTAGCAGAGGAGGCAGCTCCTTCTGTGGTCTGTGGCACAGTTTTTAAATGTTATAACTTCTGAGTTTATTCAATAAGTAATGGAGGTGCACGGTGGTGCACGCCTGTAATCCCAGCCGCTCTGGTAGTAAACAAAGGTAGCATGCTAGGCCAGGAATAGCTTCCTGCTATATTCAAATGATTTTTCAAGAATCAGCAAAGCTCATTATTTTGGTGTATGCTAGGGCTAATTATTTTACTTGACATATTCTTAAAATAAGAAACTTGTAATTTTTCAATTTTTTTCAGTGCCAAGGATCAATCCTTATACATATTAGGTAAATACTTTATCACTGAGCTACACTCCCAGTCCCCAAATTTAAAATATTTTAATAGGAAATGCACATGTGGGACAAAAAATGTAAAAGGTACAAAAGGACACATATAAAATACCTCTGTCTCATACTTTCATTTCTTGGTACCTGACCTAGCAAAATTTTCTATCAGAAGACTCATTTTTGATTTCTCTTCCTCAACAACTCACCAAAAGCAGCCAGAGCTATGTAGATACAATTACATAATTAAATCACTGAGCAAAGAACCACCACCAAGTATATTGAATACAATGTTAGGATATCAGGTTTCTAGGGACAGTTTTCTAGGGTTTGCTTCCTTCTGTCTAAAAGTATAAAAGTTATACTGGAAGCCAATGGACAATGCCCAACACTGCTAATATATAGATCCTGATTTTTTAATTTATAAATTTAAAGTATAATAAAATTAAGATGCCATTGTTAAAAAATCAAAATAGTGTAAGAAGATATTTAATTAAAAGAATGAGTCCTCTCTTATTCCAGGCCCAGTTCTACTCCCCTCTCCCAGAAATAGCCCCCCTTGTAATTCCTTGTGCTTCCTTTCAGAAATCTTCCATGTAATGTACATAAACATTTTTACATCATCCTTTTAAGAAAACAAATGGAAATGTATTTAAGAAGTTTTTGTTATCTGAGGATAACTGGACTTGAAAAAAAATTTCACCTAAAGTAAACCCACTTAAAATTAGGATCACTGTTCATAGTAAACATTGATTGAAATCCTGCTTTCTGTCATGAATTTTATTAAAAAGAGATGTATAATCCAGAATTTTAATATTTGCCAAATCTGCATTGATCATGGTTAGGTGGGAGGATCACAATAGTACATGTGGCAATAGCAGTGTCTCTTAGTACATTTCATGATGCTTCTTAGTAGAATATCTGAGATTGGGTCATTTATTCAGAATGAATTTTTATTTTGTGCAGTTCTGAAGGCTAGGAAGTTCAAGGTCCTGGGGCTTACCCTGGAGAGGGTCTGCTTGCTGTATTATCCCATGGCAGAAGTAGAAGGGCAAGGGAGAATGAGAACGCAAGAGGGAGACCCACTTGCTTTCATAACAAACCTACTCATGAATGTTAATCCATTCATGAAGGTTTTGCCTAATTACCTCTTACTGGTCCCATCTCTTAACACCATTGCACTGGGGATTAAGTTATGAACATATTGCCAGGCGCAGTGGCACATGCCTGTAATCCCAGCAGTTTGGGAGTCTGCGGCAGGAGGATCCTGAGTTCAAATCCAGACCCAGCAATATAGAGAGGCCCTAAACAACTCAGTGAGACTCTGTCTCTAAATAAAATATAAAAAATGGCTGGGGATAGGGCTCAGTGGTTAAGCACCTCTGAGTTCAATCCCTGGTACAAAAAAAAAAAAAAGTTTCCATCATATGAAATTTGGAGGACACATTAAACCCTAGAAAGTAGGTATAATAATAGTAGTTACAATAGTAGTTAATTGAAACTCTGTCTTGGCTCTATTCTCTCTCTTTTAATTTTTTTAGTAAAATATACATAACATAAAATTCACCATTTTAATCATTTTAAAGTATACAATTCTGGTGCATTAACTATGTCTACAATGTCGTTCTTCCATTGCCACTTTCTAGTTAACAAAACTTTTTCATTACTCCAAAAGGAAATCTATTAGCTTTCTATTTCCCTTTACTTCCAGCCCCTGGTAACTACTAATGTGCTTTCTCTATATATAAGTTTGTCTATTCTGAATATTTCATATAAGTAGAATCATACAATATGTGACCTTTTTTGATCTGGCTTTCACTTAGTATGTTCTCAGAGCTCATCCACATTATAGCACATATTAGTACTTCATTCCATTTTATGAAATATATTTTATTTTGTGTGTATACCACATTTTTGTTTATCCACTCTTCAGTCGATGAACATTTGGGTTGTCTCCATCTTTTGCCTACTGTGAATAGTGCTCCTATGCACATTTGTGTACAAGTTTTTTTTTTGAATATCTGTTTTCAATTATTTTGGGTATATACCTATGAATGGAATTGCTGGGTCATATAGTAATTCTGTGTTTAATTTTCTGAGGGGACACTTCATTATTATTATTTTATGATGCTGGGAATTGAACCCAGGAGTATCTACCACTGAGCTACATCCTTAACCCTTTTTATTTTGATTTTGAGATAGTGTCTAACTAAGTTGACCAGGCTGACCTGAACTTGTGATCCTCTGTCTCAGCCTTCCCAGTAGCTGGGATTACAATCGTGTGTACACAATTGTTGTATTGAATTGTTGATTGAATCTCTCTAGTGTTGGTGGCTTTGTTGTGTATCATGATATAATTTCTCGTATTGTTACTCTTCAAACTAGCAGGAATCACTCAATTATTATTTGGGGATTAATTAATATCTGGATTAATCATGAATATTTGGTTTATTGGTCAAGTCAATTTGTTCTGTTAATTGGTACTATAATAGTAGGTCAGGTGTTATACATATTGAACTTTAAATATAGAAAGCCATATGATATTGACTTATTTATGTGTCTGCTTTTAATTAATTTAGTCAATGCATTGGGCTGTCAAAAGTAAAAAAGACCTGATGCTGGAAGAATCTGAGCAGACTCAGATCAGCAAGACTAAAAATGAAGAATGGAGTGAGCAAAGAGAAATAAAGAAAGAGGAACTGGGTTCAACCACAGAGAAAATGAAGCAAAAAGCACCCGAGTCCCTGGAGAAGTCAAACTCTCCACAAAATCCAGAGTCTCCAAGTAAGTCCTATCATTATATCTTTGCAGAACATAGTAGGTCTGAAACTGGAGAGCTTGGTTTACATTGCATTTATTCTAAACCGTTTCCAATCTGTACAGTAGTTCCAAACTTAAGGATTGGTTTAGTATCTCAAAAGATACTTAGCATTGATACATAAAGTGGAAAGTACATAAATTCCTCCAAAGGAGGCATTTCTCATAGTGTTTTTTGCTTTAATGAAATAACACTAGCTAACATTTATTGCATGTTTACTATGTGCAGGAACATTCTTTATATATACATATATACATATATTACTTTATATTATCATCTCATTTAATTTTAGTTTGCATGTATTAACTTATTAATCCTCACTACAAATTTGGGAGCCTTGTGCTATTATTAGTGTCTCGTTTCTATGAGAGAACAAGCCCAGAGAGGTTGAGTAATTTGCTCAAGACTATACAGCTTGTATGTAAAGGGGTTTGAACCAAGGTAGATTGGCTTCAGAGTCTGTATTCCAAGGCACTGCACTATTCTGAGATGATACCTCATCTCTAAGTAGCCCTATAACCAGTACAAATCACTTATAGAGCCACCGAAGCAAGGTATTGCAGAAGTTCAACTGCTGGCTCCCAAGCTGCGGTATCTGAGTTCATAGTCTAACTCTACTACTTATTAACTGTATTTCCTGGCAAAAGAAATTTAATTTCCCTAGACCTCAATTTCCTCATCTATAAAAAGGAATTATAATAATACCTTCTCATGAAATAATGCTAGGTGAAGTTAGCCAATCCCCCCAAAACAAACGCTGAATGTTCTCTGATATAAGTTGACTGACCCATAATGGGGTAGGGAGGGGGAGCATGGGAGGAATAGATAAACTCTAGATAGGGCAGAAGGGTGGGAGGGGAAGGGAGAGGGCAGGGGGTTAGCAAGGATGGTGGAATGTTATAGACATCACTATCCAAAGTACATGTATGAAGAAATGAATTGGTGTGAACATACTTTATATACAGAGAGATGAAAAATTGTGCTCTATATGTGTAATAAGAATTGTAATGCATTCCACTGTCATGTATTTAAAAAATAAAATCAATTAAAAAATACCTTCTCATGAAGTTACCATGGAGATTAAATCTATGCACAGTGATTTGCCTATTACAGGCTTTGAGTAAATGTTAACTATCAGTATTGTGTCTTTGTCTATCTAGCCATCCAACTAACTGTATTAACTATTTTAGGTATGTTATATACACACACACTGTAATTATCTCAAATCCTTATATGTTGATTCTCAGGGTTATGATGCAATATCCCATTAAAATTTGGCCTTTAAGCCAGGTGCGGTGGCACACGTCTGTAATGCCAGTGGCTTGGGAGGCTGAGGCAGAAGGACTGAGAGTTCAAAGCCAGCCTCAGCAAAAGAGAGGTGCTAAGCAACTCAGTGAGATCCTGTCTCTAAATAAAATTCAAAATGGGGCTGGGAATGTGGCTCAGTGGTCAAGTACCCCTGAGTTCAACCCAGTACCAAAAAAAAAAAAAAGCCTTTAAGCAGAAGATTCTTAAACACTCTTGAATCTTTGAATACTGACTGGTATAAAAAGAAATAATTAAATAGCTTGTGGTAAATGATAATATTTCCAGAAATAGTTACTTTAAATTTTCCTTTGGGAGAACTTTCACATTCTCTGTACTTGCTGAAATGAGGATTCTTTGAGTTTGATTCAGGTGTCTCAGCTTGTTATTAAGAGATCTCTGTAAAGTAGGCATGTTGATTGCATCAACCTCACAATTAGAAATAGTTATAATATAACAAACTTGATCAAAGCAGAACCTGAATTTCACAAACCTGTCTTTTAAAAAAATTTTTTTAGTTGTAGATGGACACAATACCTTTACTTTTTTTTATTTTAATTTTTTAAATATTTATTCTTAAGCTTAGGTGGATACAATATCTTTATTTTACATTTATGTGGTGCTGAGGATCAAACCCAGTGCCTTGTGCATGCTAGGTGAGCACTCTACCACTGAGCCACAACCCCAGCCCCAATACCTTTATTTTATTTATTTTATATTTATTTATTTTTTATTGGTTGTTCAAAACATTACAAAGCTCATGACATATCATCTTTCATACATTTGATTCAAGTGAGTTATGAACTCCCATTTTTACCCCAAATACAAATTGCAGAATCACGTCAGTTACACATTCACAATTTTTACATAATGCCATATTAGTGACTGTTGTATTCTGCTGCCTTTCCTATCCCCTACTATCCCCCCTTGTGGTGCTGAGGATGGAATCCAGGGCCTCACATGCTAGGTGAGCGCTCTACCACTGAGCCATAACCCCGGCCCACAAACCTGTGTTTTAAGCAAGCACACCACCTTCCCGGATACACATAGAGAGACAAATGAGCAAATATTTTTTTCTTTCAGACCTAAAATGTTCAATTTTGTGCATCCAGAAGCCCTGGATCTTTCCATTTCAGATTCAGACTTAGACTGCATTTACCCACCAGAATGGGGTGAGGAGGTTGGACATTTCAGGAAACTCAAGCATGATGCTGAGGAACCACTTGAGTCTCTCTCAAGAATTCTAGGAAATTTTCTTTTTTTAAAAAATCAAGTAATATAAGCCTATTGTAAAAAGTTCAAAGAATCACCGATAAGTAATAACTTTGAGTTTCCCCCAGTCTGCTGATTTCCTCCGCTTCTGCATCCTGAAGTAACTGATGTGGATGCTCAGGCATGTCTCCTAAACTGTTCTCTATGCTAATACAAGTGTATGTAAGTACATGCACTTTTATAAAATTTTTAAAAATAAAGAAGGTGTCATACTTTGTATGAGTGTTTATATTGCACAGTGTTCAGAAGTGCAAACTTTGGAACTAGATCCCAGTTTCCCACTGATGAGTTGTATGACCTTGGGGAAACTGGTTAACCCCTCACTGTCTGAGTTTTCTTATCAATATAATGGTTGAAATATTAGTGTTTACCTTGTAAGGTTTTCTTGAGGAGTGACAAATTTAATATATGTAAAGTATTTAGAATAGTGCCAAGCACTTGATAAGTGCCATTTTTAGTGTTAGCTCTTATCATTATGGGACTTTTTCTTAGATCCTTATGTCCCTAATGGATTTGCTCTTCTTAACAGCTGATAATATTCCATGGTGTAGATATATCATAATTTACTCATAACAAATTATGAGGACAGTTTTGATGTCCTCATATTGTGAAGTATATATTCTTACTGTGGTTGAAGAGCAAAATGGAGGGGATAAGGATCATTGTTCTGAGAAGTTGTTGTTGAAGAAGAATGATGAAATTCTGCCAAAGGCTGCATTTATTAGTATTTTCTTTTTTTTTTCTTAATTTCTTTCAGTTGTTGATAGACCTTTATTTCATTTATTTACTTACATGTGATGCTGAGACTTGAACCCAGTGCCTCACACATGCTAGGCAAGTGCTCTACACTGAGCCACAACCCCAGCCCTATCAGTATTTTCTTTTTATTTTAAATATTTTTAGATAATTTTTTAATATTTATTTTTTTAATTTTCAGCGGACACAACATCTTTGTTTGTACGTGGAGCTGAGGATCAAACCCGGGCCGCACGCATGCCAGGCGAGCGTGCTACCGCTTGAGCCACATCCCCAGCCCCAGTATTTTCTTAATCTCTTATTGGTTTAAGAGATTATTGGTTCTTCAGAGCCTTGGAGTTGGAGTTTTATGTATAAAAGTGCAGTTATATGATTATTTATAATTTCATTATGCTGCAGTGTAAATTTTTATAATATCAGCATTTAAGAAATTATTATATCAGCTTTATCAAACCTTAAGTGGCTTCTCATATATTACTTTTCAGCATGTTTGTTAATATCTGCAAGCAGTGCTTGATATTTACCTTTAAGTTTTCCTTATGATGCTTATTCCATGATGAACAGCCACCAATAGTCCCCATTGCATTCTGACTCTTCATGCATTAGACCATGTATAAGTTGTATAAGACAATTTCACTTTTTCTTTTAAAATTTGCCGTGCATATGTTTTTTGATAATTACAATTCTAAAATCAAATAGTTTCGTGTAACATTCTGGAATGATAACAAAAAAATTCAATGCAGATGCTGTTCGCATGTCACCATATCCCTGGGTACTTACCTGCTCAGGCATTGCCAACACTATGCTCTCTACCACAAATACTGACACCACCAGAGGACTTTCCCTAGCAATGGAGCCTGCCTGGCAGCAAATGAGCAAGTAATAAGTGCCAGGGAATCAACACCCTTTGGATGTAGCCATTAGGCAATGGATGGGAGTGGGAGGCTGAGTTCCTCAGCTCCTTTACACTTCATTTGGAATAACTCTAAGGGTTTTTATATTGTTTCCTGGGATTCCCCAGTGGGATCAGCTCTGGTCATTTAGGGCAATAACTTGTTTGATAATGTTCACAGTTTTGGTTCCCTTTCCCATTTCCTTACCAAGGTGTCCTGGAATCAATTCCCACATTATTAACTTTGGTTTGAATTCTTGCCTGCGTGTCATTTCTAGGGGAACCTAAACCTGAAACTATGTCTTTCTAAAACTACAAAAATGACACTTGTTTATTGTAGAAGAAAATATGGTCAAACAAAGAGAAAAAAATAGTAACTTGTAATCTTGTCACCCAGAAAATATCTATAAGAGTTTGCTTTATTTTCATTTATATTTATATACCTAAAACTAATAAGATAATGCTATGTATATTTTGTGAGTTTTTTGTGAGTTATAGGTTGTCAGAAATAATTTCCTTTTTGCTTTTTCCTCAAATGGAAAGTCTTTGGATTTTTAAAAAGTCTTTGATTCTAATTTGTTATATATGACAGCAGAATGCATTACAATTCATATTACATATATAGAGCACAATTTTTCACATCTCTGGTTATATATTCACACCATTCACCATTCATGTCTTCATACAAGTACTTAGGAAATGATATTTGGGTTTATTTTTGTGAGATAATTGTTTTAAAAGTATACACAAATCCTCTTTTCCTGATATAAACACTGTAAACTATTCTGTGTATATTTTTTCCTGACTCAATATTTTAAAATATCAACAGAACTATATTTGACACATTATTCTGTAAACTGCTTTTTTTTTTTTTTAAATTGGTACTACCAGGTCCTCATGCATGCTAGGCAAGTGTTCTATAATCAAGCTTCATTGCAGGCCCTATTTTTAAAATTTTGAGACAGGATCTCACTAGGTTTTTCAACTTGGATGCGAACCTGTGATCCTCTTGCTTAGCTTCCTGAGTCACTGGGATTACAGGTGTGCCACCAATGCCTGGCTTGTAAACTGTTTTTTTTTTTTTATTTATTAGCAATAAACATAAAAAAGGCACAAAAGCATACTTTTTATTGAAGAAAAATAAGAAAGTCCAGATAAATTTAGATATTATAAAAATGAAAATTACATCTATTCTAACTATTCAGGGAGAAATACTGATAATATTTGGTGTTAGCATTTCCCTTTTAGAGTTTTAAAAAATTTTACATTAATACCTATGTAAATAATGAATTTGAAAATGAGATCATCTCATATAAATTGTTTTCTAATTATCTGTCACTTACAAATATTCCACGAGAATTTGTTTATGATAATAAATATTTTAAACAATTGTCAGGGTTGGGGTTATAGCTCATTGGTAGAACTCATACTTAGCATGTGTAAGACCCTGGTTCAAAAAAATTGTTAATGACTATATTAAAGCCTTTTAATCAACTTTCTATTGCTGAAGATTTTGAATGCTTCTTGAATTAAAAAAAAATTATAGGGCTGGGATGTAGCTTAGTGGTATAACACTTGCCTAGCATGTGTATGCCCTGGGTTCAAGTGCTAGTACAGGAAAAAAAATATAAATGGTATCATCATAAATATTCTTATATTTTAGCCCTTGGGGATATCCATTATTATTTCCTTAGGATGTAGAATTTTTAGAAATAGAATTATTGGGCAAATAGTTTATACATCTTAACAAGTCTGATAAATAATGACAAATTGCCTTCCTGAAGATTTTTGTTTGTTGGTAACAGGGATTGAACTCAGAGGTACTTGACCACTGAGCCACATCCCCAGCCCTTTTTTGTATTTTATTTATAGACAGGGTCTCACTGAGTTGCTTAGCACTTCACTATTGCTGAGGCTGGTTTGGAACTGGCGATTCTCCTGTCTCAGGCTCCGGAGCCGATGGGATTACAGGCGTGCACCACCATGCCTGGCCTTCCTGAGGAGTTTTATCAATTTATACTTCTCCCAGTAGAGAAGGACAATGACCTTTTCTTTAGTTTTCAACAATGTTGTTTATTGAAATTAAAAAAAAATCTCATTACCCTGGAATTCAATTGCTTATATTTCCAGGGATACTTTACCATTGACCTTTCACTTTTTGAAAAGTTTTTGAAAGTTGTGTGAAATTTGTTTAATCTTTGTAAGTGACTTGTTTAAATTCCCATTACTGGAGAGGATAATTATTAATCATTTAAACATGTGAGGTCGTCAGACATGTATGTTGTAATTCCTGTTCATAAGAATTTCAAAGTCTGCTTAAGTTAATCTGCTTCTGTAAAATATTAATGACTCATACTGACTACTTACCCTACATATGTTGCAGTGAAATCTTATCTCCTTGCTGTTTATTTACCATTATAGATACATGGTCTTTACCTTTTTCTTTTCCTACCTCACTCTGATTTTAACTATTGCTTTTCTCTCTTCTAAAGGTTTTTCAGATGTGAACTCTTGGCACCTTCGTTTCCGCTGGTCGGGGGATGCTCCCTCAGAACTCCTGAGGAAGTTCAGAAACTATGAAATATGAAATGCCCTTGCTCCATAGAAGAGGGAGAGCAGGATGTTGCCTGTACTGCCAACATGCAGTCTTCACTCACATCTTAACAATGTCATGTTTATGAATCACTTATGACTGACTGATTCCTCTGTCTTTGAACCCATTCTCACAATGTGTTTTGTTATTGTTGTTGTTTGTGTTTTTTTGGTGCAGGTGATTGAACCCATGGTCTAGGGGACTGAACCCACTCTTTACCACTGTGCTATATCCCCAGATACAAAATGTGTTCAGTGAGAAATTTTTAGAAGACTAATTTATTTCAAAATTTGAATAAATTAAGGCTCTTAGATCCAAGTAGGTTGTATTATTATGTGTTCTTTTAATACTATTTATAGAATTCTATTTGAAAATCAATCAATCTCAGTATTTAAATATTTCATTGATATACCATGATCTCTATTAGTGCTGGATGTACAAAAAATGTTTTCTCTTTTTTTTGGGGGGGGTACCAGGGATTTAACTCAGGAGCACTAGACCACTGAGCCATATCCCCAGACCTCTTTTGTATTTTATTAGAGACAGGGTCTCACTGAATTGTTCAGTGCCTCGCTTTTTGCTGAGGCTGGCTTTGAACTTGCGATTCTCCTGTCTCAGCCTCCTGAGTCAATGGGATTATAGGCGTGCATCACTGTGCCCCGGCTGTTTTCTGACTCTTGACTTAAAAAATGAAATGTGAAATATACTTGTCTAAACTCCATGGAGTGAAATAAATAATTTCCCCAAAGTTCCTAGATGCATTCACCATTCAACTCTATTTTAAAAATAATTTAATAGAAGGGAAACTAGCAGAGTAGAGGAAAGGGACCAGGAGAAGAGAGGAAGGGAGGGAAAGGGGACATTCTGGGGAATGGTATTAGCCAAATTACACTGTTATATTGTGTGAATATGTAACAACAAATCCCACTATTATGCATAATTATACCAGTAAAAATATGGAAAACAAATAAAAGCAATCAGCAAAGGGACAGTTCAAAAAATTTGAATAGTTATTTTTACTTGAATAATTCTGAATTTGAAAGGTTATGATTTGAAGAAATGTTATTTTTACAAGGTTTCTTGTGTTATGTAAGTAAGTGACACATTTATAAATTATGTTCTAACTATTAAAATAGATCTGTCAGGTAGTAGGATCTTATTAAGTTAGATGTAATCTATGTTCTTTACTTTTTGAACAAATGAATGAAAAACTCAGAAGAAAAAGATTTTAGAGTCAGGTTTCCTTTGTCAATGACAGAGTTTTCACTGATATACAGCAAAATAAGAAAAAATAAAAACATAGCAAGTGCTATGGTCTGTATGTTTATGTCCTCTCTCTCCCCAAATTCATATGTTGAAAAACTACCCCTCAACTCTGTGATGGTTTTAGGAGGTGGGGACTTTGGAAGTTCATTAGGTCTTGAAGGCAGAGCTTTCACAAATGAGATTAGTGCTCTTATAAAAGAGGAGAAAAGAGAGACAGCTAGATAGATTCCATGAGTCCCTTCTAGTATAGCCAGAAAGCACCACCTATGAACCAAAAAATGGGTCATTACCAAACACTTAATCAGCATTGATCTTAGACTTCCAGCCTCTAGAACTGTGAGAAATAGATTTCTGTTGTTTATAAATTACCCATATTATGCTTTTTGTTATGGCACCTTGACAGCAACTGTTTCAAAGAGCTAAATATGTTCAATACAAAAGGCTTGTTACCAGTGAAGGCCCCTTTGGGCTGCTGCACAGTATGCCAATCACTAAAACAATGAGTTTTGCAAAAGATAATTTATTCCCAAGGCAACCAAGCACTGAGTTGAGAGATCCAAGTCTCAAATCTGCTTCTTTGAGGATAGGGTTTAGGGGTATTTTGGGGCTAAAGAAACAGGGTTGTAGGGGAAAGTGATTGGAGGTGATAAGTGGTTTGTTCATGCATAATAAAATTTCATGGCTCTTCATGGGATGCATGTTCAGAAAATGGAGACATTGGCATGATCTGACCATAGTTTTTGATTTCCTAAGGTCAAAAGATGATCCATCAGACACTTGCACAGGACCAAGTGAAGAGTCAGTCAGTGGTTTCAACAAAAGTGGCCTTTAAGTCCCTGAGAAGTAATCTAGGTAACTATTATCATCACAAAACTAGTGGGAGATTAATAATATATTGCTCAGCTGCATGACCTCCAAAATTGATGATTTTTAGTTGTAGGTGAACACAATACCTTTATTTTATTTATTTTATTTTTCTGTGGTGATGAGGATCAAATCCAGTGCCTGACACTTGCAAGGCATAAATTGGTGATTTTTTAAAGTCAACTAAAAGGAACTAAAAATAAGTGAAGCTAGAAATTTCCTGTAAGTTTTCCCTGGTTTCAGGCTGTCTGCTTTTCAGAAATGATATCTTTCCTACTACTGTGGTTTAAAATGTGTACTTTTATGAAATAGTGTCAAGAGTATATTGTATTAGTTTGCAAGGCCTGTCATGATAAAATACCACGGACTAGATGACTTAAAACATTTCTCACAGTTTGGGAGGGTAGATGTCCAGGATCAAGATATTGGTACGTTCGTTATTTTTCTGAGGCTACTCTTGGCTTGCAGATGGCCACTTTCTTGAGAGAGAAAAGTAAACAAGGCTGTGCTTAATCTTGTCAACAGTTGGGAAATGAATCTGTAACAAAAACAGAGTGGCACACTCACATGGCCTTTTCTCCATGCGTGCGCGTTCCTGGTGTCATCCTCTTCTCTTATATAGACACCAATCATATGGGATAATGATCCAACCTCATGATCCCATTTTAACTTATTTACATCTTTAAAGAAGTTATCTCTAAATAAGATTTCATTTGGAGGAACTGGGGGTTGGAACATCAATCTCAATTTTAGGAGAATACAATTAAATTCATAGAAGAGGTAAAAACTTGTTATTTTTTGTGGTGCTGGTAATTGAACCCACACTTTATGCATGCAAGGCAAACACTCTACAAATTGAGCTGTATCCTCGACCCTTGATTTCTTGTTTTAAGGTAGGGTCTTGCTGAGATTTCCAGGCTGGTCTGGAGCTTGTGATCCTCCAAGAGACTGGGATTTAGGTGTGTGCCGCTGTGCTCAGCAAAAAAAAAATTGTTTTTTAAAAAACTAGTATAACCTTGTATTAGTTTCTTTAATTTTATTTTAATTTTTAGCTGTTTTATTAAATCCAAAAGTCATAGTTTAGAGAATTATTTCTATCAATATTTTACTATTTTAATAAAATGTGGTTTGGCATTATCACCATATTTGCAAATTTTACTTCAAAAATAGAAAACACATGCAAAAAATATAGCACGTTAAGTTAATGAAAGAAGCTTTTGGACAATAATTGCTGGTCATAATTCCTACCTGGCTCAGGTATGCATTCAAATAAACATTATATTGAATAAGTTAATTTTTAAAAAATACTTTTTTGAGTTGTCGATGGACACAATGCCTTTATTTTATTTATTTTTATGTGGTGCTGAGGATCAAACCCAGTGCCTCACACGTGCTAGGCAAGCGCTCTACCGCTGAGCCACAACCCCAGCCCTGAATAAGTGAATTTTTGAATCTGAGAATCAGCGTTTTATTTTCCCCCAAGATTGTCTGATTCATAGCACTGATGACTTTTAATAACCTTTCAAAAGGAAAAACACTCCCACTTTGTGTGCCCCTTTGTTTTTGTAACAGACTCATTTCTCAATTGTTGACAAGATCGAAGAAGTACTCCCTGTTGTTTACTTTCCTTTTTCATGATGCCTGAAGCCTCCAAATAAGAAATGAGAAATAGCTACACTTTAATGGCAGTTTATGACCAGTTAGACTTGTGCTAAGCACTTTATATACTTGATTCCATTTAACTTAGTAGGAGACCTTTTACATGTAAACACTTGAATACTGGCACGAACTCAAGGTTTATAAAGGAAAAGGACTGTGCTCTGATAATGCAGTTCTTTGAGTGGAAAATAAGAGAAAAACTGGACAACTTTTCTTCCATAATTTGTTTGAGTTCACCAGCATATCTACCAGAACCACAATCATATGTATGTGTAATTGCACCCTTGGAAAGCCACTTATTTTTGCATTGTGGCTCAGCTTCACATTATAGCGATTTGATTATGAAAAGATAATTTTCCATAAAGATTATTAAGCTCCTAAATCAGTTCTAATTGGTGAAGATAATTGGTTTCCCTTGTATTTGATACTGAACGAATGAAAGAGGCACAGACTTCTTGAGAATCTAGCGTTATGTGCTAAATGTTGTGCTAGATATTTTATAGAATATAAAAATGATTAAGTCATGTTTATATTCTCAAGGACAGTTGATGATTGTAGTGGAGAGAGCTAATTGAATATCTATAGTTTAAGTATGTAGTGTGCTTAGAACATGACAAGTAAGAACTATGTGTATTAGTTACTATCCTTAGTATATTGTTATTTGTTAAGTCTCATGTGAACCAATTAACAGAATTTTGGCCTCTTTCAACTCCTTTCCTCCACTTCTGCATCTCAAAGACACTATTTCTTACACATCTTCACTTAGATATCCTGTACATGTGTTTCTGTTTCTGACATCAATTATAGCATATTATTTCTATAGTTGTATAGTTTTCATTTATTTAGTTAATTCATTTTGGAGATTTTCCTATTTCAGTGTAAAAGCACTTTTTTTTTTGGTGGGGGGAGGGATACGGGGATTGAATTCAGGGACACTCAGCCACTGAGCCACATCCTTAGCCCTATTTTATACTTTTATTTGGAGACAGGGTCTCACTGAGTTGCTTAGTGCTTTGCTTTTTCTGAGGCTGGCTTCGAACTCATGATCCTCCTGCCTCAGCTCTTGAGCCACTGGGATTACAGGCGTGCGCCTATTTTATTCTTTTTACCTGCTGCATCAAATTCAATTGTGTGGATGAACCATAATTTATTTAGCATGTCCTATATACCACTTCAGATTATTTATCTTTTCTTTCTTGCAATCACAAATATCACTGTAATGAATAGCTTCATACAAAATATTCCTTACATATAAACTATATCTGTGAGGTAAATACCTAGCCCTGGACTTTCTGGATCAAAGGGTATATGTATGTGCATTGAGAATTTGATTATCATAGTCTTAAGCACACTTCAAATGCAATTTGACAGGTTTCAAAGATCTCAGGGCCATTAGTGGAAAACAGAGGAAGTAATGCTTTTCATTGGGATTCTTGCCTCCAGCTTTTTTCTCTCTAGGCTAGATTTTGTTTCATGACTCAGTCTGAAGCACTATGCTTATGGAACAATTTACACAGCATCTCCCCTAACACTGAATACCAGAGTGTCCAAAATATAAAGCAATAATAAAACCAGAGTTCACATTTCTCTTGGCACATTCCATAGAGAGAGGAGGCAAATAGGTGCTCTGGTTTCTTGCCTTCTGGGTGTCCTAAAATATAATTGGGTGTGCTAAAATATAATTCTGAAACATTTTTGTTCTTCTAAGTAAAGGGCAACTCAACAGAGCAACTCTGGAAAGCCTAGGCAGAGTTCACAATTTCCAATGAATTCAAATAGTTTCAAGGACCCCCTGGACATATTCCCAGACTGTCAAAAATATGCTCCTTGATGAGCACATTAGAAATGCTAAAACGACTGCAGATATTTCTTGTAAAGTGAAAGCTAGATAAGGAGAAGATAAGACTGTTTCCCTATTTATGAATTTTCATATCCTTTCACTGCCCAGATCTGATGTGGTTACAAGATCAGTCATAGATGCAATTGTTGATGACTAATACAGTTATTGAGAGGGGTCTTTAATATCCTGGAAGGCAAAGACCATTACCCTTCACTTCTACATCATAGATAGAAGATGCCAGGACGTCTGGGGAGTCAGTAATGGAAGAAATTATAAAACTGATGCATTTTTACAAAGAAAATGATGAAATGCCTCACAATGAAAGGCTTTAGTTCCCTTCAATTTCAGGTTTTGTGATATCCATCAGTGTGGCTGTCTTCAGTATTATTACTTCTCAGCTCTCTGTGTCATCCACCCTTATTGTCGAGGAATACTCTGCATCAGGCAGTTTATTCTCATTCTTTCTCCTCTTCCCTGGGTCCTTTTGTTTCTTCCAATGTTTTTGCTTTGATTATTTCTTGTATTAATTGTGGAATTTAGGTTAGGTTTGTAGAGAATTGGATTCTTCCCTGACTGTGGCCTACTTATGCTGAGGACCAGGCCCAGAGTTGACTAGTTCAGTACTTCAGGTGGGAATCAGAACAGTGTGGCAAACTGATGAGGGGTGTGTAAGCCACAGGTAGAAGTCGAAAATTATCAAGGACAAAGAAGTCATAGAGAGGATGTCTTTTCCATCATTCCTTTCTGATAACTCTTCCTGTATTATATTACTGTTCTTTTAAACAATGAGGCAGAAATAAAAAGAAATTCAATTAAATAGGCACATCTATAAACATGAACCTGGAACACTTCAGTTGTCTTTTCAACTTCAGCTGAGTTTGATGCCTTTCTTAATATATCATCTCACCTCCAAAGACAATGGCAAAGTTTCTCTATTAAATATTTTACAGCTCATTAGATAATTATCAGAAGCTCTAAAACAGGGTCTAATAATAATACC
Source organism: Marmota marmota marmota (assembly GCF_001458135.2). Lineage (NCBI taxonomy): Eukaryota > Metazoa > Chordata > Mammalia > Rodentia > Sciuridae > Marmota > Marmota marmota. The sequence goes on from NW_025999862.1 coordinate 4,984,854, forward strand.
AACAGGAACTCCTACATTTAACAGTTTACAAAGCATTTCTTTGTGTATTTTGTTTGAATCTCATAACAACATTTTCTCAAGGAATTTGTAGCTTTTGTTATATTCTAAAAACCACAATAGAATGGAAAACAGTTTTTTAAAAATCCTATTTTTTAAATAAATCATTAGGTCTCAACTTTGGAATCACCAAGGGAACATGGAAAAACCTGGTTCCCACCTATAATATTGTGAAATACATGTTTGGTCTTCATCCCTGTATCCTGATATATATAGTTCCTGAAACACTTGCCATCTCTGGAGTGTCTTTAGTTTGCTATTGAGAAGATTATTGGTCCAAGGTCCCTGGGTAGCTTCAGGATGGGGACCAGGTCACTGGAAATACCAAAGCATGATTAGAGGGTTGGGACTTTGAGTTCCACCCATCAAACTCTGGGGAGAGTTGAGGGCTAATGGTTGAATTACTTAACAATGGCCAACAATGTAATCAATAACAAATAATAAATAAATTCTCCATAAAAACCCAAAAGAACAATGCTTGTGTAGGTTCTTGGAGGGTTGTGTATCCAGAGAGGGCATGAAAGCTCCTTGCTTTTTTTCATTTACCTCATCCTATGTATCTCTTCATCTGGCTATTAATCTGTATCCTTTGTAATATCTTTATAAGAAATTATTAAATTGGTTACAGGTGTTACTCACACCTGTAACACAAGTGGCTCCAGAGGTTGAGACAGGATGATTGCAAATTCAAAGCCAGCCTCAACAATGGCGAGGCACTAAGCAACTCAGAGACCCTGTCTCTACATAAAATACAAAAGAGGACTGGGGATGTGGCTCAGTGGTTGAGTGTACAAAAAAAAAAAAAAAGAAAGAAAGAAAAGAAAAGAAAACACAAGGATTTCCTTGATTTCTGTAAGTCTAGCAAAATAATTGAACCTGAGGAGGTGTTATAGGAACCCTGATTTATAGCTGGTCAATCAGAACCACAGGGCACAACGTGTGGTTTTCAACTGACATCTGAAGGGAGGACAGTCTTGTGGGACTGATCCCTTAGGATCAGTATCTATGGGATCTGACACTATCTCCAGGTAGATAATGTCAGAATTAAATGGAATTAGAGAACACCATGCTGGAAAATCTGCTGGAGAACTGATTGGCTACTGATGGGAAGAAATTCTTACACATTTTGGTGACAAGTATTCTGTGTAACAGAGGAGGACCAGAAAAATGCTTTCTTTTTCCTATATATCAATAGCTCCCCACTTACCTCAGAGGTTCTGATGTCACTACTCTAGACAAGAATATTACTCCTCCTGGGGGAATTCTAATGAGCAGCCTAATGTTGAAGACTTTGGTGTTGATGGTTCTCTCCTTTCAATACCACCAGTTGTTTCTAGGGGTCCTCGTGGCCCCAGGGCACTCCCTTTAGGTTCCCCAATAGGTCTAACAGCTGCAGCCACCTCTCTGCCCCTATCTGAGCTCTTTTGTCCTTATCTCCAGGTTACCAGGCCAGAAGGAACGCCCCCTGCTGCTGCTACTTTGCGGGAAGAAAAGAGGTCTCTCCCTGCAGCTTCCTTATTACCAGGCTTCTTCTCTTGATGCTTCCTAGAGTCTGGGTCTACTGCCCCTGTGGTCACAGGTCCTGACTTGCCTGATTTGATCTGTAGTATAGACCTAGCTCTCTCCTTTCTCACCTTAGACCCATCTAAAACCTTTCCTTTTCCTGCTGCAAGAATGGAACATATGGGCAGATGAAGGACAATATTGTGTGTGTGTGTGTGTGTGTGTGTGTATGTCTTCATATGCACACGCAGGGAAGATGGTATGTCTCCACTAGTAGCAGCCAGTTACTAGTTTTAGAAGTTTCATCAATGTTCAGAAAATAGAAATGTGGCATGGAAAATTTTCGAAAATAACAGTTGCCAGTCACTTGATGTGAGGGTTTTTCACCAGATAATAATTAAAGAAATAGCTAGTGGGTGTGGTTGTGCATATCTGTAATCCTGGATATGTGGGATTCTTAGGCAGGATGATTCCAAGTTCAAGGACAGCCTGGGCAACTTAGTGAGATCCTGTCTCAAAAGAAATTTAAAACAAACAAACAAAAACAACATAGAACAGTGCTGGGGTTATAGTCCAATGATAGTGATTACCTGGTTATATGGTAGACTCTGGGTTTAATCCCCAGTACCAACCAACCAACCAACTAACCAACCAACCAACCAACCAACAAACAAACAAAAACAAACCCCCAAACAACCACGTGTCTTCAGGCAAGTCCTTTTACTTCTCTGTGCCTGCTTTCAAAACCACACTGATTAAAAAAATTTCTTCAAGCCCCATATAGTAGCTCATACCTGTAATCCCAGAAGCTCGAGGGGCTGAGGCAGGAGGATTGCAAGTTCAAAGCCATCCTCAGCAACTTAGCAATTTAGTGAGACCCTGTCTCAAAATAAAAAGGGCTGGAGATGTGGCTCAATAGTTAAAGGCCCCTAGATTCAATCACTAGTACAACAACAACAACAACAACAACAAAAGTTATCTTCAGTTCTAAACCCAAAGACTCAGGGAATTTATGTATCATAGCAAGGACACTACACAGGCAGAACATACTTGTGACCTTGAGTAAATTCATTAACCTTTCTGTGCCTCAGTTTCTTCCTCTGGAAAACTGGGACAGCAACTATATCTAGGATATATCATTAACTGTAAATATCCTACTGAGGTGGCACACATCTATAAATCCCAGCCACTTAGGAGGCTGAGGCAGGAGGATCACAAGTACAAGGCCATCATGAGCAACTTAGCAAGACTGTGTCTCAAAATTAAAAAAATAAAAATAAAAAGGTCTGGGGATGTAGCTTAGTGGTAGAACACCCCTGGGTTCAGATCCCAGTAATTCCCGCCCCTAGCCCACAGTAGTTGTGCTGTGGTTGGATATGGGGTCTCCTCCAAAATTCATGTGAAATTTAAGTGCTGGTATTAAAAGGTGGCACTTTTTGAGAAGTGTTTATGTCATGAGAGCTCCTTAGAGATGTCAAAAAGAGGGCAATCTCGGGGCTGCGGATGTGGCTCAAGCGGTAGCGCACTCGCCTGGCATGCGTGCAGCCTGGGTTCGATCCTCAGCACCACATACAAACAAAGATGTTGTGTCCACTGAAAACTAAAAAAAATAAATAAATATTAAAAAATTCTCTCTCTCTAAAAAAAAAAAAAAAAAAAGAGGACACTATCTTGGTCTGTATCTTCTCCTATTTGAGGAGGATGCAATAAGGCACAATTTTAGAAGTGGACCCTGAATCCTCACCAGATAACAAGCCTTGATCCTGGATATTTCAGCCTCCAGAACTGTGAAAAAGAAATTTTTGTTTTTATGTTACCCAGCCTGTAGCATTTTTATTACAGTAGCATAAATATACTAAGAGAAGTAACAACTGAGAAAGAAAACTAGAGCAATTAAAACAATTTGTTTCCTATCACCTTCCCATTCTCTAGGATGATGCTCTAGCATCATCTAGGAGTTTGTTACAAATGCAAATTATTGCACACCACCCCAGACCAACTGAATCAGAATCTGCGAGGGAGACCCAGGATCTGTTTGTGTGTGTGTGTGCATGTTTGTGTGTGTGCACACACACGATACTGATAATTGAATCCAGAACCTTATACATGGTAGATAAGTGCTCTATCACTGAGCTATAACCCCAACCCTCTTTATCTTTTATTTTGAGACAGGGTTTCACTAAGTCAGTCAGGCTGTCCTTGAACCTGGGATCCTTCTGTCTCAGCCTCCCAGGTGGCTGGGATTACAGAGATACACCTCCACACCCGGCTTTGAGATCTGTTTTAATAAACTCTCCAAGGGTTTCTTATTTGTACTAACATTTGAGATTTGAGCAGGATTGTTCTAGAATCTTTTTTTTTTTTTTTGGGGGAGGGAGAGTGTACCAGGGACTGAACCTAGGGATGCTTAACAACTGAACCACATCCCCAGCCCTTCTATTTTTTCTTTTGATACAGGGTCTAAATTGATTAGGGCCTCACTAAATTTCTGAGGCTGGCTTTGAACTTGTGATAGTCTTGTTTCAGTTGCTGGAATTACCTGTGTGTGTCACTACATCTAGCCTATTCTAGAATCTTGCCTCTCCAACATGTGGTTCAAAGCCCAGAATCATCAGCATTACCTGGAAACTCAGTATCTTGGGTCCCACTCTCAATCTGCTAAATGGTAATTTGTGTTTTAACGAGATTCCTAGGTATTTCTAAATTTGTTTAATCCTAAGAATCATTGTTTTAGAAATGAGTCTCTAAAATGGTAGCTAATAACAATATGTAACTGTTAAATTTAATTAAAATTAGAAATACAGTTCATCATTCACACTAGTGACATTTGAGATACTCAGTAGTCACAAGGGGCTACTAGTTACTATACTGAACAGGGCAGATTATAAAACATTTCCATTATCTCATTAAGTTCTATTGTATAGTCAGCTCTAGAATAATCATCATTTTTTTTTTCTAGTGCTGGGGATTAAACCCTGGGCCTTGTGCATAGTTGGTAAGTCCTCTACCACAACGTTACATCCCCAGCTCCCTCATTTTTTATAGTCATAGAGTATCTGGATAGAGCAGACTGCTGGAACAAGTCTGATACACTCTGATGTTTACAAGTGCTGGTTAAGATGAAGTAAGTGACTTTATGTCTCACTGTGTGATTGATCCCACATGTTCCCACCATGATGCCCTTTGCCATGATGTGGCATAATCAGGGGAGCCCTCACAGGAGCTGGTGCCATGCTGTTTAGATTTCAGACTCCAAACTATGAGTGAAATAAACCTCTTTTCTTTATAAATTACCCTAGTTTCAAGTATGTAGTTATAGTAATAAAACATGGACTAAATCAACATTGCCAAATCAACATTGTCACTTCCCTCAAAGACTAGGGGACTCAGGCATGAATGAAGACAATGACAGTGCAATTTGAGGAGTACTTTAGTAGACATATGTTCAAAGTTTTATAGAATGGTAAGTAAAGGAATAAGCCAACTTTTTAAGGGATAGGTCAGAGAGATCTTCACAGAGGTGTGGTTATCTGAGCTAGGTTTTGAAGGATGCATGGAAGTTCTCCAGGATTAAAGGGAGCAGATCAGAGTAGGAAAGACTTGAGAGTACTTGGTGTGTTTAGAAATAGAAAGTTTTTGGGTAGCTGGGTGCTGTGGCTTATGCCTGTAACCCCAGCAAGTTGGAAGGTTGAGGCAGGAGGATCGAAGTCAGCCTCAGCAACTCAGTGAGACACTGTCTCTAAATAAAATATTTTTTAAAGAGGGCTGGGGATGTGGCTCAGTGATAAAGTATCCCTGAGTTCAATTCTTGGTAGAAAAAAAGAAAAAGAAAAGAAAAAGGAAATTTCTGGGTAGCTAATGTATCAGGCATATAAAGTTAGACCTGTCTATTCTGAAAAAATTGTTCAGTTAGATGCTCCCTACCACTCGTCCTCTCTCCAGCTCCTGTCACCAGGGCCGCATGGTCCCTGGTCTGCAGCCTTTCTCCTGGCTCCTCTCTTTACCTCCCCCTGCCATCTCACTTCCTCACTCTTTCCCTCCTGACAAGATCTCACTCCATCCACTTTACATTCTGGTCATTCAGAGCAGTTCAGCAATCCTCCAACCTCTCTTCCTACACTCAATTTCAGTGGGTAAAACATTTCAGTGCTTCCTCCTAGAAAGGTGGTTTAAATATAAGTAACTCTTGAGGTTCTTATTTGGATCCTCATTCAAACAAACTGTTAAAACAAAACAAACAAACAAAAAAAACTGAGACCACTGGAGATTTAAACATTGACTAGATATTGCTGATCAACATTTTAAGGTGTGATAATATTTTGTAGTTATAGTAAAACAAAGTCTTTATCTTTAGAGATACATCAGATATTTAAGGATATGAGGTCTGAGATTTGCTTCAAAATAATATGAGGAGCAGGAATTGGGTATTGGTACAGATGACATGAGATTGACAGATAACTGATGATTGACAAACCTGGGAGAGGTGCACATAAGGGTTTCATTATATTAGATTCTACTTCTATATGTTATTGGTTGAATTGTGTCCCCCATAAAAGATACAATGAAAATCTAACCCCCAAAGTATTCCTGATTTCTGAAGGTGATCTTATTTAGAAATAAGGTATTTTAGATGTAATCAAGTTAAGATGAAGTCATTAGGGTGGGCTCTAAACCTTATGACTGGTGTCTTTGTAAGAAGAGGAAAGCTGGATGGAGTGCAGAGGGAATGCCATGTGAATGAGGGGAAGGAAGTGATGCCACCTCAATACAAGGAACCTCAAGGATTGATGGCCACCACCAGAAGCTAGAAAGAGCTAAGGAAGGACTCTCCCCTGGAGGGAGCATGACTCTGTTGACACCTTGATTTCTAGCCACCAGAACAGTGAGTAAATCTTTGTCAGTTTAAGTTATGCAGTTTGTGGTTCTTTATTATGGCAGCCCCAGAAAATGGATATACTCCAACATAAAAAGGTAAAATTATAAATACCACCTACTTCCCTCCCTTAAATTATTTTCCTATTTTTCCTCTGTTTCCTTTTCTATCATATCACAATCTAAACTACCTCCACTATGTGTCCAACTTGGGTCTGATACCCTGTGTCTTTGAATAAGGAGAATGACACAGAACTGAAAATCCAAGAACAGGAAGTTGAGGCAGAGGTAAAGAATGAAGGAGTCACAGAAAACTAGACAAATTCTCAATAAACTCACAAATCAACACAGCTTACCCAGGTCTCTTGCATTGCGCTGAATAAGTCATGCTTCTCTGAGCCATTGTTGGTTCCTCTTGGGGGTCATGACAATTTGGTTAGAGAATGGTCAACTTGGAGATGTTGGGCAAGCTGTTAAATTTGAAGCACTTACTTTCTTGCTAGTAAAGGTGGTCCTTGAGCAATGAACCAACCTGTACCTACTGTAGCATGCATCATACTATCTTGTCACTGGTAATCATCTATTGTTACAGGAATTATGTGAGCTCCTTGATGCAGGAGCAGTTTTGTTCACCATTGGATACACTTGCCATAGACATGATCTTGCACACAGCAGATGCTCAATGAAAGCATGCTGTCACACCAATATTGTACTTATGATAAATCTATACAAACATATGGTAAAAATTCTCTTTTCAGTGGACTAGAGAAGAAGCCATTTGTGTTTATCTGTTTTAACTGTTTGCCCTGGGCTGTGCTGGGTATTGCTATTCCTCATTCCTATTTGAGGATCAGTCTCTGAAAGGCCATATCCCCTACTCACAGGATGGGGGCTTCATCTCAATGTGCTGTGGTATTGATTATGCATTTGGTACAATGCCTAAAACTGTGCTGAGTATACCTCAAGTTCTTGTTCAGAACAGATATTTTTGGATGTGTGAAAGTTTTGTGCTTTTTAGTAATGAGGGTTAAGATTTATAACTGGAACAGAGAAGGAGCAAGAAAGGGAATCAGTACTTTGGGTGTTTAACAAGGCATTGGAAGGATTTTTCTCTATTGAAAAGAAGACATCAGAACTCTAGTTATGTATATATAATTGAAGCCCTGAAGAAACACAAGCCAGGGAAAGCACTTCAAACAAATGTAGGCTGGTTTCCCCTAGGTATCAAATGAGATCCTTCCTTAAGTGATTCCATTTCAGGAAGAATTTCAGGATGCAGAGTTCCCATGTGAAGAATGTGTAATTGATATTTAGTGATTTTTAGCAAAGTGATACATCACAATTTTAGTATTTTGGTGAACATTTCTTACAAAAAGCCCAACCATTTTTTTAAAAGTGATTTTTAAGATCTAAATTTCTTTTCATGCTTCTCTGTGAATATTTTTCTATTATACTTTCAAAATTCTCCCAAATAGGTGCTACCTAGGGCAAAAACTGATGGAGAACATGACAAGGAATTGTACAGATTTTTTTCTCTGGTAATATATTCACACAGTCAGGAAAAAAAAAAAGTTGGGGGTCACATTTCCTTCCATAGCCACAAGATGGTAGCATTGGGTTAGTAGTAACAGAAGGGTGCACCCAGAAAGCATTTGCTAGTAGCTGTGTGATTGGTTCTTTGCCACTATACCATAACAGTATGGTCTGCTGGCGTTGTTGTCTATTGCAGATATTTCATGAATAAGACTGTGCAGAAATCTTAAATGATCTAACAATTTTGTAAATTGTTTGGGCTAGTGATGATGTCAATGTTGTGTAAAGAAATACTTTGATCCCAAAAGGAGTCTAAGAATCGGAAACTTTTTTATTATTTGAAACTTTGTGGTCAGAGTTGGGACTGATGAGAAAGTTTAGATGTTCATTTTAGGACGTGTGTTTAGATGTTCATTTTAGGTGAAAGAAAGTGTTATAATGTTGGAAGTGTTATTAAGTATCACTAAGTGATGTTATAATGAATTGTCATTAGATTTCAACACATATTCAGGATATGTCTATTGCCCCATGGTGACAACCGTTTCCATTGCATCATGGCCTTATTGTGACAATTTCCTCTAAAGTGACACTTTTGGAGAATGGGCTCAGAGGAAGCTATTTCCTGGATTAAACTGCCCTTAAAGCAGTATTTCTGTCCTGGACTTGAAGATTTTCAATATAGATATACTTTCAAGGATCTACATTAGTGTTTTCCAAAATGTAGTCAATAGACACACCTGCATCACAGTCATTTAAAAAAGTGTAGATTTCTGGGTTCAGAATTGTGTTATTAGTGACCCTCCTGTGATTCTTTTAATGTTCAAGAATCTCTGACATAAAAGAACCTCCCAACCTTGGAGCTGGATAGGTCAAAGAAGATACTTCCTCAAATAGCCTGTGAGGTAGGGAAAGAAAGAAAGAGTGACAGTTTAGACCATACTAGTTCCACATTATCTCAGAATCAGTCAGTGGAATCCAGCTACCCCAAAGCAGAAATTGAACTCACATTGCCAGTTAGGAATGGAAAGTAGCTGCTGTGTCATTTAGGCTGCATTTAGGTTATTTATTTATTTGTTGCAGAACTGGGGACTGAATCCAGGAGCACTCAACTACAGAACTACATCCCTCATTCTTTTCATTTTTTATTTTGAGATAGGTTCTCACTAGATTGCCCAGATTAGCCTCAAAATTTGTGATCTTCCTGTTTCGGTTTTCTGAGTGGCTGTGGTTATAGGTGTGTGACACTGTACCAACCAGGCTGCATTTAGTTCTGCACCAGTTATTTTATTTACTTTCTCTTTTTTAGTTTTTGTGTTGGGGATGGAATCCAGGGTGTGCTACCACTGAGCTACATTCCCAGTTCTTTGCATTTTTAATTTTGAGACAGGGTCTCATTAAGTTGCCCAGGCTGGCCTCAAACTTGCTATCCTCCTACCTCAGTCTCCCTAGTCACTGAGATTACAGGTGTGTGCCACAATATTTGGAGGTAACAGTTATTTTAAATACTGAAACATGAGGAAGGATATTCAATGGGGGAGGGGTGGATAATTTTGTAATCTAATAGAGTTATAAACTTTCCAAAAAACCAGATATGAAGACCACAAACCCTCAGCTTGAAATTCATTAGCCTCTTTCCTTTGAGATTGCTATTTTTATCACCTGATGCTGTGTTATTTTCAGAAAGAATTTTCCCAAGGATCAATTTCAGCAGCAGCTTTGGAAACCATTAGCTGATTCAGTAGAAAGTCATCAATTGAACAGCAAATACATCTGGTAAACAAACATACAGTGAAACATAGAAACTCTACTAGAAGTCAAAGAAAAACAAATTAAACAAAATAAATAAAAATAAACATGCTTACCTGATAAATTAGCAAAGCAAAAACAGAACCAGTGTTGCATGTGATAATAATATGCAGTGGAAATAAGGACTTTATGATCCCTGTATTCCGGGTGGCACTATACATTGGTACAACTCTTTAGAAAGGCAATTTAGGATTATTATTAAGAAGAGATATGGAAATGCTCATATTCTTTGCTTCAATACCCTGTTATTGGGGATATAGATACTAAAGAAATAACACAAAAATGAAAAAAGCTTATATCACAAAGATGTATGCCATGTTACACAGAAAAAAAGAAAAGTAACTTAAGAGTACAATTGATTCCTTAAGTTTGATATAGCTACTGTATTGTCTAATATAAGAATGTATATACATTGTGTATAATATATGTATTTGTTAAACTCATGATTATAAAGACAAAGAGCTCATAAAATAATTTTAATGAAAAAGTATGTAATATTTTATTCTTATAAGTACTGTACGCTAACCAATTACTAGAGTTCCCATGATCTTGTTTTTTGTACATCTCTGTATATTTGAAATAGTCAATGATTTCATTTTTAATATAACTATATATTAAAAATAATTTTTTGTTATGTTCAGAAATTGAACCCAGGACCTTGCACATTGTAGGCAAGTGTTTTATCACTCAGCTATATCCCCAGCTCACCTTAAAAAAATTAAAAAAAATATATATATACTTTTTAGTTGTAGATGGACACAATATCTTTACCTTTATTAGTTTATTTTTATGTGGTGCTGAGGATCGAACCCAGGGCCTCATGCATGTAAGGCAAGCGCTCTACCACTAAGCTACAGCCCCAGCCCTAAAAAATATTTTAAAATGACCCAATAATTATATCACAAGTTCTGATGGATGTTGTCCTTTTTTTTAAATAATATTATTAGGGCACAGTTAATGTAATTATACATATTAAACTATATGAATACAGGACAAATTGAAATAATTGTCCCTCCAGACACATTCTGTGCCTTATTTGTAACTGCAGAGGCAGAGTAGTCCCTTTGGCAGCTGGAGGCCCAGCTGGAGAGTAGAAGGAGGGAGGTGAGTGAGGGGGTGTATCAGTACTCCAGTTCCCTCATTGCAGGATCACTTTTGCCCTGGTTGTGTCCCCCGAAAAAAAATGTTTTTCCCTCTGGAACAGCCCTCTATTCAGAACTTTCTCTTTCTTGGATGTTCCTTCCCCTCCCAGGGGTGGTGACAGCTCAGCTGTCCCTTGAGGTTTCTCTGTACTTTTCCCATACATCCCTAAATAGTCTCTTTATTAAATCTGTACAGAAATGTCCTAACTAATTGTATCTTTTGTTTACTGCTGGGATCCCTGATCATGTAAGCAGTTTTTATCACTTTTATAAAAATTGTTTTTGAGGTGCTGGGGATCAAATGTAGGACCTTGTACATGCTAGGCAAACACTATACCACTGAGCTACACTCCCAGCCTGATACTGTTACTATTTTAAAAAGCAGACAGCCAGGTGCAGTGGCTTGTGCCTGTATTCCAGTTACTAGGGGGAGGTTGAGGCAAGAGGATCCTTTGAGTCCATGAGTTCAAGACCAGCTTCGGCAACATAGTGAGACTCCCCATCTCAAAACAGCAACAACAAAAGAAGGACAACATCCATCAGATCTTGTGATACTGAAGGCTAGAAAAGAATCATGACTAGAAAATGTTACAGCTTTGTGTGTGTGTGTGTGGGGGGGGTGGAATTTAGCTGTCCATATAGCCAAACCCTCCCTGTTGAAAAGAAATCCTCAAATGCTAGAGTAATAATAATAGACAATCAAAAAGAAAACTAAAAAATTGAATTGTGAGCATATAGCCTAGTCAGTAACAGGCTGGATGTTTTATAGAGACCTCTTGAGAAAAATGGTTAGAGGGTTACTTTTTTAATGAAGCTTAAAAAGCAGTGGGGGAAAACAAAGAATAATTCAGAAAGACATAGTACTTGAAGGTAGTGCTGATATATTAATACATGCTGGAAATGAGTGGCTCAGAAAGCATCAATCTGCTTGAGCAGTGGTCATTTTTCAAGTCTGGATGAACGTAAACCAAGATCAAATTGTCACAAGTAGATCTGAACGATATATTGGCTAATTTTCATAACGAAAACAGGAACAGGAAAAGCAATAGATAACAGCATGTATAAGCCTCCTTGCCTGAATTTTAAAAGTAAATTAGTTTCTAAAGTGAATGAACCCTCAAGTCAGTCTTGCAAAGGAGTTGAGATTGTGTCTTAATATACATGTGGAAGCTGAAAAAAATCTCATAGTTATACATTTCACCCCTGAAAGATTCTTCAAATGGAAACAATAATAGAGTAGGTCTCATGGACTTTCTATTAGTGCCTATAAATGACACTTTTCAATCTATAGGAAAGGCTCTGGACCTACATTTTTTGTAGCATTAGTTTTTGCTATATACCTTTCATGAGCCAGAGGCAGTGAATACTACATCCAGAGGGCATTTGAGTTACCAGAGGCTGCAGTGATGGAAATTATTACTAGAGCATCTTGAATTGTTAATAAAAACAGAAAATGTCATATATACAAGTTTTCTTAAAAACAATTTTTTCTTTTTTGGTAAATCAAAAGATTGGAAACAACTTTCATGGTCATTAGTAGGGAGTTGGTTAAATAAATTGTGGTCTATCCATTCTGACACAGTGAACTCTACCTGCCCAGGGCTTTCAAGTCAGCAAAGGCCATTTTTTAATGAGAAAACTCTTTGTATAGAAATATAGGATATATCTTTAAATAATAAAAGCAAGGTTCAGATTTGTTTTGAAATGATATATCTGTAGAGTGGTTGGTTTTTTTTTTTTTTTTTTGGTGTGTGTGTGTGTGTGTGTGCATATATAGAGAGAAACTGATACCTGGTGGCCTCCAGAAAGGACCTTGGTGGCAGGACAGGGGTAAAAAAGAACCATGGTAATTTGAACCATGATAATATGTTGCCTATTCAATAATCAAATTAAATATTTAATTTAAAAGTTGCAAATTAGAAAGGTCCCAAATAAATAAGCTTATGCTCCATCTCAAGGTCTTCTAAGACCTTCTTTTTTTTTTCCTAAAAAGAAGAACAAAGTAACCCCCAAACCACTAGTAGACAGAAAATAACTAAGATTAGGCCAAATCAATGCATTTGAGAACAAGAAAACAATACACAGGATCAATGCAATGAAGAGTTGAGTCTTTAAAAAGATAAATGAGATTGACAAACCCTTGGCCAAACTAATCAATGAGAAGACCCAAATCAAGATCAGAGATGAAAAAGGAGATATCACCACAGACACTTATGAAATCCAGAGAACTATCAGACCCAATTTTGAAAATTCATACTCCAATAAACTGGAAAATCTGAAGACACTGACAAATTTCTAGATACATATGACCTGCCCAAGTTGAATCAGGAAGATATAGAAAACATAAATAAATCAATATCAAGTAATGAAATTGAAATGGCGGGCTGGGGATGTGGCTCAAGCGGTAGCGTGCTTGCCTGGCATGTGTGCAGCCCGGGTTTGATCCTCAGCACCACATACAAACAAAGATGTTGTGTCCGCCATAAACTAAAAAATAAAATATTAAAATTCTCTCTCTCCCTCTTTAAAAAAATAAAAAAAAAGAAATTGAAATGGCAACTAAAAACCTACCAAAAAAGAAAAGCCCAGGACCAGATGGATTCTCAGCTGAGTTTTACCAGAACTTCACAGAAGAACTAACAACATTCTTAAACAAATTGTTCCATAAAATTGAAAGGGAGGGAATACTCTCAAATACATTTAATGAAGCCAGTATAACCTTGATCCAAAACCAGACAAAGATGAATTGAGGAAATAAAGCTATAGACTGATTTCCATGATGATCACAGATGAAGAATTCTTAATAAAATATAGCAAGCCACATTCAAATGATCAAGTGGGTTTCATTCCAGGGATGCAAGGTTGGTTCAACATACACAAATCAATAAATGTAATTCACCACTTAAATAGAATTAAGAACAAGGATCATGTAATGAAATCAATAGATGCAGAAAAGGCCTTTGATAAAATCCAGCACCCATTCATGTTAAAAACACTGGAGAAGCTAGTGGTCAAAGGAATTTAAACTTACCTCAATATAGTAAAGGCCATTTATGACCAACCCAAAGCCAACATCATACTAAATGGAGAAAAACTAAAAGCATTTCCTCTAAAATGAGGAAAACGGCAATGTTGTCCACTCCTTCCACTCCTGTTCAGTATAGTCCTTAAACATTAGCCAGAGAAATCACACAAGAAAAGGAAATCAAAAGGATACAAGTAGCAAAAGAAGAAGTCCAAATATCTCTGTTTGCTGATGATATGATTCTATGTCTAAAAAACCCAGAAAACCCCACCTGAAGACTTCAAGAGGGGCTGGGGATGTGGCTCAAGCGGTAGCGGCTCGCCTGGCATGCGTGCGGCCCGGGTTCGATCCTCAGCACCACATACAAACAAAGATGTTGTGCCCTCCGAAAAATAAATAAATAAATAAATAAAAGACTTCAAGAGATTATAAATGAATTTAGCAAAGTAGCAGTATACAAGATCAACACCTACAAATTAATAGCCTTTCTATATTCCAAAAGTGATTCAGCTGAGGAAGAAATAAGGAATCATTCTATTCACAATAACCTCAAAAAAACAAACCAACAAAGCCCAACAAACATCCCTCCCAAAACAAACAAAAAAACCCTTGGGAATTAAGCTAATCAAGGAGGTAAAAGAGCTTTACAATGAAAATTATAGAACACTGAAGAAATAAACTGAAGAAGACCTTAGAAAATGAAAGAACAGGGCTGGGGATGTGGCTCAAGTGGCAGTGTGCTCGCCTGGCATACGTGCAGCCCAGGTTCCATCCTCAGCACCACATACAAACAAAGATGTTGTGTCCGCCGAAAACTAAAAAATAAATATTAAAAAAAATTCTCTCTCTCTCTTAAAAAAAAAAGAAAGAAAATGGAAGAACATTCGATGTTATTGGATAGGCAAAATTAATGGCCATAACTACCCCAACCAATATAATATTCAATGAAATCCTCATAAAAATATCAATGACATTCTTCACAGAATAAAAAAAAAAATTCTTAAATTCATTTGAGAATAAGAGACCCAGTATAGCCAAAGCAATAATAAGGAAAAAAAGTGAAGCAGGAGGCACCACAATACCTGTTCTGAAATCATACTACAGAGCAATATTTACAAAAACAGCATGGTATGGGCATAAAAATTGACATGAAAACCAATGCAATAAAATAGAAGCCACAGAGACAAACCCAAATACATACAGTCATCTGACACTTGACAAAGATGCCAAAAAATATTTTGGAGAAGAGAACTTTTTAAAAAATGGTGCTGGGGCTGGGGATGTGGCTCAAACAGTAATGCGCTCACCTGCCATGTGTGGGGCGCTGGGTTCGATCCTCAGCACCACATAAAAATAAAATAAAGATGTTGTGTTCATTGAAAACTGAAAAATAAATATTAAAAATTCTCTGTCTCTCTCTCTTCTCTTTCTCTCTCTCTTTAAAAAAAATGGTGCTGGGAAAACTGGATAGCTATATGCAGAAAAATGATCCCTATTTCTCACTCTGCACAAAACTCAAATCAAAATGGATCAAAAACTTAGGAATTAGACCATAAACCTTGCAACTGCTAGAAGAACACATAGGGTCAACACTTCATCATACAGGTGCTGGCACAGACATCCTTAACAAGTTCCCCAAAGCACATGAAATAAAACCGAGAATCAATAAGTGGGATGCTATTAAACTAAAAAGCTTCTGCCCAGCAAAGGAAATGATTAAGAGCATGAAGAGAGAGCCTACAGAATGGGAGAAAATCTTGGCCAGCTACTGCACTGATAGAGGATTAGTATTCTGAATATTCAAAGAACTAAAAAAATCTTACTACCAAAAAACCCCCACAAAACAAAACAAAATCCCACCAAATAACCCAATCAATAAATGGACAAAAGAACTAAACAGAAATGCCTTAAAAGAATCAAAAGAAGAAACACAAATGGCGAAGAAATATATAAAAAAATGTTCAGCATCTCTAGAAATCAGGGAAATGCAAATCAAAATTACACTAAATTTTCAGTCATTGACAGTCAGAATGGCAATGGTCAAGACTATGAGCAATAATAAATACTGGTAAGGTTGTGGGGAAAAAGGTACATGTGTACATTATTGGTGGGACTGCAGACTAGTACAACTGCTCTGGAAAGCAGAAAGAGGAAACAAACATTTTAAGACCTAAATCCATCCAGTCTCTCTGGTGAATGGAACAGAAAAGCACAATGTACAGAAGAGAATTCTGGAAGGTTCTGAGCCATTCTGATATACTGAGATAAAATGATCTTGATTGTTGATACACTGATATGATATTGATGTGCTTTCTTGGTATATTCATGTTAATGGAAATCAGAAGATTTCATAGATGTGTATATAAACTGAGAACTAGTGAAATATTAATTAGCCACTTAACATTATACAGTGTCCCAATTAATCCTATTTTCACAATGATAACTTGGGAAGACTTTTTTTTTTTATTTTTTTAAATCATACCAGGAAGAGTCCTTTAGAGATCTGTAAAATATAGCCTGTGACCCAAATTTAGCCCATTGCCTGTTTTTGTAAACAAAGTTTTATTGGAATGCATCATTTGTTTACAGATTATCTGTTCTTGCACTAAGTAGGCACGATTCAGTAGGTGCCACAGAAACTAGATTGCCTCCAGAATGTAAAATATTTACTGCTGACCCTTTATGGAAAAATTTGGGTAACCCAAGAACCAGAGGCATATACAAAATATGTGCCATTTTTCTGTGCTCCTACACCCAAGCACACATTATTTCAAAACACATTCTGTCTCCACTGATATATGTGTCTGAACATCTAGAAGACAAGCAAATTTTAGGTGGATGCTGTCTATACTCATCTTTTTGAATGGTTTGTGGTGTCAAGTAGAATGTACTAAAGTTCCTGCACTGGACAAATGCTCCGAGAATCTTGTCTTAAATGAATATGTTTTGGAAGGAAATATATTCCCCCAAAGTCTTTGCAGACAGATGTGATGCAGGAAGTTTTATTATGGTAAAAATTAAAAGAATGACGGGGCTCTGAGATCCCCTCCAGCAGACTGGAGCTGGGCCCCATCTTAGCATCTGAGAAGCCTGCCAAGCTCAGTTACTTCTCCATCCTTATCATCAGGGAGCAGAGAGCATCAAGGGCATCAAGCTCTGGGACACATTCACTGCCACTAGAGACTTCTAAATGGCCTTGAGATACCAATAAAGCCCCAGCCTTGTTTACCAGACAAAGCAGGAAAGGTAAATCTAAGTGCATCAGGTTTACATTGTTTGCTTGATGGATGGACTGCACTTCTGGAGATTTAACCTCATGCCTTGCACTATGTTGGGCATGTGCTCTACCACTGAGTTCTTTGGACCCTGAGAGATTATTCTTAGTCCTAAGTAGGTGTGTGGGAGAGTGAGAAGGAAGTAGGAATAATTCATTTCCTGAAGCATCTGGCCTAGGAGCTTGTGTGGGCTTGACCATTCAACTTCATGCAGGTTGGGAAGGAAGTGAGACATTGGAACAAGAGCTGAGATCTCAGTTTTCTCTATCCGTGCTTCAGCTAGAACAGATCACCTGTTTTACCTGAAAATTCCAGCCTCAGAACTCCCATTTCTCTAACCTCCTCAGGAGCAGAGACTTAGGTAATGTCATTAATTGTTTGCACTCTAGTATTCAGAGAGGATCTGAGACCAGATATACTCAGGGACAATTAGGGACAATTGGACACATCTGGGAACAAGACAGATGTTTTGTTCCCAGAGAATCTCCTCCAGAGGGAACTTGAAACACAAGCTGTACATATGTCATAGACCAGCCTTGTCTCTCATTTCCTTTTTCCACAGCCTTACTACACAACAAGATCTCCACTAATGAAACCTCCAGAGATTAAGCTCCCTTTCAGTGAACATGTTAAAATAGTGGCCTCATAAATCATGCTAAACCAAGCTGGGATATTTCAGGTGGTTCTGGTGCAACAGTCCTGCTGATCTATGCAATCAGGGCACATATATGTTCAGGCACAGTTTTGCTTCATCCCTCAATGTTTAAGGAAATAGAGCAGTCTCCCTCATTGGAGACTTTACCTCCCTCCTCTTTAGGTTTTCCAATACCTCTTGATCTCTGACTCTCACAATTACAAAATTCATTCAACAAAATTATTTACTGAGGGTCTACTAAATATCAGATAATAGAATTTATAGGTTACCTACACCCCATGCACACATGGAGGAAAAGCAAGAGTCATATTAATGTATAATGAAGTATGATGAACGTTTTTCAGATGAAGAATAAAATGTTGTGAAATCACATCATAAGGGGGGGCCTGACCAATTTGATAAGGAGGATAACATTGGAACATGTATAAAATTTCTAAGGTGGAAAAGAATTTGGTGTCTTCAAGGAACTAAAAGAAGGATTGGCAGTGGTGGTGCACACCTGCAATCCCAGTGATTCAGGAGGCTGAGGCATAAGGATTCCTAGTTCTAGGCAACTTAGTAAGACCCTGAGTCAAAATATAAGGGCTGAGGGTGTAGCTTGGTGGGAGAGGGCCTCTGGGTTAAATCTTCAGTACAGGGGTTTGGAGGGGAAAGGAACTAAATATGACTAGAGAATGACAAGGAGAGCCCCAGCAAGGGTGCCATGAAAGCACTGCAGGGTCATGCTAATGATTTTAGTATTTATTATAAGAACATATGAGAATTCCTAAGTTTTCAAGAAGAGGGTTAGCAGACTAAATGTACATTTTTAAAGAGCAGGTGGAGGAGACAATTAGGTTGAGAAATAGTTGAGGTGAGAGATAGTATTGATTTAGACTGAGTGGTAGGGTAGATCCAGAATAAAGTGAATTTGCAGCACCTTTGGGATAGACTCAGTGGCACTGGGGTTGTATAAGTAATGGGATGAGGGAGGCTGGGACAGCAAGTAAGTGGTTTTTCATTTTGTATGATTGGGGTGCAGATAGATTGCAGTTTCACATCTAGACTCAAAAGGAGAGCAAGTCCCCTAAATAGGAAGGGGTTTCCAATTCTGGGCAGCTCTTGTCTGTTAATGAAGAGACAGAAGTGAAGGCAAGAGAAGAAAGATATTATAAGTAGTTGTATGTGAACATGTAGAAAAGGTTGAAAGGCAAGAGCTGGCAAGCAGTGCGGGAAGGCCTGCCAATAACTTAGGGGAAAAAAAAGGGAGGAAGAAAGGTTGGAAAGGCAGGCCCAGACTGTCTTTGAAGTTCCTATGCTTATAAAAGTTTTGATTTTCCCATTACAGGAGTAGGCCACTCAGTAACATCTACCTTTCTTCTTTACAAATGGAATTTCAGTTTTGATTTGAGTAGCAACACAGTCAGCTAAAAACACCTCCAGAATTTCTTGTAGATACAAGTAACCATATTACATAGTTTGGGTAGATGAGACATAATATGAAGGTTCTTGCCTTTATCCTTCTATCTGAAGATGAAGCAGCCACATTGGAACTGTGAGGCACAAGCAGGGGGCAGAATTTACATATTTAAAAAGGCAAAGCACAAAGATGGAGAGCACTTTCTGTTCCATATCAGAATATCCTACCCCTGAATTTCTTTCTTTCATTTTTTTTTTTTTTTGTAACAGGGATTGAACTCAGGGGTACTTGACCACTGAGTTACATCTACAACCCTTTTTATTTTATTTAAAATAATACTGTAGTTGTAGATGGCACAATATCTTTATTTTATTTATTTATATTTATGTGGTGCTGAGGATTGAACCCAGTGCTAGGCAAGTGCTCTACCACTGACCTACAACCCCACCCCCCTTTATGTTGTTTCATTTTTTTTAAAAAAGTATTTTTTGTTAGTTGTAGATGGACACAATATCTTTACTTTTGTTTTTATGTGGTGCTGGGGAAATGAGCTACAGCCCCAGCCCTATTTTTTCATTTTTAGATAGGGTCTCACTAAGTAGCATAGGGCCTCATTAATTTGCTGAGGTTGGCCTTGAACATGCAAACCTCCTGCCTCAGCTTCTGGGATTACAGGTGTGTGCCACAATACCTGGTTATATTTGCCTTTTTGATGGCATGTTTGACCCTTTTTTGCATTAACATTTTAAGACAGTCTAAGACAGTCAAAAATTCTTAAAGTTTTTTTTTTTGGTACCAGGGATTAAACTCAGGAACACTTAATCACTGAACCACATCCCCAGCCCTTTTAATATTTTATTTAGAGACAGGGTCTCACTGAGTTGCTTAGGGCCTTGCTAAATTGCTGAGACTGGCTTTGAACTTGTGATCCCTCTGTCTCAGCCTTCGAAGCTGCTGGGATTATAAGTGTACACCACCGCAACCAGCTAAAAATCCTTAAAAGTTTTATGCTGAAATAAATGAGAAGTTATATATTATTTCAGTCTGTTGGATCCAGATATGGTATTTGTCTCTTAGATTTCTTGAGATAAACCCCTATGTGTTTAAAATACTAGAGTTGGGTTTCTGTAATGCAGCTGATCCTTACTGATAAAAGGAAGGAGGACAGCTAGGAAATGATTGCAGTTACTATAAGT
Source organism: Marmota marmota marmota (assembly GCF_001458135.2). Taxonomy (NCBI): domain Eukaryota; kingdom Metazoa; phylum Chordata; class Mammalia; order Rodentia; family Sciuridae; genus Marmota; species Marmota marmota. Next base: position 5,005,317 of record NW_025999862.1, read on the forward strand.
GATATCAATGGGGGCAGAAGGGATGGGGACTGCGAAGAGAGGATAGATTGAAGATTTAAAATGTGGTAAGTGTGTATGCTCAGCCAAGTCTTAAATGGAATGGAGCTGTACAACAGTAGCTTTCTGTCACTATAACAAAATAATTTTTCTAAATGAAAAGGTTTATTTTGGGGGCTGGGTTTGTGGCTCAGTGGCAGAGCGCTCGCCTAGCACATGCAAAGCCCTGGGTTCAATCCTCAGCACCACATAAAAATAAAATAAAGGTATTGTGTCCAACTACATCTCAAAAATAAAATAAAAAAAATTAAAAAAAGAAAAGGTTTATTTGGCTCAAGGTTTTGGAGGTTCCAGTCTAAGATCAGGTGGATCCATAGCTTTGAGCCTCTGGTAGGGGTACTACATGGCAAAGGTGGGCAGCATGTGGCAGACCAAATTGCTCACTTTATGAACCAAGAAGCAAAAGAAACAGAGGAAGGGGCTGGGGTCTCACAATTCCCTTGAAGTGTATACCTCCAATGACCTAAGAACATTCCATAAGTCTCTCTCTCCTAAAGGTTCCACCATCTCCTAATAGGATCACCTGGGACCAAACATTTAACACATGGACCTTTGGGGGACACTTATCCAAATACTGTAGGCTGAGTGGGTGGAATCCACTTTAGAGATCACAGAAAATTATCTCTATCCTAGAGACGTCAGAGAACAATAGAAGAACATCTAGGAAGCATAATGAACACGGTGAAAGGGGGTGAAAGAAAAGAGGAAGAGCAACTGGAGCCTGTGCAACACTGGCAGGAGTATTTTAGAGATGGTGAAACTATTGTATACTATTTTAGTACTATGCAGGTTAAGTATGGCCCAGCATTAGGATATTTGCAGGGTTTTATAAGCCATTCCTATTTCTAACTTTAGGAAATTTATGTTTTTCCAAAGTGTCATGCCAACTGAAACATCAAATAAACCTTGAACAGTGAAGTGGGGTGGAAAAAAAAGAGGAAGCCTGACCTTACGATTCAACTTTTTTATTTAAAACACAACCGGGTTAATATGAAGATTTTAGAAAATTCAGTTAAGCACAACTATCTATTAAGAAAATTAAAATCCCCTCAAATCCTACCACTCAGAGATAACAATCCTACTAATGTTTTGGTGTGTTTCTTCCCAGCCTCCATTCATTTTCTCTTTTTTGCTAACATTTTTTCCATTTCCCCCATGCCAGTATAAAAATGAGTTGTTTAACAAAAATGTAGTCATATTCTGTTTTGTAATCTGTCCGACTTTTGCATTTGGCAATGCATGCGGCAGGCCTTCCCACATCATGAAATCATTTTAATGGCTACATGTGTAGTGTTGCATTATGTGGATGCGTTTATCATGTTTTATAAGTAGAATTTTAAATTTTAAAAATTAGCATCACTTTTAGATATGGTTGGGGAACCACTGGAGGTGATGATTCTGAGATGGAAGGATAGGTAGCATAGTTTTGCCTTTAGTTTTAGTGAGATGAAAGTTTTTTCAGGCTGAGGAAGCCTGCAACTTCCACCAATGATTATATGCATTTTATTTCTATTTTGTGAACCTGCCCTTCGTACTGAGCATCAGGATTCTAAAACTGCTCCCTTGCCTTTTAGGGTAGAGGAAGACTTCTTTCCTTGATAAAATAGTGTATTCTCCGGCAGTATTCATTGGCTTTTCTTTCGGCTTGGTAAAGCACTCAGCAGGCAGATATAGGACACACAGCAAGGAGGGTAAGGCTGATCCCTGGTAGGTGCTATTAAAAACTAAAAACGAGAAGCACCTGCTTCCGCAGCGAGCAGGGTTCGAACCTGCGCGGGGAGACCCCATTGGATTTCAAGTCCAACGCCTTAACCACTCGGCCATCGCTGCCACAGGGAGAAGGGGAAGGCGGAGACACTTTAGTGTAACAACCACTGCGCTGGCGCCAGACCCAGGAATGGGCGGAGCCTGCAACCGCCCTAAACTCCTCTCTGAGGCGTCTGGGGCTAAAGGTTCGGGTTGCCTCATTGACGGTGTAGATGTGAAGAAATAATGGAAATACCTTTCAGTAGAGGTATACGCAGGTCTTTAAAACCCTTCCCTTAGCTGCGTTCTGAAAATCTCAACCTAAGCTGGTTTCTGGTCGCTGATTAGGTTTTTGCCCTCCCGCTTCCTCGTTGACTCTCTGAGATTCCTGTGAAACAAACATCACTCGCCTTCCGTGTAGCGGGCTCGCGCTATCGAAAATGTCTGCCTTTCTGTGAGGAATGCGCCTTTGGCGGCTCTCTCCTCGGGAGGCGGGGTCGCCTTCTGAACTCTTGTTCCTGCAATCTGGGGAGGGAAGCGTGAGGACTCAAAATTCTCCTCGTAAGCTGGCCCCTCCCGGATTTCTGCTCAAGCAGCCCATCTCCCATTTTCATCTCTCTAAAGGTTTCATCTCCACAACTGGGAGAGTGTGGCCTCCGCTCTCTCAGGAGACAGATATCCTTGGACATAGTTTGAGAACCAAGTTCCGCGCAGTAGATCTGCATTCATTACCTTTAAATGCCATTCGTTTCCTCCCTGGTTAAGTTTGGCTACTGCCCTGGGTGCTTTATTTGTGTTATCTAGTTAAAGCTCTCAGAAAGCAGGAGTTCTGCACTCTGCTCGCCCACTTCTATGGGGACCTGGGTGCCCCGAGCCGCGCGGGGAGGTGCCGCGGATCCCAGGGCGCATGCGCAGCTCCTGCTCGCGGCTTTTACTAGTTTAAAACTGCTCCAATGTTACCTGAAAGGGCAGCGTCCTACTCCTCATGGTACCTTAGGCAAATCCTTGATCTCGGGAATCCCCGATTTAAGTGCTCTCCCTTAGTAGGTGTTCACACCTATTTTTCTTGAGATTTTTTGATACCATTTCTCTTCACTAAATTAAGGTGAAGTGCCTAAACCCCATTTAATTGTGGAACGGGAGCAGTAAACTTGAGAATGGTAATGGCCAATTTTATCTAACTTTGAGATTATTCTTTTAGGGATTTTATGTTTCAATGTTTGTTTTTTAATTTGGCAAGAGCTACACAAGTGGTCCCATTTTCTCCATGTGTACTGCAAGAGAGCAAAGTCATTCCCAACATTCCCAGGCATAAGATTTATCCTATCCATGAGATTCACTGGCATTTTTCTTTTTTCCAATAGACACTACTCAAGAAGAAAAATATTTTTGTCTTTTTATGTTCTCAGATTCTCTGTGTGCTCTGAAATAATCTAGAACGTAATCTCATCATTTTATTAGTTGTATCTTGATAATTTTCCTTTTATTTATTTATTTATTTATTTGCTTTCTTTCTATGCAGTTAAAAGATAATAGTATTTACTGAAAGCTCTTTTTGTTCCTTAACTTCCCTTTCCCCTTTTAAAACATATTTTTTGTTGTTTTGGGAATTTTATTTTTAAAAAATTTATTACTTTTTTCATTTGTTCTACTTAGTTGTACATGACAGCAGAATGCATTTCAGTTCATCATACACAAATGGAGCACAACATTTCAATTCTCTGGTTGTACTCAATGTAGAAATGCACCATTCCTGCAATCATACAGGAACCTAGGATAATAATGTGCATCTCATTACACCATCTTTCCTACTTCCATGACTTCTCCCCACCCTCCCCTTCGCCCAATCCCATTCTTCCCATGTGTCCCCTGCCCCTCTCACCCCCAACCATCATGGATCAGCATTCACTAATCAGAGAAAACATTTGGCCTTTAGTTTTTTGGGATTGGGTTATTTCGCTTACCATATATTCTCAAACTCCATCCATTTACCTGCATATGCCATAATTTTATTCTCTTTTAATGCTGAATAATATTCAGCATTAAAATATAATATTCCATTGTGTATATATACCACAGTTTCTTTATCCATTCATCTACAAAACATCTTTCATTTGTTTAAAAGGAAGTAATTATGTTTCAAAATTTTTCCATTAGAACTTTTACTGAGGTTTTTTTTTTTTTTTTTAGGAAAGCAAGATTGAAGAGAAAAGGATTATAAAGTTAGTGTGTATTTAATGAGAATAATCCTGAATGAAATTTCTTTGCAACAATTCAAAAGTGAAATATTTATACTTAATATTTAATTTTCAGTTTGTTTGAGTTAATGTAGGCTTTAAATAAAGAGATTGCTTTATCCCTCCTGATTGATTATATTAAATGGCCCAAGGGATCAAAATTATTATAGACCTCCACCCTTGAATGAATTTCCAAATGAATTCTTTTAAATTTGATGTTGGTCTTTAGCATTGTCATTTAATACAGCAAACAGAGAATTAGGGAATTAGAAGCAAAAAAAATATATGTTCCAAAATGGTTATAATATAAATATAATTCATGGCAATATCAGTGTAAAACATTGGTTTGCAGTTACGCAAATTTCAGTTTGTAGAGGTCCCCTGGTGATGTGGATGGCTTACTCCTTTCTGGCTCCCCTTCTGTTCTTTTATGTGCTGATTTTTAGACTTTAGGGTATGGAAGGCCAATATCGTGTGACTTTCTCAGAAAAGCTTTTTTGATGCCACTTTCAGATATAGAAACTAAGAGGTATGGGGTATGTAGTTGGAATCAGTTCCTTTATAGCAAATCAGGACTTTATTTTGAATTATTTTGCTGGACTTTGGGGGGGGGCACTTTATAAAAGCCTACAAGTTTGATGCATTGAAAGCTAGTTTAATTCTTTCATGTATAGACAAAAAACTGTGACCCATGGGTTGTTTACCCAAGCAGAGCTAATTAGCGGCAGATTCAGAGTTACAACATATAACATTAGCCTAATGTTCTCATTAGACTTTTTTGCCTACACAAGTTGTTAGTCTCTGGTGCAGTATCACACAAATCACTGTTATAAAGACACTTCTGTGTCTATATAACAGTAGACAAATGCAATAGTAGGGGAGAGTTATGAGTTGAATGTTGACATATGAGATGTCAGAGAACATATTATGATGGATAGTTTTTAGTCATCTTTATTCCAGCTTGGTCCTCCCAACTGATAATGACACCTCAATTATATTTAAAGAGAACAATCCCTTCCAATTGAATGAAAACTCACTTCAGCTATTATTCACAGTATCCCAGCTTCTTCTGTCCAAGAAATAGACATCAGACTTGTATTAGTTTTCTCTTGATATATAAGAACTTACCATAAATTTAGTGACTTAACACAGATTTATTATCTCATAGTTTTCGTAGGTTACAGTTTTTAGGTACTCATGGGTTGACTGGGTCTTCTGTTCAAGGACTCACCAGGTCTGAAGGTGGTGACTGAGGTTTCAATCTCATCTGAGACTCTGGGTCCTCTTCTAAACAACTAGTAGTTGGCAGAATTAATTTCTGCAGTTGTCGGACTTGCTGGCTGGCAATGTGTGTTTGAGAGAGAGAGAGAGAGAGAGAGAGAGAGAGAGAGAGAGAGTGTGTGTGTGTGTGTGGAGGGGGCATTCCCAGCACCTAAAGGCTCCCACTGTTCCTTGTCACGAGGTCCTCTCCACAACATGGTACTTTATTTCTTCACGGGGGTCACCAGGAGAAATTCTCTAGTCTATTACAGTGGAAATTTATATAATATCATGGAAGTGACTATTCCATCATATTCACAAGTCTTATCCAAGTAAGGGGGACCGTATAGGTGATAACAGTGGGAGTGGGAATCATGGAGACCATCTTTGAATCTTGCCTACCCATATACCTCTAGACTCAAAATCCCTAGTCTCTTGTTTTTACAATTATATTATCATGGAAACCCCATACATATACTCACACACATAGTAATCACTGAGGGCTGATTAGAGTCTAGTCAATTTGACTTAGTTGCCGTATGTGCTTTTCAGTTTCACTTGAAAGGAATAGAGTTGACAAATGCAGAATTTGAGAGACTGCTAATGTTTTCTAAATATTAGCCACTTCTAAAATATTCAGGATTCTTGAATTTACTTTTTTACATTAATTGGAGAATAACTCTAGGAGTACATTTTGGATACTAAACATGAGAGGACTTAGTACAAGTTGGACAAAGAAATTTACTAAATTGTTGATAATAAAACCCTTATGAAAATTTGGTTAGTAAATTATAGGAATTATGAAAAGTGACGAAAATAATTATCAGAGAATTGCTTCATTACAAATGACTTTTGAAGGCTAAAGCAATTAATTGTGGACTGCATTTTAGTCACTATGGTGCATATACATAAATATTTGAAGAGGAATTAAAGTACAATTTTGTCACCACTAGTGGAACTTACAGAATTTTCATACCTCATCAGTCTGCTGATGCCATGAAAAATTAAGAAGTAAGAAATAGAATTAAGAAGGTTAGACTCTCTTCTTAAAGTAAGCAATGCCAGTGAAAAGTTCAATCTCAAGTTCTCTAAAGAAGAAATTCTCTTTGACTTTGGGATAGTAGAAATCTGGACCTATCCACACATCTTAATCTATTTTTAAGCAAAATTAAATACCAAAGAGCAGAATAAGTTTATTAAGAATGAAATCTTATACTCAATTATTTATGAGAATTGAATTGGTTCCATATAAAACCCCCTGAACTAGCTCTGTGTATGGAATCGATGGTAGTGGAGTTTTTATAAAGGCAATTTTTTAAAAAAAATTTTATTGTTTTAATTAATTATACATGATAGTAGAATGCACTTATAAATCATACATAGATGGGATATTTTTCTCATTTTTCTGATTATACATATTGTAGAATCACATTGGTCATACAGTCACATATATACATAAAGTAATAATGTCTGTTTTATTTTACTATCTTTCTTATCCCCACGTACCTTGCCTTCCCCTCCTTTCACTTCCCTTTACCTAATCTAAGGTAACACTATTCTTTTTTTTTTCATTACAATTCTTAATGCACATATAAACCACAATTTTTGTATCTCTGTTTGTATATAAAGTATGTTGACACCCAATTCAAGTCTTCATACATGTACTTTGTATAATGATATCCATCACATTCCACCATCCTTGCTAATCCCTGCCCCCTCCTTTTCCCTCCCACCCCTCTTCCCTATCCAGAATTCATCTATTCCTCCCATGCTCTCTCTCCCAATACCACTATGAGTCAACCTCCTTAAATCAGAGAAAACATTTGGTATTTGTTTTTTGGGGATTGGCTCACTTCACTTAGCATTATCTTCTCCAATGCCATCCATTTACCTGCAAATGCCATGGTTTTGTTCTTTTTTAATGCTGAATAAAATTCCATTGTGTATATATATGCCACATTTTTTAATCCATTCATTCATTGAAGGACATCTAGGTTGGCTTCACAGTTTAGCTAATGTGAATTGTGCTGCTATAAACATTGATGTGGCTGTGTCCCTGTAGTGTGCTGTCCTTTGGGTATAGTCCCTGTAGTGATTGATGTGGCTGTGTCCCTGTAGTGTGCTGTCCTTTGGGTATAGTCCGAGGAGAGGAATAGCTGGGTGAAATGGTGGTTCCATACCCGGCTTTCCAGGGAATCTCCATACTGCTTTCCAAATTGGCTGCACCAATTTGCAGTTCCATCAGCAATGTATGAGTGTACCTTTTCCCCCCATCCTTGCCAACACTTATTTTTATTTGTCTTCATAATAGCTGCCATTCTGACTGGAATGAGATGATATCTTAGAGTAGTTTTGATTTGCATTTCTCTGATTGCTAGAGTTGATGAGCAGTTTTTCATATATTTATTTATTGATTGTCTATCCTCTTCTGAGATATAAAGGCAATTGAAGTAAGAATTTTAAGAATTATATTAAAAGACAACTATGATTGATGTATAATTGGGAAACAACTAGATCCACAGACTGTCCTTCTTATAACTTTAAGAAATTATAACATTGCCCTCTTTCTTTATAATACTATCTCTTTTACTAATTTTTAAAGAATGTTTATTTTTTAGTTTTAGGTGGACACAATATCTTTATTTTTATGTGGTGTTGAGGATCGAACCCAGCACCATGCGCATGCCAGGCGAGCATGCTACTGTTTGAGCCACATCCCCAGCCCTCTCTTTTACTAATTTTGATTTTTCTTTTGGGGCTAAGCTGTAAAGGAAAACCATATCTTTTTCTTTGACTGTATTAGGGTTCTCCAAATGAAATGGCACCAATAGGATACATATTTAAGAGGAGATTTATTAAGGAATTGTCTTATTAGTTTACAGAGACTGAGAAATTCATCTATCTGCTGTCTGCAAGTTGGAGAACCAGGAAAACCAGTGGTGAAATTCACTTCAAGTCCAAAATCCTGAGAATCAGGAGTGTGATTCTGAGAGGAGAGAAAAATGGATGTCTCACCTCCAGAAAAGAGAGAGAATTCAACCTTTCTCTGTCTGTTTATACTATTCAGATCCTCAGTGGATTGGATGGTACTTACCTACATTGGTGTTGGTGGTTTTCTTTACTCAGAAATGTTTGTCTCTTCCAGAAATACCCTCACATCCATAAGTAATTTTTTACCAGCCATTTTGGCATTTTAACCCAGTTAAGTTGACATATAAAATTAACCATCCAAGAGGCTGAGGCACAAAGATGGCTTGAGTCCAGGAGTTCAAGACCAGCCTGGGCAACATTGTAAGACTCCCATCTGAAAAAACAAAACAAACAAACAAAAAACATTACATTAAGTTTAAGTATAATATCTATGCTTATGCTATTCAATATACAGAGCTATCTCGTAAATATTATTAAAGCTGCCATGTTTAGGGGTAGTTTGTTACACAGCAGTAGATAACAAAGGCATTTAGTACCCTGCCTGCCCAACCCTGGTAATAATTAGATTCCTTTGCTCACTTCCATATTTCTTTCAAATATTTCCTGTTGGGGCTGGGGCTGTAGATCAGTGGGTTTGGGGCTGTAGCTCAGTGGTAGAGTGCTTGCCTCACATGTGTGAGGCACTGGGTTTGATCCTCAGCACCACAGAAAAAATAAATTAATAAAAAAAGATATTAAAATAAAAAAAAATATTTCTTGTTCATCCAGCAGTCTGGAAAACACTTGTGATTTATGAAAATGCCTAGTACAGTGCTTAGTATATAATAGATGGTTGATACATGATTCTTTTTCTTATGAAAACAATATAAATAATGTTAAAAATTTGAAAAAACTCATCTAAGCCTTTTTAAAAAAAATTCTTTTTAGTGTTTCTCCCTACACTTACATTTTTTTTTTTTTTTACAAAGTTTTAGTTGTGTGCATGGTAATTTTTTTGCCTTCATTTTTTTGAAGTAAAATTCACATAACATAAAATTTACAATTTTAACTATTAAAGTATACAATTCAGTGATTTTTAGCACATTTATGGTATTGTACAGTCATCACCACTATATTCCAGAACATTTTCATCACTCAAAGAAGAAACCCTGTACCATCAAGTAATCAGCACTCATGCACGCTTAACCAGTGCCTGGCAATATAATTCACTTTCTGTCTCTATACATTTGCCTATTCTATACATTTCATTTCCATGGAATCATATGTGACTTTTTGTTTCTGGGCTTTTTCTCTTAGCATAATGTTTTCAGTGTTCATCCATGTTAAAGCATACATCACTATTTATTTATCTATCTATCTATCTTAGGGTTTTGACAATATTTTAACTTGCTTGCCTTTTAAAATATTATAGTAAAGACATGTATAACATGAAATGTACCATTTTAACTATTTTCAACTGGACAATATACAGGTGTTAAGTATACTTACAGTGTTATACAACCATCACCACTGTCTATTTCCAGAGAGTTTTCTTAATCCCAAACAGAAATTGTTCTCAATAAACGACTCCACATTCCTTCCAGCCCCTGTCCCCTGGTAACCTCTGTTCTACTTTCTGTCTCTATAGATACCTAATATAAGTAGAATCATACCGTATTTATCATTTTTTTTCTGGTTTATTTTTTCAAGGTTTATCTGCATTGTAGCATCTATCAGAATTTTTTTTCTTTTTTGGCTGAATAATAATCTATTGTTAAATTTATATTATGTTTTATTTATCCATTTGTCTGATGATGGATTTTTGGGTTGCTTCTAGCATTTGGCTATGGTAAATTATGCTACTCTGAACATTGGTATACAATGTTCTTTTCATGGCTGAATCATATTTCATTATATGGGCATACCATATTTTGTTTATTCATTCAGCATTGGATTATTTCCACCTTTTGAATATTATGAATAATGCTACTATGAACATTCATGTACAAGTCTTTGAACATCTATTTTCAGATGTTTACTTGGGCATATACCTAGGAGTAGAATTGCTGAATCATTTGATAATTCTATGACTTTTTGAGAATCAGCCAAACTGTTTTCCACAACAGCTGTACCATCAATGTATGAGAGTTTCTATTTCTTCACAACCTAGCAACAGTTTTAAAAATTATATCCATCTTAGTAGATGTGAAGTTGTATCTCATTGTGTTTTTTAAAAACTAATTTTTTTTTATCAGTGTCATTGTGGTTTTGATTTGCATATCCCTAGTGGCTAATGATATTGAGCTTTTTGCTTATTGGCCACTAGTATAACTTCTTTGGAGAAATGTCTACTCAAGTCTTTTTTGCCCATTTTTGAGCTGGGTTTTTTGTTTTTGTGTCATTGATTAAGGTAATTTAAAGTTGGCTCACATCCTCTGTTTCCTTCTGTCATTGTGGTTATTATTTTAGTGGGTGCGTAATAGTTTATTGAATTGATGTTTTATATATCATTTTTCTGTTATTTTCCATTCTTCCTACTTTGACATCTATTCCAAACTATATATTTATATTTCCTCATCTTTCTATTTTATGCATATCCTGTTTCTCAGATTCAAGGTATTGTAATGTGCCATTTCTCAAAGGATGCTTTGTGGAACACTTTCATCAAGATCACCCAGGTAAGCTGGTTGTTGTGGTACATGCCTGTTATCTCAGCAACTTAGGAGGACCTAAGCAACTTAGTAAGACTCTGTCTCAAAATAAAAAATGAAAAAGGGCTTGGGAAGTAGCTGAGTTAAATCCCTGGAATATAAAAAAAAAATCATCCAGGTAACTGTATTTTTAAAAAGCTTACATTTCTAGGCTTTGCTCTAGACCTATTATATCAGAATATCTGGGGATATTATCTATTTAAAGACAGTGATACATGGGGCTAGAGTTGTGGCTTAAGTGGCATGAGGCACTGGGTTCATTCCTCAGCACCTACATATAAATAAATACACAAAATAAAGGCATTGTGTCCATCTACAACTAAAAAAAAAAAGTGTTACATGTCACTTGGAGAAACACTATATACTTTAAAAAAAATTGCTTTTCCTCCCATTTTCTCTATCTCAAAGATATTCCATGTTGATATATGAATGGTTACTTAGCTAAGTGATCATTTTAATATCCACTTATAAGTTAAAAAAACCCAATTATGTGCTTTAGGATATTTAGATTATTTCTAATTTTTAATTTGTATAAATTATGTTACTTGCTTCTTATAAATACTTTAAATTCTTATAAGTAATACTTTCCTGATTATTTCTTTGGGACAAGCTTTTTAATATTCGGTCAAAAATATGTTTTTAAAAGAGGATTTTTGTACGTATTGTCCTTCAGACATGTTCTAGTTTATATTCATTTCAGGAGTATTCTATATCTGTTTCTTCAGTCTTGACTTTCTTAAGCTTATTCTCTTTTCAGTCATTTGTCTTTAACTAGACAAGAAATAATATCTTCTTTTCTTTCAATTGATTAATGCTGTGTTAATTGCCTTTTTATTTAATAGGTTAAACTCTTCATATTATTTTCTTCTGTTAGATTATTTACTTTTTCAGTGTCGTATACATCATTGAACCTTTGTATTTATCCTTATTGGAGCCTTGCCCTGATAGACACTCAAAATAAATTTTTACCTATTTGATTTGAATTTTCAATAACAAATTCCTTAACTCTTGTTTTTGGAGGGCAGAGCAGGAAGCTACTGGGAATTTTACCCAGGGGGCACTTTACCACTGAGCCACAACGGTAGCATCCCAGCCCTTTTTATTTTTTATTTTGAGACAGGGTCTCACTAAGTCACTGAGGCTGGTCTTAAACTTGAGATCCTGCTGCTTCAGTCTCCCAAGTCTCTGGGATTCCAGGTATGCACCACTGCACCTGGCTAAATTTTTTAGCTCTTAATTTCAGATTCAGAACATTTAGTATGATTGTTGATCTTTTAGTTCCATCTGCACACTGATTTTGACCACAGGAGCTTCATCTTCATGAAATTCTTTTTTTAAAAAAATTAGGGCAATGAATTTGAATTAATTAAAATGTAGAGCTAATATCTGAACAAAAGTTAAGGGAGTTTTCTTGATAGGTCATAAAGCAAGAAAAGAGAAATATTATGTAATAAGGTTTTGGGTCTGTGAGTGGATATTACATAGAAGATAGAAAGGAACTTAAAATGTTCCTAAAATAACTCAGGCTAGACACAATAAAAAAATTTCTGATGTGGTTGTTATGAAATGTTAAAACAAATTCTCTGGTGGAGGATAAGTTTTCTGAAAGTTTGCTTGCCTCTCAATGGCTTAACTGCAACCTTTTTGTGGAAAGGAAAACTATAAATTTATAGGGACTGTGATTTCTTGCTTTCTTTTCTTTTCTTTTCTCCCTCCCTTCCTTCCTTCCTTCTCTTACCAGAATCAAATTTAGGGTCTGACTGCCAGGAATCTGCCCAAAATGTCCCCTTTTAAGTGTTACTAAAACATCAATGGCAATATAAAGTAATGGAAAAGGTCATGTTTTCCAAAATATCCTGCAGGAAAAGAAGTAAACATCGCAAGAAGGAATAAGACACTTGGAATGACAGAGGGAGTGTTTGTGGGGAAGATGTGTGACACTTGCCAAGAAACATGCTCCAGTAATGAAAATGTTGCTAAATTATTTTCTAAAGAAGGTGAGCCCAGCTCTTACTTTTCTGAGTGGTGAGGACAAGTTTGGGGACAGAAATGAATTGCTTTAGGAAATAGAAGAGACTGCAGAGCACCAGCAGTCTTCCTTGTGGGCCATTCACCAAGCAAAGACCAGCCTCTTTCCCAAATGTTGGTTTAAGGGCTGAGTGGGGCCCCTGAGTGGGGCCAATGTGATTAGAGAAAGAGAGTAGGTTGAAGAATCTAGAATTCTAGATTAGATGTATGTTGTTTGAAATACCTTTGATATATTCAAATAGTTTGATCATGATTTAACTTTGGTACTGTTTTGAGGAAAAATAAATAATATGAAGTGGAAGTATACTAGCAACTTTTCAAAGAAAATTCATGTGGTTTATCTCAATTTTTTAATCTCAGCTTTTCCAAAACTGAACTTCATTATTTTTTTAAATTTAAAATTTAAATCTATAGCTGTGTAATAAGAATAAGGTTAACTCATTATAATCTGTCCTACATTATTTGATTTTCTTTCGACCATGCACTTATTTTACATAGCTAAACATTTGCATTTTTAGCTGTATAAGAGGCAGCAGGGACTGTATACTTGTAACAGTTCTCATTTCTGTGCATTGCCCCACAAATATTGTTTCAGGCTTGCTGTGTTTGCTCTCCTTTGGGAGCTTGACTTGTATACTTAACTCTACAATGTTAGTAGAGTCTTGAGAAGAAGATAATGTAAAGGTAGCAATTTGCCATTTTTAACCTAATTCTTAATGTTTTCTTGATAAGTTGTACATTTGTTACATCAGTTCTTGTGGAGTTGCATGACAAATGAAAAAAATAATGAGAAACTAATATGTTGTGAGATATAGTAAGTTAAGACATTTCATCTAATTTCATACCCTGTTAGAATAATATCTTGATTATAAAACCACTGCCTGTTTTGTATTGTTGGCTCATTATCCAAGTAAATACATAGTAAAATTTAAGACCATTCTATTACTGATGAGCTCTGAAAAGAAGGGTTATACTTTTATGTCCTAAAACAATGTATTTTTAATTAAAAAGTTATATAAAAAACCAGAGGTACCTAAAACACCTAAGAGTGGCTTCTCAGCTTGTACTTCTCAGCTAGTAACATGAAGTTTTTACTGATCCAGAAGATAAAGTCAATAATAGTCATGAAAATTAGGATTTTTATGACACCTTTTTTCCTAAGACTATATCTCATTCAAATGCCCTAAAATGATTTTAACTTAAATGAATAAATATCTATATACTGATAAACATGTTGTAATTTAAATTGTTTCACATACTGTAGTACTCTTATTTGATTCTTAAAATACAATCCAAAGTTGTTTTTCGGTTAAGGCTTATTTTTTATTTTTTGGCAGTGCTGGGCATTAAACCCAGGACTTCATCCTGCTAGGCAAATACTCTACCACTAGATTACATGCCCAGCCAAGGTTTGCCTTTTATTTAATGATAAAAACACTTGTTTAGTCCAGGTGCAGTGATGCAGGCCTGAAATTCCAGGTACTTGGGTGGGGTAGGGGTGGGGGTCTGAGGCTGGAGAATTGCGAGTTCCAGGCCAGCCCAGTATCAAGGTTTAGCAATTCTTTCCAGGTGATGAAAATGTAGGTAGTAGAACAATGTTGCTAACATACTGAATGGTGTCAAATTGTCTACTTTAAAATGGTTAAATAAATGTATATGCACAAATACATGTATATACACAATAATTTGATGTAAATAAAAACTTTTTTTTATACCTTTATTTTATTTATTTTTATGTGGTACTGAGAATCAAACCCGGGACCTCGCATGTGCTAGGCAAGCGCTCTACCGCTGAGCCACAACCCCAGTCCCTAAATGTAATTTTTAGATAAGTGATTCTCAGTGTGGTTCATTAGCATCATGTGGCAACTTGTTAAACATGCAGATTCTACTGAATTGGAAACTCAGGTGTGGAGTCCAACAGTCTGCAGAGCACTTTCATTCTGGGTCAGCCTCTTTTAAAGATTATTATTATTATTATAAATATCAATTATAATTGTACAAATTAATAGTTTTTGCTGTGACATTTCCATGCAGCATATATTATGGTTTGTTTGTTTATTCATTTATTTATAGTATTGCAGATAGAAACCAGGGACACTCTACCACTGAGCTAGATGCCCAGCCCTTTTGATTTTTTTGTTTTGAGACAGGGTCTCTTCCATGCTGGCCTTGAATTTGGGATTCTTCTGCCTATAATTTGCTGGCATTACATATACAGATGCCCCCTGCATCTTATATATTGTGTTTTAATTGTATCTATCCTTCCTAATACTCTCCCTTGCTAGCCTCAGCCTCCTTTTCTACTTTCATTTTTTTTTTTCTTTTAAAGAAAACACACAATATTTGTCTTTCTGTCTCTGGTTTATTTTTGCTTAACATGATGAAGAATGAAATCATGTCATTTTCAGGAAAATGGATGGAACTGGAGTTCAGCAATCTATTTTCACAAGTCCTCCAGGTGGTTCTGGTGTAGGAACCATACTTTCTCCTTTGAGAATCACTGTGTTGGACACTGGTGGCTTCTTGTGTTTTTGTTGAAATTGCATTTGAATATTAGGCCTGGTTTCGAAATCCTAACAAAGATGAAAATGAAAGGTTTCTTTTGTTGTGTTTTTAAAAGTTATCCTCCCTCTATATTTCCTTCCAGCTTCTTTTCTATAAATATCTATAAAAATTTTAGAAAATTTGATCTATATAATTTAAAATTTTGGACTTTTGTGAATTTAGCATTATGGATAGAATTGTCTATGTTATTAAAGATTACTTAAAGATAACTCTATAAACATAATAATTAAAGGTTGCTGAATAGTTTATAATTTCATTCCTCTAATTTTCCACATTTTGTACTGGGGTTGGTTGTCTTTTTAGTAGGCAAGATTAGGAAGGAAGGATCAGTTCCTTGCATACTATGTTATCCTTGTGTACTTATTAATATATTCTTACTTTGTCAAAGAGACATGGACAAATTTTGTAAAGCTGAAAAGTAAATAATAGTGGGTGCTTAAAATGTTAACTTATTTAAAAAGTTAATTTATATAATATAAATGTGACAATTTAAATGTGATTATTTAAATATTTATTAATATATCCATAATAAATATAATTTATTATTATTTGTGTTTTTCATATTGTGCCTATTCTTTCTGACACCTCCTTTTTGTACTTCCTGTCTCCTCAATTTTGGGGTCTTTTATTGCTCAAGTATTTCATTCTCTGGTCTAGTTCTTTCTGTATACTTCTTCCCATCAAATGTTTTCACATTCCTTCTCAGGTCTTATCTAGAAGCCTGTAGAGGCAGGAATTTGAGACTATGATAAGCAATTGAAGAAGATATTTTGACACTGATTAGTTTTTCTTTGTTTTTAATCTTGGCACAGAGGCACTTCTATACTTGAGTTTAGTGGTTAATTGAGGGCCTTTGGAGTAGTCAGATAAAGCACCCTTCCATTTATTAGCTTTGAAATTACAAAGCTAATTTGTCTTTGGAATTAGTATTTGGCAAATAACCTCTTTGACCTTACATGTTCTCCTCAGTAAAATATTGGGGAGGGAATAGTATCTAATTTAGAGATGTGAACATTACATTATGTCTAAATTGTAATTTATACATGCGAGCAATACATTAAATCTAAAGTGCTAGCATAGTGTCTGATACATAATAAATCGTCAGTAACTATTAACTAATACAAATAGAGGAACCGTTAGTGTTTGTTTAAATCTAGATTCACCTTTGCTGCAGTTGTTGAGATTCTGGTTTTAGCCTTCTAGTTTTGAGACTAATAATGCTTAAATTTTTTATATTTCTTATTGGAAAACTATTTATCCTACAGTTATATTTAACCTTTAAAGTTAAAACTTTTTGTGTGTGTGTATGTGTGGAAAACATGCTTTAAGAAGGCATTATTCCATATCTCTATTTTTCTTTTTTTAAACTCAAATTATGACTCTCAAAGTTATCTTTGGTAGAATACTTGTATTTTCACTATCTTCATAATAAATACAGATTTTCTAAAAATTTGGGAAGAAAAGCATGCATTAGTGTACCATTAACTGTAAGTTCCTTTCATATTTTTTTGTAATCTGTGAAAAATTCTTCGGCATTATAACTTAAAATACTAATTGGAAAATAAGGAAAGATTCCTGGCCTTTGTTTTTATTTTGTATATATTTTTTGGCAAATTTTATGCATGTATTTATTGAATTCAAGAAACCTATTTGACATGAGTTACTTATTTACATGTATGATTATATTCATACTGATTCGTTCTGTCCATTCACTGAGGAGTGTATCACATATTAGCTAGTTCAATTTATTAATTTACTGAACAACTACTAGAAGCATAAAAATGAGTAAGGTATGGTAGATTTTTTTTTTTTTTTTTGGTACCAAGAATTAACTCAGCAGTGCTTTATCACTGAGCCACTCCTCAGCCCTTTTAAATTTTGAGACAGGGTCTCACTGAGTTGCTTGGGGCCTTGCTAAGTTGCTGATGCTGGCTTTGAACTTGTGATCTTCTTTCTCAACTTCCCAAGCTGTGGAGATTACAGGCATGTGCTACTGAGCACAAAAGTATTCTGGAGTATTCATTGTGAAGAAATATATAAACAAGCAATTTCTTTTTTTCCTTTCTTTCTTTTCTTTTCTTTTCTTTTTTTTTTTTTTTTTTTGTGGTGCTGGTGATTGAACCCAGGGCCTTGTGCATGCAAGGCAAGCACTCTACCAACTGAGCTATATCCCCAGCTCTAAACAAATAATTTTGATGCAGTGTGTGTATTTTCACTATCTTCATAATAAATACAGATTTTCTAAAAATTTGGGAAGAAAAGATGCATCAGTGTACCATTAACTGAGGTATGTACATAATAGAGGTATGTAGAAGGTACTTTAATAAATGTGGGTGGCATATGTAACTTGGGATATAACTTAGTTGGAGAGCAAGGAAGAGTGGCAGTAGTTTATGAAGCCAGGAGGGACTTCCAAAGAAGGTAATGTTTCAAACAAGGTAAGAAACAAATTCAGTGGGTGATCCAGGCTGGTGGAGACCTAGGGAACACAGTGATAGAGTGCTTGACAAGCATGCAGGAGGCCTGAGTTCTGATCCTCAGCACTACAGAGGGGGGAAGAAAAAAGACTGAGGGAAGAGAACTGGGAGAGGGCTGTGAAAGGAGCATTGTTGTGGATGACATCAGAATCATCTGAGGAATGTAAAACTAAGGCAAGTTTTGCAAGATTGCCAGATATAAGATCAGTTTACATAAATTAATAGCATTTTTCTACATCCATCATAACCAATTAGAAAATATAACAAAAATTCTATTCATAATATAACAATAATCCTTAAGTATTGAGGCATAATACTATGGCAGAAACTTTGAAACTCTGACAAGATTAGCTGAATAAATGGAGGGATATCCCATCTGGGTTGGGAAAATTTAATGAAAATGTGTCTAATTTTCTTAATTTATAAATTAATTACAATTTAATTTAAGGTCCAAGAATAGCTAAGTCAGCCTTTAAAAAGAAGAGCCAAGGGGAATGACTTACACTAGATTTTTTATTTTTTTGCTGTGCTGGAACTTACTCTAGATTTTAAGAAGTGACAATCCTTACTATTACATAGACCAATTAAACGGTTTAGAGAATTTGAAGATACGTCATGAATACTGTTATTCCTCATTTTTAACAGGTTCTTTATTTGCAAATTTACCCATTTGCTAAAATTTGTAAACCCAAAATGAATATATGCCGTTGTTTCAAAGTCATTCACTGACATGTAGTGGCGAAAAATTTTTGAGTTGCTGAACAAACATGTTGAATAAGACTGTCTCCTTTTTTTCAGCTCTTATCCTGTAAACCTGACTCTCACAGTCTGTTTACTGCCCTGTTGTTTTGTATTTTTGTGCTTTTTGACAGAGCTTTCATTGTTTAAAATGACCCCCCTGCATAGTACTGAAGTGCTCTCTCGTGTTCTTAAGTACAAGGAGGTTGTGATGTGGTAGATCTTATTGTGTTAGATAAGCTTAGTTCAGACAGGAGTACTATTTGCCATGAATTCAATGTAAATGAATTAACAATATATATTAAATAAGGCATCTTTAAACAGAAACACACATTAAACAAGATTATGTATTGATAGGTTGATGGAAATGTTGTGACCAGAGGTTCACAGGGAATGTATGTCCCCTAGGAGCAGTGGTTCAGTATTTCCTAATTCAGTGTGGCAACTATAGAATATATAATGGGAGTCAACTAAATATGTCTATCAGTTAGAGTCTAGTCAAGAAATCAGATACTATAATTGAAAGTTCAGTAAAAATAATTCAATATTGGGAATTGGCTAAATGGATGTTGGAGGGCTGAAAAACAGGAAACCAGAGGGAATATAGGGAACAGCTATTACCCTTGGGAGAACAAAGGGAGGAACAAAGGAAGAGGTCCTTAAAACCTTCAAGCATGGAGGAGGGGCACTGTGGAACTGAGACTCAGATGTCTGAGGAGAGAGTTTAACTGGGATAAGTAGTGAGATCACTTCTGGAGTGTAAAGGAGCTGGACATTGGAACAGCTGCTGGGGATGGGATGAGCCATTGCTGGGTTGAGCTGATATGAATAGCAAGAAAATGGGAAGGAGAAATTCCATCCACTTTTCTGCCTTCTAGAGTCCTTAGAAGAAAATAAGAGGGGAAAACGAACTAGCTGGCAAAGGAGAGTAGTTTGCTGAGTTACAGCTTCAGCATCATAAAGCAAAGAACAGAAGTACTTTTGTAGACACAATAGTTTAATATCTAGCACAATATGAGATCTTGATAAAGATAGCACTAGAAATTTTTACACATGTCCATAAAGAGACATTCATAAGCAGAGTTATTAGGAGCACACTCTGGAATAAGACAATTTAGATTTGAATTTTAGCTATACTACTAATTCTCTGTGTGACCCTGTACAAATCTCTGTACTACCATACAGAGGAAAGGTATCTGCTTACCAGAAACACCTGCTTCAGACTATTACATGAGCAAGAAATAAGGCTACCTTGTTAAGCACTAAAATTTTGTTGTTCTTGTTGTGGTCAATAACATTATCCTAACTATTACTATAGTGATCTCTCCCCTCCCCCTCTCTCTTTTCCACCTCTTTCTCTTCAATCTCAGTTATATTGGCTATGTTACAATGTTAATTAATACTATTTTTGTTCTTGATTTAGGCAGGGGAATTTGATGTGTGACAAATGATAACTCTGGGATAAATATTAGACTGGTAGCTCTTGCTATGTAAAAGTAATATAATAAATTAATATATTTCTTAGGTGAATAATAACACATGCAGAGGCTTTAAACCTATTGTCTGATCAGAGTATATGCTCTAAAGAAAGTAAAAAGTTGAAAATAAATTGCAGTAAGAGTACAAATAGATATATTTTTATAAAAAATAGTATATGCTAATATATATTACCTCCTTATATAAGAAGAATTAAGGTTCTGTTTGTGGCATTTTTACCTGGAAAACTGCAATATAAACATATTTAGTAACTTTCCCAAACCTCACTGTTGAAGGATTTTTCTAATTGCTAAAAAAAGCATTTAGACAAGGATTGATCTTAGTAGAAGCAGCTGATTTGTGACATAGAATATGGAAAATATTACAGGTACCTCTAAAAATTGAATCACAGGAAGAGAGAAGGTGAATACTGGGGTGTTGTTGAAATATTGTATAAGAGTCACTGTGATAACCTCTTTTCAACCATCTTGGCTTCTAATAGAATGTTGGAGGTAGGAAAACTCTGATTTGTGGTTCTTAGCTATTGCTGTGGTGTAAATATGTTTACAATGGTTAATTTCATATTATCTGTGTGATATCACTCAATGCATAGTTGGAAATTGATGGTCACAATTAGCTGTTTCACCTATAACTTATTCCAATCTACCTTAGATATTACTTACAAGTGGTTATAACTAAAAGGGTCTTCATTTCCATCTGGCCTATGAATGATACAGGTCAAAAGCACCATCTAAGTTTCTTTTTTTTAATTATTTGCTTTCTTTAGTCTTAGCTTGGATTCTCCCAGAAAGCAGGTATCTGAGATAATAACTTGTGTGTAGGTAGTTTATCTGGGTGGTAATACCAGGGGAGCCTCAGTGAGGGACTTGGACAGAATAAGAAAAGGAGGAAAGGAAAATGTAGGATTTTTGGATTTAAAAAAAAATATTTATTTATTTATGTATCTTTAATTTTAGGTGGAAACATTAGTTTGTTTTTATGTGGTGCTGAGGTTCAAACCCCGTGTCTTGCGCATGCTAGGCGTGCACTCTACCACTGAGCCACCACTCCAGCCCCCTAAAATGTAGGATTAACTTGTATTATGAAGGTCACTCATGAGTGCAGCTGGGACTTGATGCTATCTAGAACCTTCTGAGGATTGTGTAGACTGTCCCTTAGAATTCTCTACCAAAGGGACCACTGGAATTGCAAGCTATCTATCCCCATTGGTTGTGGTTTAATTGTGGGCATTACTTCCTTGAAACATCTATGCATATACATATGCTGAGTGGGCTCCCTGTGCTATCTGTGGCTTTGGAGAAGCTTCATGGCAGATATGAATGGTACATAGTGAAGATGTGAAGTGTGATGTCAGGAATTGTCAGAGTGAAGCTAAGCAGGTGTGGGCAGGACACCAGAAGCATCTAATACAGATGAAATTTGGTTTATTATGTTTTAAAAGATAGTTTATTATGTTTTTTTAAACTCTGTGAAGCAACATTTTTTTTTTATTATGTTCATCTTTTAAAATATAAGCTGGGTGTGGTAGTACATGCCTGTAATCCCAGTGATTTGGGATGCTGAAGAAGGAGAATTGCAAGTTGGAGGCCAGGTTTGGCCACTTAACTAGACCCTCGGTCACTCAGCAAGACCCTGCCTTTTTTAAAGCCTGCCTATAAAAGGTCTGGGTATGTAGCTTTGCAGTAAAATGCCCCTGGGTTCAATCCTCAGTGCCAAAGGAAAAAAAAAGTTAACTAAAAAGATGATTATTCATAATAAAACTACTATTTAGTATCATGGGCTTTGTGGGATGAAGTTGCCAATCAGAGAACTAGAAGAATTTTGGGGATAAATGTGTTTTTTATTATCCCTTCTCCTTTCTTCCCAAGTGAAACTCTGTGAAGCAACATTTTTTTTTTTTTTTTGGTCCTAAGAGACCCAGAGAAGAGATTTAAATCAAGTTCATTAACATTTAAAACATGTGAACAAATATGTTGATTTATTCAGTGAATATTTAATATTGGGAGTTTGAAAATATAAACTTAATTTATGAAAACATGAACTTATTTAAAGTCTTTCATAGGGATTTTATAAGGGATAAGAGATTGCATAAAACACTTTTGATGAGATTTAGGCATTAGTGCTTTTTTTGTTGTCTTTTAGATACCATTTCTAGAGATATTAGTGTTTCTGCTACTTAATTGTATGTCTTTAGTATGATTTCTTTCAATAAAAATAGAAAATATCATTGGAGTCTGAGCTTCATCTCTAATTAAAGCTTTTCATCATTGGTAGTCTCCTTTCGGATATTGTACTTATGTTATTTCCCCTTTTTGAGGTTGTTAACTGTGAACTTTTTGTGTATTTGATTTTCTTTTAGGTATCTGTAAAAGTTTAAGGAGAGCAAGGAGGATTGCAAAAATTATATGACACATAATTCATGCTTTTCCTCACCTTTAGAAAAAAAGTAAACAAAAACTACAGCTTGCCTAGTTGTACTAGAACAGAAACCTTTTGTAAACCCTTTAATCTACCACTGTCTTCCTTTTCAGTCTTTTTGTCTGAACAATTCTCAAACTGGTGAGTAGTCTGAGATCTTGTGAGATTTTGCTACAAGTAAACCCCGATACCAAATTTTGAAAAATTTTATTCTTAATGTTTGTACTAGCTTTTAAGGTAAAGTATCTATTTTATATGAATAAGAGAAAACCATCAAGATTGTTAATGTAAGTTTTAACATATTCAAATCCATAATCAGCAATAAGAATTTGAAAGGGTCTTGGGTCATGGTCTTATTTATTTATTTTTTTCATGGTCTTATTTTTAAATTATTGATATTTTCCTTTTTTTTTTGGACCCATCAGTATTAATTAGGTCCTTTTTATGTGTACCTTAAAATTTCTGATACTTACTTCTTATTGCATAATTTATGAGATATAAATTCCTGGCTCATCTGTGGTAGGTATTAATATTCCTATATTTGATAATATGAGTTGACTTTAATAATAAAACATTAAACTCTTATGTAAATTATTGGCACATCAAAAAAAGGTTCATTCATACCCAGGCACTTGTAGTAAAGGTTTTGCTTCTCCAGGTATTTAGCTATAATTATTTATTCTTGGAAATATATGAAAAGAAAAAAAAATTTTAAAGAGAGTGAGAGAGAATTGTTTTAATATTTATTTTTTAGTTTTCATCGGACACAACGTCTTCGTTTGTATGTGGTGCTGAGGATCGAACCCAGGCCGCATGCATGCTAGGCGAGCGCGCTACCGCTTGAGCCACATCCCCAGCCCTGAAAAGAAATTTTATGACTCAAGATATTATAAGTATTTGTGTATATTACTTGAGAAGAACAAAACCTATGTTATATAAAGAATTTCACCCCCAACCTTTTAACCTGCATAGATACTAATCTTTGAAATGTATAGACCCAGTTCCCAAACTTATTAAATGGAATCCGGAATTTTAATCCCAGATCTGGTGTGTCTTGTGAAGACTGTGCACTCTTGTCCTTTGAATCACAGCCTTCCTTCCAACTCCCTATCATGGTTCAGTGTAGGTGGCTGTGCTTCTGCCCAGTGCACTTGGCTCTTTTAATTCCATGTCTAATTCTTGCCAGTTTCCATATGAACCGCCTGAAATAGGTACCACAGCCTTAAAAAGAGTAACATTGCTGAGAAGAAATTTCTGCTGCAGTGCCCCACTCACAAGATTGTTGATTCTTGGACACTGTAATGGTCCTAATTAAATACAATTTTGCTATATCTCCTGAATCCTAAGCCACTTGACTGGGATTCTATACAGGTCCCTTGGGAGTTCAACCCCATCATTTGGTGAGTTTTCCTAACCTTATTCTTGTTTAGCCCCTTATTATTGCCTCCCTTTCTTGCACCTGCTTGCTGCTAAAATTGATGGGGATCCTGCCTAAGATACAATATGAACTACATGCCATTTACTAAATATTTAACACATTAAAAATAGCTACCATTTATTGAAGATTTAACTATGCATAATTCAAATGTCTGAGACTCAGCATCTGGTTTATAAAATAAGGCATATATTTTTTTAAATAGATGGATTCCAATGTTTTGATCTTGACTAAGTGCCAGAAACTAGCTCCTTAAAATATTTCTTGGCTATTTCTGAATCATCCCCTCAGTTCTCTCAATTTTGCTCAGGAAGAGATCCATCATGTTCTTCTGTTATGTCCTGCTGATGCAGTATTGCTTTTGCTCCTGATCTCCAGGCCACTATTCTATCCCAGCCAGGACATTGCCCTTTCCTTGAATTTCCATAGCATAGCATTTTAACTGGAGTTTACAGGAAGAGACAGGATAAAGAAAAGACAACACAGATAGATGTTGTCAGAAGTAACTATGGCTATGCTCAGTATTTTCTGGCCCAAGTTCTAGACTATTTTCTAGCCATCCTTGAAAAGTGTTCCTCTAACTTATTGCCATCTCCTACTGTTATGGATGTGCCATCTTACCTTTCTACTGTGGAATACTTGCTACCTTGTCTTTTTTACATGGAATCTAGACTTCCAAACCACAGGATTTCAGAGAGAAAAGGAAATTCTTCTCTTTTTGGCTAAAACCCTGACTTTTCCAGTTCTCTCCCTTTCCTAGAATCAGTTCTTTAGAATAAATAACAGTGGGGATATCCATTCTCTTCAGGAGAAACCTCACTCCCTCATTCATAGGATGTGGTCTGATACTGTGGGTATTTCCCACTACCTCCTCTTTGTCAGGCAGTCACATAGCTGTCTGCAGTGCGTTTCCTTAGCATCTGAATTATTCTCTTAACACTGTGTTTGGGACTTCAGTAGTTCATTACAGATTGTGATATGTCATTTCAATTAGGGCTTTTTAAAGAATCCATCCTCTTTTTTTCTCACCCTCTGCCTTTTACTTTTGTTTTCCTTTCCTCCTTTTCTCATCCTCACTTTCTCCCCCCCCCC